>NC_090448.1:1146080482-1146398815 GCF_031143425.1 Pleurodeles waltl
AATAGTGAAAATCACAATAGTTTGCAATGGGCCTAGGGGGAACACAAACCATATACTAAAATAGTAGAATGCGAAAGTCGACTTCCCACCTAGGCAAGTGTAGTGTATAGAGGAGTGCTGGGAGTATGAGAAAACACCAAAGGTAAGTAACAGACCCCACCCCAAAGCCCAGGGATGCAGGAGTAAAACACAGAAAGTTTCCCACAACACACTAGAAGTCGTGATAGAACATAGTGCAATAACCAGAAGAGACTGCAAGACACCAACAATGGATCCCTGGACCTGAAGACCTGTGGAAGAAGAGGACCAAGTCCAAGAAGCACTGAAGAGTCCAGGGAGTACAGGAGCCCCTGCTAACCCAGATGAAGGTGCAAAAGAAAAACCACCAATGAGAAGACAAAGTCAGTATTGCACCAAGGCAGACAGATGTGGGTTCCTGGTTGGTGCAGAAGATGTCCCATGCCAAATGGATGAATGCAGTCTGCATTGCGTCTCTGGATTCCGCCAACAAGCCTTGGTAAACGCAAAGCTTGTGGTTAGCAGAAAATGGTGCTGCCCGGGACCAGGAGGGACCTGGTGGCCTCTACCTAGGATGGGGAGACAGAAGGGGCTCTCAGAAACTCAGAGAGCCCCCAGAAGACCAGGTAGCGTGCACAGGAGTCCCACAGCACGGGGACAAAGAAGGTGCAAATGGGGGCCCATGCAGCGCAACACAAAGGAGTCCCACGCCGCCAGAGATCCACTCAGGGAGCTGTGCATCACAGGATGGAGTGCTGGGGGCCTAAGCTGTGCGGTGCATAAGAACGTCTTGGAAGGTTGCACACAAGCTTTGGCAACTGCAAGTCACGCAGAGCATGGCGGTACTGTCTTGCGTGGGGAGGCAAGCTCTTACCTCCACCAAACTTGGACAGCTGGATGTTGGGACAGTCGGAGTCACTTTAGTCCACCACCCGTGTTGCTGGATTCATGCCTGTCATCTGGAGAGGGGACCCAAGCCACCGGTCGTCGCTGCAGAGAGGTGCCTGCTGAAGCAGGGTAGTGACTCCGTCACTCCACGGGACATTCCTTTGGTTCTTCTGGTGCAGGCTGAAGACAGGCAGTCCTCGGAGTGTGCACAACCTGGAAACTGTTGCAGTTGCTGGCTGCAGCTGAAGTTACAATGTTGTAGAAGTCATCATTGCTTCTTTGTTGCAGTTTTGTAGAGTCCCTGGAGCAGTCAGCGGTTGAGCCATCGGTAGAAGATGAAGTAAAGGATGCAGAGGATTCCTGCTGGAGTCTTCCAATCCGAATCTGAAGAAACACCCAGAGGAGAGACCCTAAATAGCCTGGAGAGGGGGATTGGTCACCTAACCAGGTAAGCACCTATCAGGAGGGGTCTCTGACTTCACCTGCTGACACTGGCCACTCAGATGCTCCCAGAGGGTCCCCACTACCTTGGAATCCAAGATGGCAAAATCCAGGGACACTCTAGAGGAGCTCTGGCCTCCACCCCTGGGGTGGTGGTGGACAGGGGAGTGGTCACTCCCCTTTCCTTTGTCCAGTTTTGTGCCAGAGCAGCCAGAGCAGGGACTGGGGATCCCTGAACTGATGTAGACTGGATTATGCAAGGAGGGCACCATCTGTGCCCTTCAAAGCATTTCCGGAGGCTCCTGGGGGATACCCCTCCCATGCTGGTAACACCTATTTCCAAGCGGAGAGGGTGTAACACCCCTCTCCTACAGGATATGCATTGTTCTGCCTTCCTGGGATTGAGCTGCTCAAGCACCAGGGGGGCAGAAGCCGATCTGTGGGGTGGCAGCAGGTGGGGCTGCCTGAAAAACCTCAAAAGGCTGATATGGCAGTACTGGGGGTCCACGGCGAAGCCCCCAGAGTGCATGGAATTGTGCAACCAATACTGGAATCAGTATTGGGGTACAATTCCCAGTTGTTAGACACCTTACATGGCCATATTCGGAGTGACCATTATGAAGCTGTACATATGTATTGACCTATGTCCAATGTACACTTAAAATAGCATACCCGTATTCACGAAGTGTGGGAAAATGGGCCTGGACAATGTGCAGGCACCTCTGCTAGTGTAGGGGTGCCCTCACAAACAGGTACTTGGCACTCAGCCTTCGGGGTCTGAAGGCCTGACATATAGGTGACTTATGAGTGACCTGGTGCAGTGAAAATGGCTGTGAACAAGTGCATGCACTATTTCAAACAGGCTGCAATGGAGTCCTGTAGAAGCCTTTGTATGAGTTTCTTATGGGTGGCAAAAGAAATGCTGCAGCCAATAAGGATCCCCTAGAACCCCAATGCCCTGGGTACCTAGGTACCATTTACTAGGGACTTATAAGGGGGATCCAGTGTGCCAATCAGAATTGAAATATGGAATCAGTAAACTATAGTGACAAATTTGGTAAACAGGGAGAGCATAAGCACCTAGGTACCATATACTAGGGACTTATAAGGGGGGACTACTTTATTTGGCCATTTTCCTTTCTACGCTCTCATCTAAGTTCTATGTTTGCTGGATAGTGGTGAACCACTCCGCACTGATCTTTCAGGGCTTCCTGGCAATTCAAAAACCTGACAACACTCACCCTTGACCTGGGGTCACTCCCTGAAAGTCCACGAGTTGCTTTATATTCTGTGTGTGCAGGTGATTTGATCACATCCATGAGCCTGACATAAAGTCCCACAGTGGAGCACTTATGGATACAAAATCAAGGACATATCTGGTGTACTAAAGGCCATGCTCAGCAAGGAGCACAGCGAGAGTATATTTGACAGAGCAGGTGCTGACCTGAGGCATCCTTTGTTCTTGGGGCCTGGTTTCATTCCTAAAGGGCAAAATATGTGTCCATATTATTTCAGTGTGCGCTGTAAAAATTCACGTTTTTCATTATTGAAGGGGGGGTGTAACGTTAGCAAGTCACAAACATTCACCAAGGAGTTGTCTTGCATCCAATTGAGTCTGTAGTTTGAGATGTTAGACTTACCTGGGGCATCTTTCCTATGTCCTCATGAAATCCTCATCTTCTAATGAGACACAAAAATTAAGGGCATTACTTTGTGCTTGGTTGATGCAAGAAATCCTTCAGAAAGTGTCCACCATACGTAGAGGGCACAAGACCTCTGTGCACCCTAAATTAGGCAGATGGGACATCCTCCACATTTTGGCAGATACCTCACATCTTCCGAGCTCTAACCAGGGCCTAGAGTTGTTTATATTAGAACAGGACTATGTGGGTTGCAAACGTGGTTATGTAACATGATGACTTTTACTGTTCCAGCTGGTGATAACATGTATTTGGATCAAGTTTGGAGAAGAACAGAACCGTATTAAGGGGGAGCAACATGACCTTTCTGTAAGGAGTCAAGTGTTGTTATCTTTGAACTGTAAGATTAGGCTGTTCATTTCTCCACAATTATCATATTGGGCTATTCGGCACTGGAACTATTAGGGAAATCAATGGGGTGGACCATACTATAAGAACAATGATGTGTCCTTGAAGAAAAACATTTATTTCAACTTCCACTGTACCTGAAGGAGTATGTATCAGTAGTGCTGTACACCATGGTTAATTGAATAATGAATCTTTATCTTTATCTGTGTGTCACAATTTTTAGTCATAGAAACATCTTACAAAGCAAGTTTACAACACCAGAAACTCCACAATTACTCCCAAGAAGAGTCTAGAGAGTACCTGAAGCAGACCCAGTAATCTCTCCTACCAAAACCGGACTTAGTAAGCATCCCATGTCAGGACCTTCCACCATCACACATGCATCCAAATCACCTTGCATGGCTTCAGGAGGAAGCAGGATGCTAAACCAACCTATGCTGGTAAGTGGGGCGGTGACTCGTAAGCATGCATCGTGATGTTTTCCTGTGTGCTATTGGGTAGTTTTGCAAATTCCACATCATACACTAGATTTATGATGGCTACTGCATGCTCTGGAAAAGGAATCTTTGGGGTGTTTATCTGAATGTCTATAACCAATTCAGTAATCATGCGCGGTCAGAATGTTGCTTCATATGGAGTATACTTTCTTTCCTTGGACGAGGTACTTTTGGGCCACTGGAAAGAGTGATTGCTGACTGTCTGTTGGAAATGGCCCTTTTTGCAGGGTTATCCCCAAACTTTTTGCCTTCTTCCTCCTATTTTTTGAGGTCTGTTTTTGCTGGTTTATTGTCTCTGCGCACTTTACCACTGCCAATCAGTGCTAAAGTGCAAGTAGTCCCTATAGAAATTGTACTGTTGATTGGTTTATCCATGATTGGCATATTTGATTTACTAATAAAGTGCACTAGAGGTGCCCAGGGCCTGTAAATCAAATGCTACTAGTGTCATTTTCAAACTAACAATCTAAAAACCAACTTCACTAAAAGATGTATTAGGGTCTCTGAGCTCACAATTTAAAAATACATCTTTTAGTGAAGTTGTTAGTTTGAAAATGCCACTTTTAGAAAGTAGGCATTTTCTTGCTTAATCCATTCTGTGACTCTGCCTGTTTGTGGATTCCCTGTCTGGGTCTGTTTGACAGTTGGGCTGTCCTCTAGACAGTGACACAAAGGGGGCTGGGGTGTAGCCTGCATATCTTGATTAGCCATCTGTGCTGGAGTGGAGGGGAGGAGTGGTCACTCACACCTGAAAGGACTGTGCCTGCCCTCACACAATGCCGTCTCCGACCCCCTGGTGAGTGTCTGGGTCCTGGCCTCCTAATGGAAGGATCTTGCAAACACTTGAGACTTTGCTTTGAAGTTTGCCAACTTCAAAGGCAGAACTGGGTATAAGAAGGAGACCCAAAACCCCAGACTTTTAGAATCTTTCTGGAGTCAAGAGGAACCTCTGCCCAGGAGAAGAGCTGAAGGAGGAATACTGTCCCTTTGCTGTGTTGCTTTGCTGGACTGGCCTGCAGTTGCTGCATCTGCCTGAAAAGAGTGCAAAGGGTGAACTTTGCTGTGTCTCCTGATTGAGAAAATTCTCCAAGTGCTTGGAGTATAGAGCTTGCCTCCTCTTGGAAGTCTCAGGGACACCAAAGACTTCAGTTTCCTCGACCTGCAGCAATGGGAACTGTGTGTTTTGTGCTGTTCAAGAGGAGAAATCACTCCGACGCCGCCAACGACACCGCTGGCCTGCACCGTGACCTACCGACGCGACACTGAGTCCCATTGCCCCGCTTTGCACCACGACCCTGGTCTCCCCGACGCCGTCATTGTACGACTTCACTGAGCCACTGCTCGCACCGTGACCTGTGGGCCCCACACTCCGGCGTCACCTGCTCACACCATAGCCTGGGCATCCCCGATGCCACCACTCCTGCTGACACTGGCGCCGCTGCCAGCACCATCGACTCCTGTGTCATCACCAGGCATCCTGCCTGCACCGTGGCCTGTGGACACCGCTCGTGAGGGTCACGAAGCACTGTCCTGTCCCGCACTGCTGGCTCGGGCCTACCGACGACAGCGCTTCAGCAACAACAACGCTGCTGCCTGCACCGTGACCTGTGGACACCGCATGTCGCACCGCCCCGCTTCACACCACAGCCCTGGTCTCACCGATGCCACTGGACGCCGTCACCAATCCGCTGCCTGCACCATGACCTGTGGACATCGCATGTCACATCGTTCCGCTTCGCACCACAGCCCCGACATCATCCACGCCGGCGCACCTGACTTCACCAGCCTGGAGTTCGATCTGCAATGCGTGTGACCTCAAGGGCCTGACGACTCCTGCACCGACTCCGGAACCAACACTGCAACGTCAGTGACACCGCTCTCCGGAACTCACCGTGAGGATTACGATGCCCTGCAAATCCAAGGTACTGTTTGCGGGTCTTCCCGACGCCGTAGCTGGCCTGCAATGCCGCGGTTGGCCTGAACTGTTGGTTTTGTTGATCACAACGCCATGATAGCCCCAGGTGGAGCTATAGACTTCAAGGAACTGTAGTTTTGAGTAAATCTTGCAGAATTCATATTTTTCTTACTGTATGTTGGATTTTTTTCGTATTTGGTCTTGTTTTATATAGATAAATATTGGCTATTTTTCTGAAACTGGTGTGGTGTCCTTTTGTAGTGTTTTCACTTATTACTGTGTGTTATGGGCAAATGCTTTACACATAGCTTCTGAGATAAGCCTGACTGCTCGTGCCAAGCTACCAAGGGGGTGAGCAGGGGTTATCTAATCGGCTATCTTCCTTATCCTGACTAGAGTGAGGGTCCCTACTTGGACAGGGTGCAAACCGACTGCCAACTAGAGACCCCATTTCTAACACGGTCTTTCAGCAGTAACTTCTCTAGCATGTTTTTGTGACTGAGTGATTGTTTTGCTGCCTTTGGAGTATGTCCTGAAGAGTGGGCAGGCACAATGTGAAGATTGTTTGTTCCCAATCACAGTAGCACTTTAATGGTATACTACCAACAACAAAAATAATATGAAACTAAATGTCTACAAAAATATCGAGGACACAAACGTCACACACAAACTATGTGAAGTACAAAAATATTCATTACAAAAAGATAGGGGCCCAAAATATCGTCATTACAAAAGCTAAGCATGTCGAATTTACAATATTTATATATATATATATATATATATATATATTTATATATATATATATATATATGTATATCAATATATATATATGACAGCAGTTCCACTTTGTTCCCGCTACATCCATCAAACAAGGCTGGTGCTGACAAAACAGGTGTGGCCCCCATTTGAAATATAAAGTAAATTCTTCAGATCTTATTAAGCTGCAAGAAAGAGCCGCAGCCAACGTGTCTGCATCTTTACATTAATTCTTTATTTGGCTACGCGTTTCAACCCCAGAGGGTCTTCATCATGGCCTGATAGAAAAATTGTGCTCAATCCCCCTCAACATAAATACACCAGTTTCATAAACATAGAAAAAATACTCAAAAGAAAGTAAATGTATATATATTTCCTTCTAGTCTCCTAAAATCATCATATATACTGCGTTTACTAGAGCAATTTTGCAGAAGGTCCAAAAACTCAAATAGTGCAACTAACTTTATAAAACCACAGTAATGTGACTACTAGCATTAAAATCAGGGTAGACCATTGTAAGTGTCTACATAATTATTATCTGACATTCAATCCATGCATATATATATATATGACTCCCATAAATAATCACACCATCCTGGTTTTTCAGTTGATTTTCTCCAGTACAAGCTATTGTCATAATTTGCAAAAACTCAATGTTCTAACAATTATAAATTATAAACACAATATTCACTATACTAAACCTGAATAGCTGACCAAGTGGCCATTCATCTGTACATATTGAATAGTTCATAATTTATTTAAATTTGCAAATCATGATTTAACAAACATTTATGCCATCTCAAAAATTACAATAAACAACCCTGTATGAATCATTGGACCACCAAACAGTGTATTCAACTTATGAACTCCCAAAAGAAATAAAGCATACCACTAAAAAATAAAAAACACAACTGATATATCCTACACTCAAATACAGGGAAACAAGTAAAACACATTCTTCAAATCCCCCTATTAAATTCAATGGAAGCGCATGAGGAGTTTCAAACAGGAAAAACAAGGAGAAACCTTTCATCCTGTAATGCTGGAAAAATCATAAACGAAAAAGACATTCTCTTTGAATGTAATGAGAAAGATGATGAAAAGATGATGGGAAAAAAGAGGGGATAATGAAAAAATAATAAAGAAACGAGGAAAGAGAAAGGTAAGATAAAAGCAAACTTTAAAATTATATATATATATATATATATATATATATATATATATTATAAATAAATAGATAGCTTTAAACTAAATTTAAAAATGAATAAACATATGTCAACACATAGAATTATTAAATGATCATGCATAATAAAATAAAGACATACTAAGAAACATTAAAAAAATATTTAGTAACCTATGTATTGAAACATTACATAAAAACATACTACACAATTAATAAATTATTAAAATAATAATACATTAATAAAATATGATTACTAAAACATTAATATATTGCAACAATATAACAATACACGATAAAATTAACATTAGCACTGAAATAACTCAAATATAAACATTATGCTAGAAATCATGTAAAAAACAAAACGCCAAAAAAGTTCACAACAAAAAATAATTTAAATACTATACTGCAAACATTTACAATAAATAAATACAATTTTAATAATGTCGTTTATTTTGAGCAGAGAAGAGATGCATGCATAAATGTTAACAATGCCATGCAGAGAAATATACAATATATTTTCATAATATGACATGAGAAAACGTATAGGCTATAGCCCTCATTCAACATTGTGGTGAACAATAGATGTTTCCTCATGCAGAGTCTACAACAGAGATGACTAGGCTTTGTATACATTAAAATATTGTATCTAACAGGGAGATGAATATGGAATTCTTCCCATAGCTGTAGACAGCGAAGTATGTCTCTATTGTGTTTTACAAATTAAATACAAAAGATTAGGCTCTAATCAGGGTGAGGTAATAGTTAGTACGTGAGCATGATAAGTTGAGTCTCCACCTTAAGATCCCAAGGACAAACATGATGCTGGATTGCTAGAGCTAGGCAGGTTGGGAACAATACAGGCCCTTTGTGCAGATTCATTTGTTATAGCATGCAACTAGCTAAAGGGATATATAGAGACATATTTACAAGCCCCTCATTAGTGTCATTTTTTACATTAATGTTGCGTTAAGGAGGCATTTTTGTGGCACCATATTTACAAAGTGGCGCAATGCAAGGATTTCGCCACTTTGCAACCACTTGCGTCACATTATGCCTGTGCCAGGCATAATGTATGCAAGGGGGGCGTTCCCCCGTTAGGATGCCAAGAAAAATGGCACAGTGAAATCTACAAGAGTTCAATGTGCTATTTTTAGCGTCATTTTTAATGCCTGGCTTAGGCAGGTGTTAAAGTGACGCTCCCATTGTATTCAATGGGCCTCCCTTGACTTTTGTGGATTAGCGCCATCATTTTTCGCCCAAATTCACCAAAGAGCCACAATAACATCAACTTTTTTTATGCTATTGGCCTAACGTGTGTCATGGTGTGCGGTGTTGTAAATAAAGCGCACACATGGTGTTGTTAGGGGGGGGGGGGGCGCAATGGGGCACAAGAAAAGTGGCACATCATTTATGTTGCACCACTTTCTTGTAAATATGGCCCATAATTTAGTATATAAAAAGGGGAATGAATGTCACCTACAGAAAGAGGAGAGGAGTTGTTGGGAAAGCTGCGGAGAGGAGCAATTGCTGAGAGGAGGAGAAAGAGAGCTGCCAGTTTCATAGGAAGAGCCCCTGCAGCAGAGAGAAGAAATGTCACTGGGCTCTGTGTACTGGGCTGAGCTCACCTAGTCGCCTGGGAATGAATAGAGAGAAATGTTCTCCCCAGGTAGAGGGAAACATAAAAAGAACATGAATTTTTTTTAAATAAATGTTAAATGTACTTTTCTGGACTTGGAACCAAAATGCAAAATGTTTTGAGGGGCAAATTGTTTTGAAAGATTACAACATGCAATAAAATAGGAATTTGTTAATGCTTTAATTCCTATTAAAAATACAAACGTTGTGTTTTAACCCATATAACTAAGTACATCAAGACCCTTCAATCACGTTTTATTGCTGGAACCCTGTGTCCAAACGATAGCACAAAAGGTGTTGCCTGCTATATTTAGAATTAAAGATCAGTTTGCACTCATTCACGCATCAACATTCATTCAAAGATAAAAATGTTAAAAGAATGCATTGCACTTGCACTGTACTGGGAATTGTGGCTACATTTTAAGATGAGACTGACTTTTGATTTAATTAATCTCAAAGAAGTTGTCCTGTGTGATTTTGAAAGAGTATGATTTCTTTGCAGTTCGTGCAAAGTTCAAACAGAAGATGTCTGTGTTTCACAAGACCACATAGCTGTGGACCATTCAAGATGAACTTGGAAGCAATCGAGTTAGGGTGGATTTCAATGCTTTGGTCATATTGTTATTGAACAGAAAGGAGCTTTGAGTGCCAAATAATAAAGGGCCAGGTGTACTAAGAACTAGTTGCAAAATACTGGCTGCAATCTGTTATCAATATTTATGCAACCAATATGGTATTTTGTGAACTGACCTCTGTACTAATAGACCAGTTTGCAAAATACTGAATCATATAGAGTTGCAGTTCAGCCTACTTCATGAATATTAATAGGGTAGGTCCCAAATTGCAACACACTATGATTCGTAGCCAGTTTTCTGAGATTTCATAGAAACATTATTTCATGGAATACCATTGCTGAGAATATACTTCATCTAAACTGTTCAATGGAAATTTTCAGAATGAATCACATTTAGCATTCCACAGAAACCAATTCATAGAATGCCTTTTTGTTTGAAATAGGCTTTTGCATTCTTACTTTTTAAGGTATAAATGCAATGGTTGCAGATCTTACTTTCAGAAACAGTTTTGTTGGAGGTATTTAGTTCAGTGCTTTATTTCCGGGGACCTCATTTCAGATTTATATCTTTGACATTGTGAAACAATTTCTTGGGATGCTCTTAATTAGCTGACCCTCATCGCTCCTAAACACCATCCATTCCTGCCCCCAAACACCCCTCACCACACCTAAACTACACCCATCTCCTAACCTTAAAACTCCTCTCTATCCTTAAACTCCACCCACACACCTAAAAACCCCTTACTACACCTAAAGTGCACCCAACCCTTACCCGTAAACAACACCCATCCCTGAACCCCAAAATGCCTTTATACCCTTACGCTGCACCGTCCCTGAAATCTGAAACCCCTCACTACCTCTAAACTTCACTCATTTCTGAATCCTAAACACCCCTTTCTAGGCTTAAACCCTAACCATCCCTGACCCCCTTAACACTTCACCACCCCATAACCCCACTCATCCCAGAACGCTAAAAAGAACACACCGTCTTGGTTCACCACCCTTTCACAACCCTGAAAAAACCCTTACTCTACCCATCTCTAAACCCTAAAAATCCCTTTCTACAAGTGAACTCCACCCATACTTGAATCCTTAAAAAATATCACCATCCTAAACTCCACCCAATCCTGAACCTTAAAAACTTTTCACCATCTTTAACCTCTATCCATCACTAAATCTTAAAAACATTCAACAGCCCAAAACTCAACCTATCTATGAACCCTAAAAACCCTCAACACCCGTACACTCCATCCATCCCTGAATCTTAAAAACACCTTACCACCCCTAAACTCCACTCATCCATGAACAAGATAAAAACCTGGTTAAGCACTAATCATCTAAAACTGAACACCAAAAAAATGAATTTTTACTCTTTTCCCCCCAATAACAAGCCTTGCCAATTCAAGAATAGCTCAAGAGCATGGACTCTCTTAACTGTTCCCTCACACTCTCCAACTCTGTGAAGTGACTGGGAATCATCCTAGAAAAAAACATGTCAATGAAAGATCATGTCAACAATTTAGCCAAAGGGGCCCTACACTCTAAAACATCTCAAGAAAATCTATCCATTTACCCACCTGAAGAGCTAAAGACTGTAGTTGAAATACTTGTACTCTCAAAATTTGACAACAGCAAAGCCATAATTACCAGTACTCCCAAAAGCCACCTTGCGCCTCAAAGAACAACTCTTAATGCAGCTGCTAGACTCCTCAAAGGTACCAAAAGATTTGACCACATCTCACTTCCTCTTAAGAGTCTCAATTGCCTTCCAATAGAATGAATGTGCACATTTGTGACAGCCTGTACCACCCACAAAGCCTTTCAGACTGCAAACCCTAAATATTTGGAAAACAAACTGTTGAGAGCGGGTAGAAATCGGATTCTAAGAAGCCCCAACTCCCTCCTTCTTATCCCTCCTGCAGTGAAATAAAAGTCCCAAAAACATTCTTTCTCATTTCCTAAAGACTTCTGCTGTAACCTGTCCTATACTTGTTTCAATGGAACCTCCAATCATTATTGCTGAACAGATACTTTAACCTGCTCCCCTGAGCCTGCTGCACCAACAGGATCATTCGATACGGTTGCCAAACCCAACTCAGCGTTCAATCTGTCACTAATGCCTCTGACTTATAATGTTGTATCATTTGATATACATATATAACGTTGCACTGTTTTTCTATTTCTCTGGATATACTATTTCAATTCTGAATTCTTGTACTAATGTCATGAACTCTGCTCACTTGTCTGTAAAGCACTTTGATGCCCTCAGGTCTAACCAGCGCTATATAAAACTCACAAATAAATAACCCTAAAAGTCCCTCACCACCCCTAAATGCCACACACTTCCTATAAAAAATTCTCACCATTCCTATATTCTACCAATCCCTGAACCCTAAAAACCCCTTTCTATGTGTTTACTCCACCTATATGGGCCTCTAAACAATGCCTCTCCAACCCCCCACATCATCTCTGAACATTCCCCAAAAAAGTCCTCACTAGTCTTAAACTCCACCCAAGTTTGATTGACTTTGTAACTTTTCCTTAAAATTATTTTTCCTTTATTTGTGATTTATTTGCATTTCCTTAACATTGTCTTTCCATAAAATTGGTCATCCATGATTTGGTTTCCTCCAATGTGGTTTCTCAATTTTCATTTTTCCATTAATTCGCATACACCATTCGTGCTTTGCAACCAGATTTTTTCTGTATATGTGTGCATATGTGTGTGTGTGTGAGATGGGTGGTACATATACCTTCCTCAACTTAGTGTTGACAATACAACAATCAACACATTACCAACTGATTTAGTACACAAGTAAACATTCAACCAGTTACCATACAACGGACAGGCTCCAGGCCAGTGTACATTCTTGGTAAGCCCACAGTTTGTCTCCCAACAGACAGCGTATGCATTGTCTAGTAGGGCCAATCTAAGAAGAGGGTATTACAGGAAGGAAAAGACATTTTAGGTAAGGTACTTTAGTAAACAAAATACTATTTATTTCTGCCTCATGTCTTTCTTCTCCTGTCTCTCTTCTATTTGTGCTTCTCTCTGTGTATTGTGTGTCTTTCTCTCTGTATTGTGTGCCTTTCTCTCCTTGTAGTTTCTCTGTATTGTGCCTCCCACTGGAAACATTGAGCTGCTTCCTGCAGAGTTATGGGCCTGTACTGAGACACACAACCAAATGAGCAGATAAACCAACTGCATACTAAGGGGCACTCAGGTGATGTGGCCCTTGTGTGCTTTATTTAAGAATTAACATCTGCAGCCAGTGTACAATGGTGTTTAGTCAGAGGTGGACTGGCCGCAGCCGTATTATTATTGTGCATTTAAATAATTTGGTGCATGAAGAGAAAGGGTGTCACAAGGAAATTCTGGAATGGGAACAGGTTAAAAGAAATTTGCAAAGGTTTGTGCTTGAAGCAGATTTACATTAAAATGAGCTATTGTGTAGCTTTGTATAGCGCACCCTTGAATCTTTGCCGTCAGCGCTCTCTGCGTTGTTAAAAGTCCAAAACACATGATTAACACAATAAAAAATTATTGCAGGAAGGAAATACCACTGTGAAAAGGGGGCGTTAGTAAACAAAATAATGCAATTAATGCAATGGGAAACAAGGCTCCAGTCTGTGGCTGAAGGGAGGTTGGGAAATGCCATGTACCATCCAGAGGAATGAGTGAAACTGTGAGGGACAATTGCTAGCGGCCTCTAGAAAAGGGACATTGCCTGATGTTGACATTAAGCTACTAGTCTTCCACAGTGAAGATAAGCATGGACAGTAAGTTCGTATTAAGGAGGATATTATGACCTTGGTGGTCCTACCGCGGTACTGCCAAAACCGCGGGAAGGACGCTGCCATCATGCCGGTGGCGTTCCCCTCCACCCCCGTTGTATTATAATGTTCCCGCTGGGCTGACCGGCAGGAACAATGGGATGACCAGGGGGAACAATGCTACGATACCTGAGGCCAATACTGTAGCACAACATCACCCTTGGAATGTGCATTGTCTGCACAGCAGACAGTGCGCGTTCCGAGGGTGCTGGGCAGGGGGTGGCCCTGTACTGCTCATGGCAAGGGCAGAGCAGGCCCCCCCATCACTCCCTGCACTGTGTTTCCCCTAGCCTTTCCATGGCAAAGTCCCCGCCATGGAAAGGCTGGCGGAAACAGGTGTCGTGATCAGCACTGTGGCGCTGAGTTCAGCGACGCTGTGGCTGACCACGAGTCAGCCTGCCGTCAGTGCACCAGGAACCTTGTTCCTGACGGTGACAGCTGTCACCTGGTGGTCCGATCGTCAGGGTCGTAATGTGGCGGTCCGACTGTCACCACAGGGCTGGTGGTCACAAGGTCGCCAGCCTCACAATGAGGGCCTAAGTGTATTCAGTTAAGAGAGTGACTTCCTTTCAGTCCTCATCCTGTTCTTCCACAGGTTGAAAAGTTGTTTTTGCCAATGCTCTTCTACTTTCTGGTACATAGCAAGTGGTAAAGGGGTGGGGGCAGTGTAAAGAAAAAGCTGATTTCTCTCAGTATTGCATTACGAACACTCACCAACAAGAAGCATTCCAAGAAGTGTGGCACAATAGTTAGAGCGGCAGACCCTAATGCAGAGATGTGGCCTGGGACCAGGGTTCAATTCCGGCCTTGGATGTCTTGGGCTCAATTCTCTTGGACCAGATAATTCTCGCCTCGGTCCCTAATTAATGGGTCCCACTCTGTAACTCTGGGCAATAGCTTGCTTAATCTCCACAACAGCCCTGACAGTGCTTGGTTGCCTGGCTTCACCCTGGGGGGTGCCCAGGAGTGGACGCCTCACAGGGAAAGGCCAGGAGGGGTTCCACAGTGGTATGCGTACAGCGCCTTGAGACCCTAACGGGTGAGTAGTGCGCTATACAAGTGCCAAGTGTACAAAGTTCCTTTGTTTGATGTGGGCTTGGATCTACTTGTGTTTTGTGACATCATTCAATAGATGGCCCCTGTAACAGCGTGATATCTCCTGCACGGCCACCAAAGGTACCAATGCAGCGTGCATGCTTGCCTGTATATGGACTGTTCAAGCCCTTTATGGTTTTGCCAGTCAAGTACCTCGATCCATGATCACTTCATAGGATACTCTGCAAACACAAACACATCAGAGGTCGTTTGTTGGGGAACAGGAGAGAGTATGAGTCACTGAGCACATTTTGGGGGTTTAATTTCATAACCACCTTCTCTAAAAGAGGCCCTTAAAAAAAAAATCACTTAGCTGAAAATTGAACTTGTCAAGTCTGTTTTCAGGCTGTTCTTTAGTTCCAACCCCTTTGGCTCCTCCTGGAATACGCATGGACTTCCCACTTTTGGGACATTTGGAGAGACACGTTTACGAAGTGAGTAACTCCATTCTACACATTAAATGAAATAGTCCTAAGACTTTAAACATCAATGTTAAACAGCAGTAACCACCACAGAAGCTTCCCAGAGACCACCTAATGCCCCAGGACCCAAAGATAGGTCTCAAAATCTGTTTCTTCTATTTCCCATTATATACAAGTATTGGTGAGGGACTTATAAACATCCACCATACATGTAGCGAGTGCAACTAAAGAACTCTTTGAAATCACTCATAACAAGATGGGCCATTCACTGTGATGAACAGACTCCATCCTTAGGTTTAATACCTAATCTTGGGTTACCATTTTACCTGAATGTCTTAGAAATAAACACTGGATTTTAAATCAACGTATGGCCCACAATACAGTGACATTTCCCTGGGAAGGTAGTTTATTGGCCTTTCCATCAGAATCCTGTCACTCCAGTTTAGTGGACTGCCATGAAAGTGTGAAACCATGAAGACGTGTGGGGCCTAGTCACAAGGTTAAAAACGTGTATATTTACTCACATGTATGTTGGTTCACTGGGAGATTCTGAAATGGGAAAAGGTTAAAAGGGAAGCTCAAGGGTTTCTGCATGAATGCAGATTTCCACTAAAAATAATGATGTCATAGTTTTGGCATGGCGGGAAGGAAAAACCCTTGCGTGTAGGGTACAGTACTAAACAAAACGATGTTGCAAATTTACAAGGAAATGGCTCAGCGTGCTGCCGCAAGCAATCTTGCTACTATGAGCTGCATCATTTTCAGCATGAAATGATGCGCGTACTTAGAGGGATATGTTGCGTCCCTGTGTTCTCCCTTGCACCAGCACTAAATTAGCGGCGTAGCCGCAATACAGGCACACTTGCGCCTTCCTGCACAAAAACAATCACTAATGCCGATTTGCTCCTCCTGTGTGTGCTGCGGAATGCAGCACACAGAGCGCAAAAAACTAGGAGAAATAAAAGTACTTCTCCTCGTTGCAACACTCTAACGCCACCCCTGGGGGGACATTAGTTTTTGGCGCTGTCTCAGATTTACGTTTTCTCATAAATCTGAAGCAGTGTCAAAAAGCAATGGGTGTTGCTTGGGTGCGCCCATAGCAACACCCATTGCACGGCACTTTGCAGTAGAAAACTGCGTCGGAGCGGCCCATATTTACAAGGCGGTGTTAAGCCACAAAAAGTGGCTCAACACCGCCTTGTAAACATGGCGCAGTACATTGCGCCACCGGAGCGTCGCAAAAAGTGATGCTCCAGTGCCACAAGGGGCTTGCAAATACGCCCCAATGTTTCTATCTTTCTTTCTCTACCCCTGTCTGCCGCCTTCGGTCCTTGACAGCAAAACGGTGCTCTCTGTCTGTGTTCTTTCAAACAACTGATTTGGGGCCAGATGTAGGAAGTTCCGATTTTGCGAATCGGAAATTGCGAGTCGGTGCGACTCGCAATTTCCGATTCGCGAAATCAGATGCAGAACGGTGTCTCAGACACCGTCTGCGATTCGCTATGGGGTCGCAAAGACCCACCTCATTAATATTAATGAGGTGGGTCGCATTTTGCGACCCCATAGCGAGTCCCTGCACTCACAGGGATGGTAGCCTGCTGGAGACAGCAGACCTCCATGTCTGTGACTGCTTTTTAAATAAAGCAGTTTTTATTTTTTTATTTTGCAGACGGTTTTCCTTAAAGGAAAACGAGTTGCAAAATAAATAAAATAACGAAACCATCTGGTTTCTTTTTTTCAGAGTAGGCAGTGGTGCTCTGAAAAAACATTTTGGGCAACATTCCCTTTTGCGAATGGGTTACCACCAGTGTGACACTGGTGGTAACTGGGAATTGCTTTGCGACCGCATTTGTGGTCACAAAGCAATTTAGCATCGCGAGGCGAGTCGCAAATAGGAAGGGGACACCCCTTCCTATTTGCGAGTCGCATTCACAATTTGCGAGTCGTAATCGACTCGCAAATTGTGAATGAGCATCGCGATGAGCATTTTGCATGGCGCAAACTGCGATTTTCGCAGTTTGCACCATGCAAAATGCTTCCTACATCTGGCCCTTAGTGTGGTAAATGACACATGCAAAAAAAATAGAAAGAGGAATTGCTGCCATCTTTTACATAATTACTAAAACAATAGAAACATATAAGATATGTAACTGGAAATTGTTTACAAATATTCGTTCAAGATTTGTTAGTCAAGGGTGCAGCATTAACTCTACAACAATTGTATTATTCATCGTTTTCTAGGCTCAGTCCCTTCTTTTTCAGTTTTGGTTCATTATGACTACAACATCATTACATTCCTGAACAGGCTGCATGGTCAAAGGATGTCTTTAAAGCAAGGTTATCCAAATCCGTGGTCCAAGATTCCAGAAGACATGAAAGTTTGCCTGTTTGCTAGTTTTTTTCACTTTGAAATAAGCTCTATTACAAAGGCCACTGGAATTATACTCTAGGAGAGGGTCAAATTATGCTGCAAGAAAATGCAAATTATGCGGCATAATGCAGCACATTTTCACTATTTGGGCATTTTTAAACACTGTCTGGGCATTGGTTGCACCTCATTAGTACCATTTTCATACCCACAGTTAGCAATAAGCAACTAAAAGATGACCAGTCCAACTTTACAAAGAGCCTTTTCATGTGCGGCAGCACATGTTGCTGCATTTTTAGTAACTTTGTGAACCGTTTGAAACTATTTATTTTTTTTCAAAATCTCAAAATTTTGCAGCTAATGATGGATTAAGTGACAAATGCGGCAAATTGATAATGCAAAAATCGCTGCTGCCGCATAATCACATAATTCCAGTTGCCCTGCCTGTTACATAAAAATGTTGCCTCAATACAGTAATGTATCATAAAGACCAAAAAACATAAACCTATTTTGACTTGTGCCTCCGTTAGGCATCAATTTACTTTTATAATATTACTTCTCATCTTCAGATATGTCTGTAAAATTGAGCTTTTGTCCTGAATGTTGGCACTGAATTTTTACACTCACTGCCCAGAATTTGCCTCTAGGCCAGATGGTCACCCAAGAGTAGGTTGTAGGATAACATGAAACTTTCCTCCCTTGAAGTTTAGAAGCAGAGAGTGTTTCACTCTCTGATCTTTTTCTCTGGTGGCTACAAAATAAATGTTGAGGCAGCCCATCCACACATCCCATCGGGGTGCCGCAATTATTGGTACAAACGTTTTGCTACATGGCGACAGCAGTTATGCAATAGCTTTAATGTAAATGCAGGTGAGGGATTTGCAGCAATGGGCACTGAAGCAGGTGCAGGCCCACCTAGGTGTCTGCGTTGTCACTGCCTATGTAGTAGGTCCATGTAGTGCAGATAGGATACCACACACTGTTTCATACGCCAGTGGCATAACAAAGTTTGAGGGGGCCTGTCGGAAAGTACCATTTTTGGCATGGTCACACCCTCACTTTTTGCCTGATATCTGATGCTAACTTGACTGTGTGCTTCGATCCTGCTAACCAGGCCCCAGCACCTGTGCTCTTTCCCTAAACAGTACCATTGCTTCCAGAATTGGTACACCCCTGGCCCACAGCTAAGTCCCTTGTAAAAGGGACCAGTGATACCATGGGTCCTGTGAACAGGGAGGATGTCTAAGGGCTCCAGCATGTATTGTGCCACCCTAGGGGACCCATCACCAAACACATGCACACTGCCATTGTAGATTGTGTGTGCTGGTAGAGAGAAAAGGGAAAAGTCGACATGGCATCCCTCCCTGGGTGCCATGCATACAAAACACTGCCTGTGGCATAGGTAAGTCACCCCTCTAGCAAGCCTTACAGCCCTAAGGCGGGTGCACTACACCACAGGTGAGGGCATAGCTGCACAAGCAACATGTCCCTACATTGTCTAAGTCCATTCTTAGACTCTGTAAGTGTAGTGTAGCCATATTGAATACATGGGCTGGGAGTTTGTCATTACGAGCTCCACAGCTCCATGATGGCTTCATAGAAGACTGGGAAGTGTGGTCTCAAACCTTTCAGCTCAATAAATCTACAATGATGCCAGTGTGGGATTTATTGAAAAATGCGCACTTAGGGCATCTTAGAGATGCCCCCTGTAATCCACCTATCTCTCTAGCGTGTGGCTGACTGGTCTATGCCAGCCTGCCACCACCAGACAAGCTTTTGACCCCATGGAGTGAGAGCCTTTGTGCTCTCGGGAGCCCAGGACAAACCCTGCTCTGGGTGGAGGTGCTTCACACCTCCCCTCTGCAGGAACAGCAACACTTGGCGGTGAGCCTCAAAGGCTCTTGCCTTTTGTTCTGCTGCCTCAGGGCACTTCAGCCAGTGGAGATGCCCGCCCTCTGGACCAAGCCCCACATTTGGCGGCAGATCTGGCAGGAAAATTAGAAAACATGAGTTGGAGTGTCCACCCCAGCTTGGACCACCCCTAGGCAGCCCAGAGCTGAGGTGAACCCCTCTCTTCAGAATCCTCCATCTTGCTTAGGAGGATATTAGCCAATAGGGTTAGGAATGTGCCCTCTTCCCAAAAGGGAGTGGGCACAGGAATGGTGTAGCCACCCTCAGGGTCAGTAGCCATTGGCTACTGCCCTCTGTAACACCCCTAAATCCAGTATTTAGGGGCACCCCTGAACCTTGCTCTTTAGATTCCTGGTGACTAGAATGAAGAAGAAGGGCTGAAGAGCCGCACCAGCAGAGAAGACTCCAGACGACAACTGACTTGACCCCAGCCCTACCGGCCTGTCTGCAGCTTTAGGACTCCAGGTACAAAAAGACGATTCATCCTGCAGGACCAGTGACCTCTACAAACCCCAGGAGGACTGACTGCCTACCTGATGACCAAGCACTCCAGAAGACAGTGGCCCTGTCCACAAACCTCCAACAAGGACTCCAGAGCCCTCCGGATCTGTGAATCCCGCCTACTCTGCACCCAACACCCACAGCAAGAGTCCAGGTGGCCCACCAGTCCAGAGAAGGTCCCCAGGCGATTCCGACCTCAAGTTCACCCTGGGTTGACCCCTCCTCACCAACACTACAACGCCTGCAGCCTAAATCGCAAGGACCCCTTGACCACGACCCGTGCTGTGAAGATTCTCAGCACCAAAAGGTACCCTTGCACCCGCAGCCCCCTGGCCTTGTGGAACCCAACCGATGGTCCATCTATATCCAGTGAGATCTCTACTTAACTGTCCAGCCATTGGTTTTCTTCAGCCAACTCCCTGGACCAAGCCTGCAGCCTTTTTGTGACTCTAGAGGTACCTCATTGAAAAGCATTGGGTGCCAAACGCTGTGTTTGCACCCTACACCCAGCCACCCCCGCGCCACTGAGGGTGTGTGTTTGGTGATGACCAGTGACCCCCTGGTGCTTATCTAAACCCCCCAGGGTCTGTGCCCTTAGACCACGGGTACTTACCTGCAAACTGTTCACTTGCGAGTGCCCCGAGTCTCCTTATGATTCAATTGGGCGGCCAACACCAACTTTGACCTCTACATCCGGCCGGCCCTGTGTTACTGTTTGTGCACCCTTGGTGTCTTCCTAAACTTCACCCTGTGGGCATCATAACCCCCAAAGACTGGGACCATAAGTCGAGTACTTACCTGTAAACTGTGTTGGGACTTTCACTCTCCTAGTACAGCATTGCCTTCAATGATTTTTGTGCGGTGTCTACTTTTGCTATTGAAAGGTATTGCTTACCTGAAAACTGTTTTTACTATGGCTTACAAACAAAGTGCATTGGATACTTGAAATTGATACATTCTTGAAACTGTGCTCACTGGCAACAAAGATCCTTTTGGTTCTTGAAATAAAGTAACAATATATACTTTTTGATACATAAAACATTGGACTGGAGTTAGTCATTGAGTGTGTGCCTCATTTCTCGACTCTGTGTGTACAACAAATGCTTAGCGTTTCCCTCTGATAAGCCTAACTGCTTGACCACACTAAACACAAAAGAGAGCCTTAGTATTATCTCCTTTAGCCTCTGTTAAGCCTCTGGGGATCCACTGGACTCTGTGCACACTATGCCTTACTTTGGTATAGTATATACAGAGCCGGCTTCCTACATTAATAAGTACATGGAGGGTGCTCCCCTCCCCAGCCCACCACCTACTCTTTTTGCTGATGGGGCCCACTGGAGCTCAGCCCCCCTTGCACCGTGGGGGCTGTGGGAGCTTATGTTACGCCACTGTCATAGGTGCTAGTGGTAGAGGTGTGATGTGCTGCAGCCCCCACCACCCCCGTCAAATAACCATGCTGGATTTCAGAATGTGAATGAGCAATAAAGATGACTTTTGCTCTGCATTCAAAGACAGAGGTCAAATGTCAGGCTATGGGCCTGATTCAGATATCGGCAGACGGAATACTTGCCACAAATGTGACGGATATCCTGTCCGCCGTATTACGATCTTCCTAGGATATAATAGAATCGTAATACGGCAAACAGGATAGCCGTCAAATTTGTGACGGAATATTCCCCACCGCCAATATCTAAATCAGGCCCTATATCTTCTGACAAATTGCTGCTTATTCTTTTAACATAGCGACTGGGTTTACTTTTCTTTCTCCGACTGTAAATATAGAGGATTTTGTAAAGGAAACTATCTGAAAATCTTGCTGGGGCACAGGAAGTGAGATAGGAAAACATTTAAGCTGTCAGTTCTTTTTATCACAGAACTTTTAAATACCTGTAAGAGAACTGTACAAATATTTCAAAATATATCAGCAGTTAGGAAAGGACAAATTAAGCACTTTTTTGTCATTCTGAAGTGTGATGGAAACAGCTTTTAAATAGGATCAAAACAAATCAAGACACTTTACTTGATGTGCAAATGGTATATATTTGCTGAAAACTGATCTCTACCCATCGTTTGTGCTCTATATAGTATATCAGTGTGAATTTTGTGACAATTTCAGCGGAAAATGTCTTGTATGTAAATAGTGGTGTGGTACCACACCATGCTTTAGTAAAATATTTGCGACACTGTGCTCCAAATTGTACCACCAACTACATACCACACTTATACCACTCTCCTGCCGAATGGACATGACTCATTTGCAATACTTGCTCTTTGTGCAACACTTTTCACAGTCCCTATGACGTCAGTGATGTAACATTGATGCCAGCACCCCCACTCTGAAGATTGTTCCAGCACCACTGCCCAATCTGGTTGATAACAGACCCGGCCTGGTGCACACCAGATCACTGTTTTTTGCCTTGGTGATGACACACCTGTCTCTTACTCTCTTACCGTGTATGTGTGCATGCATGTGCATGTGCGAGTGGCTGGTGGCACACTATAAGATCAATCATTGTAGATTCTAAAGAAATCAGTGAAACGTGGTATGTGGATGAAAAACATGTATAAAGTACATACAAATCTCGTAGCCACCTGATAATTGTTTTTTCCCACCTTGGTAGTCTCTGCCCCGCCCCCTCGCATCTAGGTGGTGTGCATCAAGATAAGTATTTTCACTGGTTCATGGGAGATATGGTTAGAGTGACAACACTACAAAAGAAGTTCTCTTAAAATCCTAATAAAAAATCCTAATAAATGTCTCAGCATCTACATTTTAAAGTGTGCTTGGACATGTATCAGTTATTAGCCATCTTTTTAAGAAAGAGTGTTTGGGAAACTACCCAACACCACCCCATTTCCCTCTGAAGTTTGGGGATAGCTTGCTCATTAATTGTTAACAGGTAATGAGTAACAAACTTGCCAACATTCTTTAACCCAAAAAAAGATAGGATTTTTCAGGGTTCAAAACCATCAAGTCGCAAATTGATGGCATTACCCAAAATAACATTATATGAAATCTGGGTGGTTGGTGACATCACATAAAATAACAACGCATAGTATGGAACCCAGCTCAAAGGAAATTAACAAGTTGCTTTTGAGATGACATCATGAAAAGAACTGCATGACCTCAATGAGTGACTTTTGAGAACAGAAGCTAACCTTAAATTCTCTAGCACAAGTGCAGTGTTGTGTGCTGGGAACACTAGATGCTCCTCTGAGTCATACCATACAAGGTACAGGGTGGCTTTCAGAGGGTTGTTTTAATTGGCGTCCTTGCTCAGGGAGCTGGCTGTGATATTCGTAGCCTTGATTACAACTGCAGAGCAAAGTCCAACTGTTTGCACCTGAAAAGGGATTCCCAGTTAGGCTGTGTTTGCTCACGAAACTCAAAAAAGTGACTGGCGGAATCCCTACAAAAGTAATGCTACTGGCACTTATTTGGGGTAGCAGTCGACCCCCTCGTTTTAGTCCATAACGCCACCTCTGATTAGACCCTACCCTGTACAAATCAGTCTTGACCCTGCTTCAACAGGAATAGTCGAGCCTGAACTGCCAAACCAGTTCCTCTCTGAACGATACACAAGCAACCCAAGACCGGTTTCAGACTGATTGGGCCTCTTCAGTCAGTTGTAGCTTGGTTTCAGTGGAGTGAGCATGGACCCACGTGTGGGCCTACCCTTGGCCACTTACATCAAACACTTAAAAAGTGATGAGAGGAATGCTAGAGGTACTTGCTTGGGACTGCATTCCAATCTTTTGTCTTTTTGCCCACAATGGCATCTAATATTAGCCCCAACCATATGCAAATCAGCCTGCCTTGATCCTGCTCCTTTGGCAACAGTACAGCCCAAAACGCCAAGCCAGGTCACCTGAGCCAGAACACAAACAACCCAACACTGGTTTAGGCCTAATTGGGCCGCCTCAGTCAGGTGCCGCTTTGTTTCAGTGAGAAAGTGAGCGAGGGACCAAGGCATACACTTGGCCACTTAGGGTGTCACATCAAATACACAAAAAGTGATGGGAGGAAGGCTTGCAAATAGTCTAACCACTGCCAATCGCTAGCAGTGGCATTCCAACACTTTGTTTTAGTCCATAGTGCCACCTCAGATTAGACTCAGCTATATGCAAATTTCTGCTGTAGGCAAATCAGCCTTTTTTTCCTGCTCAAGTGGGAACCTTCCAGCCTGAACTGCCAAGACAGGCCCTCTCTCCACCAGAACACAAGCGACCCAAGACCGGTTTTGGAATAGTTGGGCCTCTTGAGTCAGGTGCAGTTTAGTTCCAGTGGCAAGGTGAGCATGGAACGCATGTCTGGGCCTATCCGTGGCCACGTGTAGTGTTACACCAAACACACAAAAAGTGATGGGAAAAATAGATTCAGATAGTCTAACCAATCGTGTAAGCAAATGTGTCCCAGACTTGGGCGCCTTGCTCACTGTGACTCAAATTGCAAACTATACCTCACTGATGAGGACGAACAAGGCAGTGGCGTCACGAAACTTGAGGAGGACCCCCTGCAAGGTCCCTGGAGGGGGTGCCCTCTGGAACCAGTCAGAGGCCTGCTGCCCGTGCACAATGTACTCTGCTGAAGGACCCCACTGGAGCTTGCCTCCACCCCTGCCCCCACCCACCGCACCGCGGGGGCCTTTGTTACACCACTGGAACAAGGCCATTGGAGTTACTTGTTTCCCTTCTAGAGGTGGCCTCGCTTGGCAGTCCACCATGGACTGTTTCCAAGAGCAGGATCACTGCTGACTTGTATTTTTCTAGTGTGGCACAGTGGGTGAAAAAAAGCACGGTTGGAATGCTAGCCGAACTTTGCCACTGATTAAAGTATTTGCAAGTTTTGTTCACATCATTTTTTGCGTGACTTGTGTTTGTTCACGCACTATCTTCACTTGTGCTCTTTGCTCATGTGAAAATTACCTTCCCACTCAATTTGCCCACGCATTTCCTGCAAGTAAAACCTGCTGATAATCTTAATATCAATAACGGGAAATTCCGATGTGTTACAAAGAGCTCAAATTGGAACTTTACATAATGGAAATTGAAATGTCACGCTATTCGCCAACAGCATCATTGTCAGGCTAAAAGACACATGTACCGCTGTGTGACCCTGTGGGAGGGGTTGCCATGGCTACTGCAGAGTCAGCCTAGATGCCTCGCGCGATGGCCGCCGATGTAACGAAATACTTCCAGTTTTAGCCGCAAGGCGTAGTTGCATTCCTGGAATTATCTTTTTATCCCCAGCTAGGATGACTGTTCCATCACGAGGGATGCCTTTTTAAGCAGTACTTGTCAGAATACATCATGCTTCCCGCACGATGCGAGCCGTCAAAGTAGCTCAGTGGGTTAACGCGCTGGTCCCAGAAACAGCCATAAAATTAAAACTGCTGTTTTATCAGCACCCCTCGTCTTATACGCTTGTACAATAATGTCTTTGGGAGGGAAGTAAACATGGCGTGTTTGTTCCTTTGTTCAACTCAAACTTTTTTGTGTCAGACATTGACGGAAATAGGGCCACTAGGTTAAGTCATTTTGGGCCAGATGTATCAAGCTCTTTTACGGGTCGCAAACGGCCCATTGGGCCTTTTTGTGATTGGTAAAAGGCTTTTTGGCATGTACCATCCCTATTTTGCGAATCGGTAACCTGTTAGCGACTTGCAGAATAGGGATTGCAACTCGCTATTAGGAAGGGGCGTGCCAAGGGCGTCCCTTCCTAATAGCGACTTGCAGGGGGATGTAAGAATGTTTTGCGACCGGGAATCTGGTCGTAAAACATTCACAGTTACCACCAACTTCAAGTTGGTGGCAAGTGATTCGCAAACAGGAAGAGGTGCAAACATTTTTTAATAGCAGGCAGTGGTCCCAAGTACCGCTGCCTACTCTTAAAAAATTAAAAGAAAACTTTTTAGTTTTCTTTTTGTAATGCATCCTGTTTTCCTTAAAGGAAAACAGGATGCATTACAAAAAAAGATTATTTTATTTAAAAGCAATCATAGACATGGTGGTCTGCTGACCCTAGTAGGCCACCATCCCTGTGATTGTAGCCATTCACAATGGGCCACAAATTTCGACCTGCCTCAAGAATTTTGATGAGGCAGGTCCATGTGCAACCCATTGCGAATCACCAACAGTGTCAAACACACTGTCATGCATCGCAGCTTGCGATATCCTATCCAAATTGCTAATATTCGCTATTAGGAAATCGCAAACATTATACTACATACATCTTGCCCTTAATTATTTACAGTACTATGCGGCTAAACCATTACGTGGTTTCGTAGCGTACGAGATGACACAATTGAATTTGATGGAACTCATTATAGGAACATCTGATGGATAGAAGACTGAGTGCATTATGCTAGGCACTACAGTGCAGGAACGGGCTAATTTAGAGCTACTTTGATGGCTCATCTCACAGGAAGGAGGCAGTGATGGTCCTGCCCTCTGCTCCCTGGTGGAGGACTGCCCTCACTAATGCGAGATTGCCATATTTCAAGCAGGAGTAGTGTCATGAGACTGTGTGCGCCAGGACTCTCACGGTTCTAAGCCGACTCAATAGAGGAATTACGTAACTTGCTGGGAAGAGTTATGGTGTGGTTATTTACGGCTATGCTGTAATTGGAGAGCAGTGTATGATTGTATGCTGAGGAATAAAGACGTCGGCTCCAGAGCTCTGTGTGTGGTGTGGTTCTTTGCATGCTCCCGCGCTGGGGAGGATGCTACAGCAGGACCCTCGCTGCCTTCAGAGCAATAGCTAGTGTAGCGGTGGTTCAGAAGGCTTAAAGGTCTGCTGTGTGGAGGCCATATTGTAGTGGCACTGCTCAGCAGACCTTTTATGTTTTTCAAAACTAAAGTTCCATTATAGTAGTTTTGCTGGTCCGCCTTGTCCAGAGGCAAGGTGACCTGGTTTAAACTTTATTTCTCTTCAAAAGTCAAAGCTAAGCTCACAATTAAGAAATAGTTTGAGTCTGAGTCTATGACAAACATTTTTTTGGGTGAATCGCTCTGTTCATACTGATTCTTCTTTTATCCTTTCTTCTTCAGTAATTCCTGGTCTTCCAGAATTCAACCCTGAACTCTGTCCCGGCAGTCAACTCCCCGCTAGAGAATAGACAAAATCTCAGGTAGGTAAATCATTTTTTCTGGTCTCTTCTCACTATTTACCTACACTCTTTACTTTCTTTATTCTTTTTAGTTTATTCTTTGCAAGCTTTCTAGTTTCACGATTCTCTTATGTTACACTTGTATTTCTGCTAATTCTACCTTTGTGATTGCCTTTTATCTTATCAAATAATTTACTAGGAAGAATGGAGGCTGCTGCCTGCTAATAGAAACAGAGACCATAGGTTTTGGATTGCACCCAACGTGCCCTTTCTCCCACAAATCAACTATGTTCATAATCCTTTCTACCTAATCAGGCCTTTTACCATCACCAAGCACCTTTCTTTATACTGTGGTTTATGTGTGAAAAAGCTGTTTTACCAAATATACCAACATTTTAAAATAGGAAAGTGGTAGATTTAAAAACAAAATAATAGGGAAAATGTATTTCTCCCATTGACTTCTACTGAAGAAGATGTAGGGTAATTTCAGGCTGGAGGCAGCCAA
The DNA here is from genome assembly GCF_031143425.1 of Pleurodeles waltl. Taxonomy (NCBI): domain Eukaryota; kingdom Metazoa; phylum Chordata; class Amphibia; order Caudata; family Salamandridae; genus Pleurodeles; species Pleurodeles waltl. The sequence goes on from NC_090448.1 coordinate 1,146,108,183, forward strand.
AATAAAGCCAATTTTTGCTTTAAAAATCCAGAATCTCCCGCCTCATTAGCATGTACTGTTTTACTGAAAGTTTTGCTATGCTGGAATAGAAACTCGTACTTGAGCTAACTATAGACAAACTAGGCCTCAGAAGCCATCTTTTTTCTGAGAAGTTGCATTGCATCATGGGAATAGGCTTGGGTTTCTTTGTCTCACTAGAATAAAAATCAAATGTGCCTTGGCCAGAAAGACGACTTTCACAGACTGTTATGAAGAAGGTGAACTTACTCAAGGTCAAACCTAGTTGTCCCATGCGTTGTAGCTAGCTTGTGATAAACTCCATGTAGCAGAATGATGAGAGATCTGTTGAATGTGCTTAGTTGCAATGTTTCTCTTTTGCTTTATTCTAATTGGTTAAGAACCTGTGAGCCATGTACCACTGTACTGAATGTATGAAATCCTTTGAATATAACCCTATAAATGTGTTTGATTTCTTGCTGTGTGTGGATAAACCTCTTACCTCATCTTCAAAGGCAAATCTATGCAGGATTTCTCTCTTAATACTCTGCATTTTGCTGCTCTGAACTTTACTGAGTTCTTGATTGATTCTGTACTTTAGCTGAGCTTTGTACTCTGACTTATTGACTAATGGATTTTGATTACATTGAATTAACTTCTCTATGCCTAAAATCCTTAAACTAAAACCTTTAAGTTACAGCTTTATTGTCTGTCATTTTTGTAAGACCTAGGGCCAGATGTAGCAAAGGTTTTTACCCATTCTGTGTCTATGGGAAAAAGTGATCGTACATATGGCCCCTAATGTGTTCTATATTTCTGTGTCTTGCCATTTTTTACTTCTTAAATTGAGACGAGTCCAGCGGGGACCACCAAGGTTTGTCTAGTGACTACGCCGCTCCTGGTCCAGGCGCTTTGGAGAAAGACTGAATGGGCAGTACGCATAGTCATCTGTGTTAGTTATCTTTATTTTTATTTTTATAGCAAGTGATCCTGTGACCAGTTTCTTCCTCTCCTTTGTTCCAGCCATGTGCCCCATCACAAATCACTCACCCGGGTAGTCACAAGTCTCCTTACCCATGGTAGGGGCAGTCTGCATCCAAAGATGGGTCCAGGCATCTCTTCCTGGCACTCAGACTCTGGCCAGCCGTGTCCTCTGACCAGTTTCTGCCTCCTCTTCTCCATCAGTGGCTTCTTCCAACCAGTGTTGTCCACTCTCAGCTCCTCTCATGAACTTGTGCCATACTTCTTCTAGGTGTTCCTCTCCTGCAGAGACCAGCTTCCTTTCTCTCCTTGGTCTTTCTTCTTCCTCTCCTCCTGTGCCTCATTTTTCTTCTCTCTCTCTCCTTTCTTCTCCCTGACTTTCACATCACCTCCAGTTTTCTCTACCTTGTTTTTACTTTCTCTTTCAGGATGTGATGTGATTGCTATGTCTCGCAGGGCTACTCCGACAACAGCCACAAACAAGTCAGTCCCCTTCCACAGGGTGTTTGTTCTTAAAAACACTAAACAATGACCTCAAAGCCACTTCATCAGGGTCTTTGATTAGCCCTACATGGCACTCCTGGGTAGGGGAGTCTAGTGATGGTCGCCACACTCTATTTAGAGCATCTTATGACTTGGCGATCCTGTGACAAGCAGGCCACGGAGTCGAGGGTTTCCACCAGCAGAGCTAGCTGAGGCTCCGCTGGTGGAAAACCTGGCGGTGGAAACCCTGCCACTTCTCCACTTGTAAATAAGGTGGGGAACCGCGAATTGTGGGTGGCAAGGGAGCTGTGTGTACTGATTATTTAGGGTCATTGGCCTCCTGTTCTAAACTCTAAACGGCCAAGATGTTTTTAACCAGTGCAGAAAAGGAAGCAGATCCTTTTTGCCACATTTTTGCTGCTTGCCTACTAAGGAACAGAATGAAAAAGGTTTGCTGCAAACAAGGGTTTGCACCATTCTAAACGAGCGGTTAGACGTTGGCTGGCAGCCTCTTAGCTTTGTTGACAATTGTTTTGTTCAGTCATGGCTTTTCTAAAATTGTATTTTTGAGGAGCTGCTAGGCCCAGTCACCAATATAAAAAAACTTTGGCTAAAAACAAAAATATTTTTTACCTCACAAAGCACATTTTGCCACAGCAGTTCCTGGTACTGAAGAAAACTTCTTTGAGTGAATGTACTCCTGAAAGCGCAAAATGCCATCTCTCATGGTGAAGTTAGCCAAAGGCTATGTGGGCTAAGCCACTGCCCCATGCTGTTTGCTGTAGAAGGCCGAAGACAAATTGGAGGGACTCCAGGCTGTGTGCTGCACTCAACAGGGGCACCCATCAGGCTGCAGGAAATTTGTGGGGGCAGGTAAGCCTGCCCATTTTGTAAGACTCATAGCGTAGTCCATGAGGGTGTTTCACCTGCAGTGGCAAGGCAGTGCCAGGAGGGGGCCTTAAATCTGAAAAAAGGGGAGGAGGCACCCATTTGGTCTGAGGTAGTCACACCCCAACACATGGGGGCGCCAACTCTGGGGCACGTATCTGGAGAAAAAGCTGGCTGGCTGGCAGTGCTGGCTCAGAGCCAGGAGGGGGGCGTCATTACAGGTAGGGAGACAGTTTACGGGTGCAGCATCCGCTGATCCCGCACAGACCTGGTGCAGAGGGGCCAGATGAGAGGTGTAGAGATGTTTTTGGCCAGCTCTCAGATAGGTAAAGTTTCAACCATTGCTGCAGCCATGTTAGAGTGGAGCGATGGTGAGGGGGTGGGTACTCGGGGGAGGGGGAACCTCGAGCAAAGTGGGGGGGGGGCATATGACCTTCCAAGTCGTGATGGGCAGCGGGCAAGCCTATAAGGGTCTATGCCACAAAAATGAGAGGCAGGGGTATGACCCCAGTGGCACAAGGTGCACATAGCAGGTGGCATTAGGGGCACGGCACAGGGAGGGAGGGCTCTAGGTAGTGAGGGTGTAGGAGGTTGGGACCTGGGCAATGAACTAGGGCTGTGGAGGGGTTGGAGGTGGCAGGTTCAGATATGTAATTATCTCTAGCACACCGGGCCTTGTCAACTATGATGCAGAAGTAGGGGCAATCATTGAACCATACTCAGAAGAGTCTTGTGTGGATTGCACACCTCAAGGGGAAGAGAGGGCATTGCCCCAGGCGGCTGGCCTGCTGGACTGACAGCACAAGGCGGTCAGGGAAAGGTCTGGCCGGGCCTCCTCAGTGACAGAAGTGCGGAAAGTTTGGTCTGGCCTCCCCGAGAAGGAAGGAACGACAGCCAAGAGGGGGGCTAGTGGGACGACAGCATTCTTGATGGTGAAATCGCAGGTCCAAGTGGGTTACAGAGTGTGATGACGTGCATGAAATGCTGGTGTTGGATTATCATGAAGATGAGGTGGAGGAAGGGGAGTTGGTTGACCACGATGAGAATGGAGAGGTAGCAGAGTGGCAATGGTGGTCAGGGGAAGAGTGTGGCAGGGGGAGGGGAAATAGTAAACAGGTTCAGATTGGTGATTTCAGGAACAACTACATGAGAAGCCATTGGGAAAGGCGACAGCCAAGACTGTGGAAGATAGGCAGCTGGCTAGGTGGCAGCCTTCGGCGTGGGCCAGGTAAACAGCCGAAAGGTAGTTTGCAGCCTTTAATGGTGTCAGCAGGGGTAGATATGGGGAGTGATGGTTCATTGGAGGAGTCAGACGTAAGGTTACGGAAAGGGAAATATGTGGCGGACAGGGGAGGAGAAACAGAAGCGGTAAAGGATTATGGGGAGCAGGCAAAAAAAGACAGAAAGCGAAGGACAAAGGGTCTGATGGTGGACAAGGAATGACATAGAGAGGTGTGGTGACCAAAAGGACAGTCAGTTAATGACTATATTTCTAGTGACTTGTCATTGGGGACATACTCATCAGTGGAGGTCACCTCCGATTTGGGAAAAAGGTTGGCGAGGCAGGCTATATGGCTAAAAGTGCCATAAGGTCAGCATTCTGTTTATTGCTGGTGCACCCCTCAGATTTTGAGTTGCTAGGCATACAGTTTGACGGACAATGGTGCGTAGACAAAACATTGCCAAAAAAGGCAGGACAAGCAAAGCATTTCTGGAGTTCTTTCCTTTAGTGGTTGCCTCGGTCTTGTGGGATAACAGGTTCACCAACAAGAAAGTTCTGTTCAATCTGGACAATATGGCAGTGGTTTCGATAGTTAACAGACAGTCAGCAGGGGACCTGAAGGTATTAAAGTTATTGCGGGTGTTTGTACTAGGTTGTTGCATCACAATATTTTGTTCAGTGCACGTCAGGTTTGTGGTTTTGACAACAACATTGCAGATGCTTTGCCTTGGTTGCAGCGGAAGAGATTTTCTGGGCTTGTTGCAGGAGTGGATGAAAAGAAAACACCAATGCCAGACAAAGTGTGGCAGATAAGGTCAAGAGAATTTTGCAGTTGGCAGTGAAGTCTTTAGATCAGTCTATGCAGAGGGTGAACATGCAGGCATGGAATGAGTTTTTGGAGTCCCAGGCAGGAGAGGATGTGAGGGCGGCTGGGAGAAGGCACAGTATGAGGTTCACTTTATCTTGAACTTGATAGACAAAGGTTGGATTAAAGTTATGATCTTTGGTAAGCTAGCAGCCATTGCAATTTTTGGTAAGTTACTCTGAGGCTACGTACCTTCTACAGATGAGATGGGGAAGAGGTTGCTAGAAGGCAGGGTGAGAGAGAAAGGGAATGGTGGGTGGAAGCCATCTGTACGTTTGGTGCTTCAGAGTTTCAGGCAACCTTCCTGTGGTATGTCGTGATAAAGGGGAAATTGTATTGTTCTTGTTGTTAATGATCTGGCTGTTTTCATGGCATTTCAGGTATCTGAGTTGCTGGGGTAGAGGTGGTCGAGGTTTGGACTGTACAGACCAAGAGGGCCAGCAAGAAGTCAGTGAAAATAATTTAGAAGGTCAAAAAAGACTAAAAGGCTAGAGGAAGGAAGGTACTGTTGAAAGCCTATCCAGTGTGGAGTTTGTGTCCAGTTTATTGGTGGAAGTAGTTTGAGCACCAAGCAAGAGGCATGGCCAACAAAGAGTTTCAGCATCAAGATGGGTCTTATGCTGGCAGTGCTGCAAAAGGTGTTAGAGCAGCTGGGGCTTCCAACATCAGACTATGGGATGTGCTCTCTTGGAATAGGGGCAGTGACAGATGCTGGCAGACATGGGTGGTCCAAGGACAGGATTATGCAGACTGGGAAGTAGTCTTCGGAATATTACAGGAGTTATGTGTGAAAGAAGAGTGGGGAATTCTGTATGGTTATTTTCATTTTTCTTTTGGTTTATTTTAAGTTCTATTCCAGGAATGGGAAGATATGACTGTCAGGATAGTGGGCCATTTATTTGTGAAGTGGGCAGAAAAACAACCACGTAGGAGATGACATGGGGCCCAGTTTGCTTCTGAAGTGCCAGGGATAATGGTAAAGTGGTGTTGCAAAGGGGGTATGCTTTGGCGGAAGCAGTTGCAGGTGTTGAACAAGTTGTTAGACAGGGAGGGTTGCCCAGATGTGCTAGCCATTCATATGGGGTAGAATGAGTTTGCCAGAGCAAAAGGGGAACTGGACAGGCACCTTCATTCAGTGTGGACAGAGTTGATTCCCAGGAAGGATTGGTGTGGGAAAGAAAGACTGGGAGTACATTTTGGAACACCGGAGGAAGGGGGCAGAGCCAAGAGCCCCTTTAACTGCACACTCACGCTCGCGCTTCATGGGAAGTGCATTTTGGAACGTCAGAGGAAGGGGGCAGGGCCAAAAGCCCCTTTAATTGCACGCTCGCGCTCCCGCTACGCGGGATGCGCGCGGGCGGGCCCGTGCTTTGCCCGTCAACGCCAGGAAGAGGCTGGGCTGGGCCCCCTCCTGACATTTTTTCTGTGGCTGTGGGGCTTGGAAGTGTGTGGACATAAGGACTTTAGGCAGGTACTCTTTTATCCATTATTTCTTGTTGTGGGGGGAATCATTTTGCACCATTATAGGCAACCCTGCTAAACAGATTCCTTGTATTCCGAGAAGGCTACCTTTATCTTGAATTGCCATAAGTTTATATAGTTCGCTCTATCCGCGCTAGCTCTCTTGACTTTAATTATTAGCTAGGAGCGCTTTAGAGCAATATTGGTTGAACTCTGTGGTACAAAATAATTAGCCAAAAATGGGCAAGAGGAAGCAACTTAGCGCAAAAGATACTACTTCTCAGAAGGATCACTCTTCAATATTAAAATTTATTTCAGGAGCAATGGGTGCTATTGACAAACAGATTACTAATGTTGAGGAAAAGATACTAATTCAGAAGGGTCCGCTGGGATATTCTAACAACTCTCTTCCGTCAGCACTAACCTCCCCAAAATCGGCTAACTTGCTGGAAAGTGGAATTCAAACCAAAGGCCCAAATGGATGCATCCACTACCTAAGTGAGTCTATCTCAGACGCCGATGAGCATTCACCTTCACCTAAACGCACAAAGAAACCTAAACCAGTCAGGAAGGGTAGAAATTCCAGTCAAGACCCACCTGACACAATTAAATATAGCAACTTTGGAGTTCAAAAAAGTAAAAACTAACACCTTAGACACTATTAAAGCCTTTGAACATCTAGTCAGGTCATCCTTTGAGCTAATGATAAAACACCTAACCCAAGTGGAGGAAAACGTAGAGTTAATGATCAATTTAATGAAGGCCCAGTCTTTAGGCCCAACACCTGTAATTACTCAACATTGTCGTGACATAGACCCAACCCGAAATCTAATCCCTCCCAAGGAGTGTCAATACACACCAACTATTCCTCAGGTTACCCAACAACATGTTGATCCCTGCTTCTCCTCAACTAATATTAGAAGTCTCCAACACTCAAAAGTGAACACTAATGGTTTGGACCCGCAGAACAGCCTGAAACCTCTTCAGGATATTCCTTCAACATTAAGAGATACATTGGATCTCCCTCCCGCGGTAACTCCCTATGTGGTAGTTCTTGCAAATGTCCCTACCCTACCTGTGGATAATAGGGAAACTTTGACAGCTCTGAGAAATAAATCCCTGAATTGGATAGGGACTCGCATGAAACCTGGTATGACAGATGCACTTTTTGAAAACATCAAAATGGTCAGAAGGGTAAAATGGGTGGGCAGGAACCACAAAATATTTAGAGGTGACTGTGTGGTAATCTCGTTTAAAACCCCAAATTTGGTCGAAGATATTCTGAGAAATGTAAGTCCGCGACAGATCCCCGATCATGGTATTGCACTGCTCCCTTAAGGTTTCTTTTATAATTGTAATGTAAGGCGTGATTGATCTAGCCTTAATTCTGTAAAACAACTAAGTAGACCTGAGAGAAATTACACAGTGCCTACGAAGAACAGATTCCATGTCCTTTCCTTGGAAGAAGTTGACTATCAACTGATGGTCTGACGGGGAGTATGGGAGACGAAAGGATGGTCATGGAAAACTTACCGAGAGAGAATGTTAGTGATGAAACTCCAATAGGTGGAGCCTCTGTTCAACCGGCCTTTCCCATATCTACTTCCACACTTTACACAGAGAGCTATATCTCCTCACCAACAAGGAAAGTAACACAATATGCATCCGCGGGACAGGGTATGAATACAATGAGATATCATTTTTTATTTTGGAACGTGGTGGGTTTGCGCACTAAAATCGAGAATGAGGATTGGCTGGAATTTATTGGATCCTTTTCTTGTGTGTGTGTACAAGAGACTTGGGGGGTCATTCTGACTTTGGCGGGCGGCGGAGGCCGCCCGCCAAAGTCCCGCCGTCAGAATACCGCTGCGCGGTCAGAAGACCGCCGCGGTAATTCTGAGTTTCCCGCTGGGCTGGCGGGCGACCGCCAGAAGGCCGCCCGCCAGCCCAGCGGGAAACCCCCTTCCATGAGGATGCCGGCTCCGAATGGAGCCGGCGGAGTGGAAGGGGTGCGACGGGTGCAGTTGCACCCGTCGCGATTTTCAGTGTCTGCTTGGCAGACACTGAAACTCTTGGTGGGGCCCTGTTAGGGGGCCCCTGCAGTGCCCATGCCATTGGCATGGGCACTGCAGGGGCCCCCAGGGGCCCCACGACACCCGTTACCGCCAGCCAGGTTCTGGCGGTCAAAACCGCCAGAACCAGGCTGGCGGTAAGGGGGTCGGAATCCCCATGCCGGCGCTGCCTGCAGCGCCGCCATGGAGGATTCCCTAGGGCAGCGGGAAACCGGCGTGACACCGCCGGTTTCCCGTTTCTGACCGCGGCTGTACCGCCGCGGTCAGAATGCCCATGAATGCACCGCCAGCCTGTTGGTGGTGCATCCGCGGTCCCCGGCCCTGGCGGTAGACAACCGCCAGGGTCGGAATGACCCCCTTGGTCCGTGGATCCCATCCACATAAATGGTTTTAGGACATTTCATACCCCTGCAGTCCCTTGTTCAAGGGGTAGGGCGAAAGGCGGACTGTGCACATTTATCTCCAATACGTTTGATCTAGTAAAGGACATTAATTTACTTTCTAATACGTTTTACCAATTGATCGTATGTGAACTAAAAAATAAAGCACAATTGGCGATTATTAATTTTTATAACAATGTCGCCCAACAAAGATTTTTCTCTATACTTAGGCTATTGCAGGAAGACCTGGATTGCGTGTGCAATTCATCACATAAAGAGACCTTTATTGTGTGGGGGGGCGATTTTAATACACATCTGTGTCCTCAAATTGATGAGAAATCTTGTTCTCTTGACACAGGTGAAAATGATGATTCATTTCATTTCATACACAATCATTATGGCAATTTTCTGAATGACGTATTATTCAAATTTGACCTTCTTTTCTGTAACAGCCTAAATGATAGTAATCTACAGTTAAAACCTACCTTTATTGGCAGATGTGCTAATACAATAATTGATTTTATATTAGTGTCTAATAACTTTGTTTTCTGTATATCTGAGTATAAAATCCACGACATTGCGCTCAGCGATCACTATCCTCAAAGTCTAAGCCTCGTATTGCCTCAAGTTGCAAATAAACACAAGGGTTTAGTAGAGAAGGTGGTGAACATTGAACTGGGAGCAAGAAATGGTTATACTATTAGGTGGTCACAGATTGAACCTATAGGCTTCATGAAACAGCTGTTGACCAAACACACTAATGAGTTTGAAATTTGCCTGTCAGATAACACTAGATCACAGGACTGCATTAAAGCATTCACTGCAATCACCACTGGAATAAAACAGTACATCAATCAATCAGTTTTATGAAGCGCCTCATTCGAAGAGCCATGTCTTGAGGTTCTTCCTGAAGGTGGTGAGTGATGGGCTTTGTCTGAAGTGCATGGGCAGGCTGTTCCAGCTCTTAGCTGTGAGGTAGGCGAAAGAGCTTCCTCCGGCGGTGGTTTTCCGGATGCGTTGCATGGTAGCTTGTGTCTGCTGGACGGAGCGGAGGAGTCTGGCAGGGTTAAGGAATGAGATGCGATGGTTCAGGTAAGCCGGTCCACTGGGAGCCAATAGAGGATCCTCAGGTTTTGGGAGATGTGTTCCTGGTGGGGGAGGTTGAGGACGAGTCTGGAAGCGGCGTTTTGGATGAGTTGTAGTTTCCTGATGCTCTTTATTGTGGTGCCGGCATAGAGTGCATTGCTGTAGTCGAGCTTGCCTGTGACTAGGGCGTGGGTGATTATCTTGAGGCAGTCGACCGGGATCTATTTGAAGATTTTGCAGAGTTGGCGGAGGGTGTGCCAGCAGGAAGAGGTGACTGGGTTTACCTGTTGGGTCATTAATAGGGAGGAGTCGCGGATGATTCCTACGTTGCGGGCGTGGTCAGTCGAGGTAGGCAGTGCACTGAGCGATGTGGGCCACCAGGAGTCGTCCCAGGCTGAAGTGGAGTTTCCGAAGATGGTGAGCTTGGTCTTGTCTGAGTTGGGCTTGAGGCAGCTCTCCCTCATCCAGGCGGCGACAGCTTTCATTCCATTGTGAAAGTTCCTCTCAGCTTTGTCTGGGTCTTCAGTGAGGCATATAATGAGTTGTGTGTCATCAGCGTATGACACAATGTTCATTCCGTGGTCTCTGACAATAGCTGCAAGCGGGGACATGTAGTTGTTGAAGAACGTCGGGCTCAGGCAGGAGGGACTCCGCAGCTGCTGTTGGTTTGGATATGAAGGATGGGAGCCTGACTCTCTGCGTACTTCCGGTGAGGAAGGAGTGAATCCATTTCAGGGCTTTTCCGTGGATTCCTGCGTCGTGGAGTCTGGTGCATAAGGTGCTGTGGGAGACTATTTTGAATGCTGCTGAGAGGTCGAGGAGTATGAGTGCTGCGGTGTGGCCACGGTCGAGGAGTGTGCGGATGTCATCGGTAGCTGCAAGAAGAGCTGTCTCCGTGCTGTGGTTGCTGTGGAAGCCAGACTGAGGGTTATCCAGAGACGAGTTGTCTTCAAGGAATTGTCACAGCTGTGAATTTATGGCTTTTTTCAGGACTTTGGCTGGGTAGGGTAGCAGTGAGATTAGCCGGAAATTCTTGAGCTCTGATGGATCGGCTGTGGGTTTCTTCAGGAGAGGGTGGACTTCGGCATGTTTCCAATCTTTGGGGAAGGTGGTGTTTTAATAGAGCAGTTCAGAGTCTTGCGGAGTTCGGGGGTTCTGTTGTAGATGTGGTGAGGACAGGGCTCTGTGGGAGCTCCGGAGTGACTGCTGTTCATAATGATTTTAGTCTCTCCTGTGGTGAGAGTGGACCAGCTGTGGATGGTCTGGGTGGGTTCTGGGGGGCTGGGTCAGTCGTAGGTTCTGATGCTGGGCAGGTTCTGTGGGAGAAAGCTGTCACAGATGTCCTTAATCTTGCGGTGAAAGAAGGTGGCCAGTTTGTCGCAGAGATCTTGTGACGGGGATGTTGGTGGTTCGGAGGGAGGCTTGGTGAATTCATTGATTACTGTGAAGAGTTCTCTTGTGTTGTGCGGGGAGGTGTTGATGCGTTCATGGAGTGTGGCTTTTTTTGCAATCTTGATGCATTGGTGATGGGTGGAAGTGGCAGCTCTGAAGGAGTGGAAGTGTTTGCTAGTTTTGCTGTTTCTCCATTTCTTCTCTAGGCGCCTGCAGGTGTGTTTGTATTCTTGGAGTTCGGTGGTTAAACAGCTGGCTTTTTTTGGGATGCACTTGACCGAAGTTGATCGGAGGGGGGCTAAGGAGTTGGCGTATTCGGTGATCCAGGAGTTGAGGTTGCGTGCTGCGGTGTTGGCATCATCGGTGGGGGGCTGGGTGATTTGGCAAGGGTCGTGGTGAGTTGCTCATTGGTGATTTCATTCCATTTCCTGTGTGGTGCCCTGGGGACTCGGAGGCGGCTGTTGGGTGCGGTGATGGCGAAGTGTAGGCAGTGATGATCAGTCCAGTCCGGGGTGGAGATATTCTTGATAGTAATCCAATGGTAAAAATTAGGTCTAGTGTGTGTCCTGCGGCGTGCATGGGCGTAGTGATCAGTTGTCTGAGGTCAAGATTGTCAAGTAGGAAAGTGGTGTTTTTGTTGTTGGAAACTCAAGTCGCCCAGGAGGAGGTAGTCGGTGGATGCCAGTTTGTGAGGGGTGGCGCTGTCTACAATGGCACTGATGAAGGCTGGGTGGGGCCCGGGCGGTCTGTAAACCAGGGTGTCCCAGAAGGAGGAGTTGTGAGTGGTGTGGATCAGGAAGTGCAGATGTTCCATTGTGGTGCAGTGTTCCTCTATGTTGACCGTAATGCAGTGAGGACTTGTTTACGACGGCCAGTCCTCCGCCCGGATGGGAGGGCTGGTCCTTCCTTAGGATGTGGTAGCCATCCGGGATTGCGATGTCTGATCAGGAGCTAGGGTTGGTCCAGGTCTCGGTTAGGAATGTGATGTCTGGACAGGAGGAGTCGATCAGATCACAAAGTTCGGTGGAGTGCTTATGGAGGGAGCGTACATTCAGAAGGAGGCAGTTGATGAGGTTGTGGTGGGCGTTGGTGGTTTCAGGTTTGGGGAGTTCCAGTTGTTTGTTGTGGCTAAAATTGAGGTTGCAGTTCCGGCAGGAAAAAGGTCCGTAAGTGTCCTTAGGAGATCCTGTGCAGCAGGCGCCGAGACATCTGGTGTTAAGGCTGTGGAGGGTCTTGGCATCGTAATGGAGGGTGGCTAGGGAATGGCTTGTTGGAGAATCAGGGTTCCTGGTGCTGAGGTCGCCATTAAGAAGGGGAGGGAGGGAGGAAGGGGTCCGGTCAGCTAGGAGGCGGAAGGATGAGAAAAGTGCTTCGAGGGGGGGCGGGCCGCAGGGGCAGCAGCGGCACGGAAGGAGAGCGGAACAACAGAAAGACAGAAAAATAAGAGAAGAGACAGAAAAAAGAAAAACTAAGTAAAAGCAGAGGTAAAAGGCAGAAGTATAAAGCAGGGGTAAAGAGAGACAGAGAGAGACAGAAGATACTTACTTGTGGATGGCCACTAGGCCACCAGGGATGAGGCCCAGGCAGGAGCCTGCGGGTGGAGGAGGGCCTCGAACTGAGAGTTATGCTCTCAGTTTGTTCACAAGGCAGCAGCAGCAGGAGGTGCTGGGGAGGGCAACAGACGCTGACCAGGATGGGGATGGATTTATATTTGATGTAATTACAAGAGGCATTGGCAGAAGCTCTGCATGTTCGGTAGTGGAGCGGAGTTTAACCCACTGAGGGGCCCTTTGTGAAAGGGAGGCAGAATATTCCTGGACTAGGGCTTTTCTGAGTGGCAGTTTGAGGAGAAGGTTTCATGGTTTAAGTTGGTTTTATTGCTTCTTGGGGTGGGAGAAGCAGTTTGAATTGAAGGTGGGAGTGAGATGGCACTTGCAGAAGGCAGGAAGTTGAAGGTTTACAGTGTTTTTTTATAAATCTGTTTTTTATTAAGTTTACAACAAGCTTACAAAGTTTATGACGTGGTTGGCAATGGAAAAAGAAATTGCATATATGTGTAATAAACATTATGTGCAGGTTAAAGGTTTACAGTGTTATGAAGTAAATTCAGTTCAGAAAATGCAGTGACAGTCGATCTGGGGGGCTTTAGGTGGTTCACTTAGGGGTAAGAGTAGGCCAGGGTGTAAGTGAATATTGATGTATAATGAGGAAGTATAGTTTTGTACAGCGATTTGCCTAGGGGTATATGCATTTTGATGTGCACCTGCTTCATTGGAGTAGCCTTTTTCACACAACAAGTTGTCAGTGGTCTGTGAGGCACCCTCTAGCCCAATGGATGATAAAAGATTTGTTATTTAGGGAAGCACTGCTGATATTGTGACTCCCACTTGCAAAATAACACGACGACGAGGAGACTGGAGATGCATTTGTGCTGCATGACTCTGGTGAGCTGCATCCGAACACCATGTGCCCTCCACTGACCTGCAGTATGTCATCATCCTCGCCTGAAGATGAGAAATCCAACATTAAATAAGAGCCCCAGACATCCACTGTGCTGGAGTAGTCCATCCCCCTAGCAGTGGCGTAACAAAGGCCTCTGCAGCCCCTGTGGTGCAGGGCCCCGAACTCCCGGGGGCCCACTTAGCACAGTACCCTGGCCTGACAGCCTCTGAGTGAGTCCGAAGGGGGGGCTCCAGGTACTGTACAAGGCCACCCCCTCAAGTTTCGTTTTGTCACAGCCGCCGAGCTCTAAAACAGGCCCTAAATCAGGGCTCAGGTCTGTTATTTCTTGCAAAAAACATGTTAAAGCCGGTAGGACTCTATGGGAGGGATGTTACATGTGTTGATTCATTACCTTCCATGACACTTGAACATGTTTCTTAGCAGTGCAGCAACCAAACCTATGTCCTTGAAAAGGATGTGGATGCGCGCATGCGCGCCCCGGTCCTAACATGGCCTTGGTGCTACACCTGTGCAACATGTCCAGGCCGCCAGTGGAGCCGGGCTAACTGAAACCGTGCACGATGGATGCCATGACGCACTCAGTAAATAAGGAATCCGTCCCTGCCGCGGCCCCTAGCTGTGACAACGACGCCCCTGTCACCTTTAGGCGCTGTGCCACGCTGCTCTTGGCCCCCGGGCTTGGCACGCGCTCCGGTAACCAGGGGACGGGGAAGCGCGCACGCTGGAGGAGCAGAATGATGGATGTTTTTGTACTTTATAGAGCGATGAAAAGGCAGTGATTCGTGCACAAAGAGGTCCTTGTGCGCCTGGAGGTCCCTTGACCCTAATCCCGCTCCCTCCTCCATCACTTGCCCTTTACCGGTAGGTCAGTCAGGAGTGGTCCTGGCGGGTGACTGCTTATTTGTCCGGCTCGGTGATAGAATGTTTCCTCCCACTTGCCATTTATGGGGAACCTGTGGCGTCCTGCGCAGCATTTTATGAGGACGTCTCTCGCTTTTGTCCGCGAACAAAGCATTTCGAGATTATTCAGCGGCCCTGAAAGGCCCTCATTTTAACAAGTCCATGGAGAAGTTTGCCCACTCTCTCAGTGGCGTAACAAAGGCCCCCGCAGTGCTGGAGGGCCCCGAGCTCCAGGGGCACCCTTCAGCACAGTACACTGTGCACGGGCGGCAGGCCCCTTACTGGGTCCAAGGAAGAGAGGCCCCCCTCAAGGTATTTTGCAAAGGGGTCCCTCAAGTTTCGATAAGCCACTGCACTCTCCCCAGCCAGGGAAACATCATGACGCCGCTCGGTGTTTTATTACTTAGGTTTTCGAGCCCGGCACACCGCAAACATTGTTCTGTGGGCAGGTGTGTGACTAAGCGGTCGAAGTGCATTAAAATAAGTGCGGGGACTGTGATGCTGCATGCGGTAAGGGCGAGGTTAAGGCGTGGGGGCGGGGTCAAAGGATACATATATAATAGCATGCAGCTGAAATGAAAAAAAGAATTTAAAAAAGTTGTTCCTCATTGGGAAATGCACTATAGTACATTATAAAATCTCTGTTAATGGACTGCAGAGGTCTGGGTGTAGTGGCTGTCAATATGTAAATCATTTTAAACTTACAATACACACAGTATAAGCTAGACTGTTACAAAATGCGCCAAGAGGTTTAAGATAAAATGGTGCTTCCATAATATAGATTTTATTAATACCCAGACTGTACGCAATGCGTTTCTTTTCTACATCACTGTCCCTTCAACACTGCCAGGGGTAGTAAGCGCTATATAAAAACAAATACAATTAGAAGCACGCACTTCACAGCTCAGTTGTTAACTCTGCACCACCGTTCCAAAAAAGCAATCTTTGTTATCACAAAGCTTTGAGTGATTCGATCAATTAAAACCAGTCCGGCTCCCAAGCTTCCTTAAAACATGCAGATGACCCTGTGCGTTTGCAGATTAGCTCGTAGCACACATCTGCATTTCTTTCAGGCAAGCAGGCACCCTCGCAGGAAGGCTGGTTTAGTTGTCTGCCCAGCTTCAGCTCACTGAAAGACACTTCAGCAGAAGCATTTAAACCATCAAAATTAACCATCCTGGAACCGCTCTCTTTTTACAAAAAGTAGGGGACTGGCATTTTATAAATTCAAAAAGTATCAGCACGTCGGGCCCCTCCAATCCAGCCCACTTTGATCACTGGTGTGTCTTCCTGTTGACTTACTCCTGCATTACCAGGAGCAATTTACACCATTTGCGAATTGCAGGATTGAATTCTAACCAAGCCTGTACCCTGCCGCACCCAGTCCTCCCCACTGGGTCCATCGTGTCAGGCCCTGAGCTAGGACAGTGTTCTGCCAAGGGCGAGGAGCGCATGCTCTGCAGTAAAACACCTGACATGCACATTAATAGTTCGTAGGTCCTGCTCATGCACAGGAAAACTATTTTTTCGTGCTTGAGTCACACCCCAGGTGCATGAGCGTCAATCCACCACAATGCCAGGGGTAGCAGAAGCCACATTACATGCCAACGGACCTCTGCTTTCACTCACACACACATGCTTACACATACACACACTCTCAGCTGCAAGCACGCACACAAGTTATATTTAAAAGTATTTTTTACTTACCACAGTTGCCACGGAGGGTCATATGCCAGCTGATTGTACTCCATTTTTCCTACACTATTAGTGTAGTAAAATAAATTATGGAAAGTTAGGAAAGTGTAGGTCCAGCATCCATAAGGACGAGCTGCCCTGTGTTCCTGGCATTGATTTTGGCACCTCTGAGGCCAGGAGTCACAAAGGCAGTGCTAGGGTGCAGCAAGGGATAAGCCAGGGGTCGAAGATGCGACCCCTGGCAACCCCTAAATTATGTCCATGCCCAGTTGTATGCAGGGTGTGTTTGTGTGCTGGATGCATGTCTCAGTGTCCAGCACTTGTACACCATAACATCCTCCCCATAGGAGTAAACATGTCATCCCAGTGGCTAGGCGTGAAAGCCCTGCCAGGGACATCGGGAACAAATCCAGGATGGTGTCTTGGGTTGTGGTACGCTTGCTGTGGCACATCTTGGCCTTCACCCTGATTGTAGAGCCCAGCCGGCGTGCTGTAGGCCATCTCCCCAGCTAGGTGTTGCCTCCCTTGGTCCTACACTGCCCTCACTCCCCCCACCTTGGTCCCACTATGGACATATCCTATTAGAGTTTGCAGGATCCCCATATTTCTGAACCAAGAAATGCCTCACTTCCATTGACCGGCAGGCATCAAGCTGTAATGTGCTAAGCCTGACTGATAAAAGAGTTGCTGTGTTTTTCACTTTTACTAGGAGAGTCATATTTCAGTCTTAACTTCAGGCGACTGTCCATTGATAACCTTTAACTTTTATTTTTTTTATCATGACAGCAACAGTTGTGGTGTTCAGAACCTTGATCACCAGATGTTTTGAGCATCCATCCGTATTCATCCGCAACCATTAGAAGGGGTCTTGCATGCAGATTGGAGCAGAAATCTGTATTGACTTTGCCCAAAGTGAAGTCAGCTCATGATTCTGTTTGGTTTGAGGGATGGACAACCTAGGATTCGCTGACATAGTACATAAGGCTTCTCATATTTCATGGACCACCAGGGTGTCCCTTCTGAGGATCCATACTCATTATTTGACACGTGCTTTGATAGAACTATCCTTGTGTGCTTTTGTTTCAGTGGGGTGTTGGACGTTGGCATCTTATGGGTAATAGGTAGTCAAAGGGGTTTACTCACCTGGAATCTTTTCTGTAGCTTGTAGTTAGTTTTGAAGCTGTAGTATTTACTTATGTCTTTGCGGTGGCAGGTGGGGTGCCAACTCTTGGAAGAGAGTTGCTGCTGGCTTACGGTGTGTAATTACTTACTACAAGTGCCCATAAAATTACATGAAATAATTATGGTTTCCAAAGGGGATGGCAACTGCTGGGAGTATATTTTCTCTGCATGGTTAGCACCTGCCTGGCATAGGCTATCAGACATGTACAACCCTCATCTTCATTCTGGATTAGCACCGCCACCACTTCACCTAGATTCTTCAATATCTCTGCTAGATCTTTCTTCTTCTCCCCGTACTACTCATGTTTAATTTCTAAAACTTCTCACCAGAACAGCCACCATCACACTTTTTCATGACCCTACCATCTCTCACACGGCCTTGACTATCTTCATGGTTATTCACCCACTACCTCCTCCGCTCTTCCCATCTCTCACTTGCCCTTTTCAGGTGAATCTGCATTGATTATTTTATTGCCTGTCAAACCTCCCTTCTCTCTTCTAACTACAACTTCTTCCTACTCTCCTTATACGAGTACCTGTGTCCACATTCTAACCTTAACTATCACACCTGGCGTCCAACCTTAGCCCATACTTCTGAACCATCTCAACCTGCTTCTTGCTCTCGGCTTCAGCTATTTACTCTTTACCTCCATCATCCACCCCTTTTAGTCTACAAGAATGAACCCTCCGACTAGCTCATTCAACTTTAATCTTCAATTCCCCCCATTGCTTCCCAACCTTGTAAAGTTGCTAGTCAGCGCACTAGGACCAGACAGGGACACTTCCTTGATTAGAACCTGTTAACACCCGGCTATCACTCCACGTTATCCTCAAAATCCATACGTCACCTCTCTTGTATCCTCCTGAATGCAAGATCAGTGATTGAGAACCATCTGAACATCCATGCAATGATATCAGAATGTATCCTGACATGTCCTTCAGCGTTGAGACACTTCTGTTACTGGACGTCCTTACATGCTACAGATTCCTCTGCCATTCAACATATGCCTCAGCCCCGTATCTGACCTCCGCTGTTCCTTAAAATCAAACCAATGACCGGCAAAACAGTCTAAAGTGGCCACCGTATGGCCTCAAGAACGAAGGCCCATATTTATACTTTTGTGCGCCGCATTTACGTCATTTTTTGACACAAAAGCATTGCAAACTTTTCAAAATACAATTATATTTTTTTACATTTGCGCCGCTTTTGCGTAAAAAAATGAGGCAAATGCAACGCAAAAAAGTATAAATATGGGCCTAAGGTTCTTGTTTACAACAAACTGGTGCACTGATCACGATGCACCAGTTTGCTTGCACCCCGTTGCTCCCCTAACGATACCATGGTAGCACTGTATTTATAATGCAGCACACCATGGTGCTCATCAGCACAGCTGCGTCAGAGTTTCTGATGCAGTTCTGGACCTTTGCTGGACTAGGTTAAAAAATAATGACACTAATCCAGCAAAGCTAGGGTAGGCCCATTTAAAACAGCCTAGTGTCATTTTAATGCCTGCCCTTGAGCAGGGAAAAATGCACCCCATGGGTAAAATTCCATTAGCCTAACTGTATTCTATTTCAGTCTCATTTTCTTGCTCATGCTAACATTTCTCACAGGAAGTACCTGCCTCTGGTGTTGGACTGTGTCCACCTCTTGATGCCTACGCAAGAAAATGAAAACTAGCTTGCTCAGCGGAAAGGTTTGCACAATTATTGTTAGTATATGAAGGTCCTTTCACTTGTTCTCCTGAGCTGAGAGTGTACCCTGACTGCTTTTTACAAATAATGAAATCAACTCACCCTATTTAAAATGTACAAACTGGGTATAAATGTGTGCTTTGTCATTGCTTGAGAGCTTGCTTCCCATTCATGTGTTCTACTGGAAACTCTGGCCTGTTGACTCTGTGATTCTCACACTCTGCAGTTTTGCTAATAGACTCTTTCATACTTTCATGGGCATGTGAGAAAATTTTATTTAAGAACACCTGCTGTCATAGTGCCTCACCTTGGTTGCCCCTTTCTTGACCATCCCTACCATGAAAGTCTCACAGAGTTAAAAGCTATTTTCCAGCCTTTGCAGCCTAGGTATCAATTCACACATTGGTCTACAACAGCTCATGCACAGCTGCCAGTTTGCTACACCAGAACTGGAGCACGTCTGGTAACCTCACGTACAAATTTCAATATCTTACATGTGGTCTAAACCAGCGGGTCCCAACCTTTTGACTTCTGTGGACCCCCACTTTATCCTTACTGGAACCCAGGGACCCCTACTGAATCATCATTGGAATCTGGGGACCCACCACTGAGTCGCTAGTGGAAGATGGAGACCCCGGCATAAACATTGTTGATGATTTGAAAATATTAAAAAAATACAGAAACAAGCATTCAGCAAACACATGCACTAATGATAACACATTATATTTAATTTGCAAACAAATATAAATAATAAAAGTTTTAATAGGAAGGTTGCAGCTTTTTTAAATTCAATTGAAGCCACACATCGTTTATACTATATTCTGTCTGATGCACCTGCATTGCTCCCGTGAATCAATCTGGGGATACTCATTTAATCATTAGCCCACAATTTCAAATTCCTTGCATTTACAGTACATTTTCAATTTTTCAATTGTACATTTAGCCACTTTATTTATATACACTTTTTTAATCTGCAGGATTTAGTTCATTTGTGAAGCAGTCGTGGACCTCCAGGGGTCCCCGGACCACAGGTTGGGAAGCACTACTCTGAACTAACTAAAGTTAGCAACCCTGCTTTCTAAAAAGGCCCCCCGGGAACCTGATGTTAGTTGGACTTCTTTGCAGCATTGGTAGTGTGTGAACTGCTTTATAAATTCTACAGTGTAAACGATTCTGAGAGGAGACAGTGACCTCTTGGAGACTTGGGAGGTTTCCTCCTCTTTGAGAGTCAGATCAAGTATTAGTCTGGGGAGACCTTGTTTCTAGCAGTTCCAGATCTTCTATGGAGAGAAGGGCTTTCATGAACGATGGACCCCTGCTCTCAGGCCCATGGAGTCTGTCTTTCTTGCTGCACCCAGTCAGGTAGATGTTCTCATGGGCTCTGCAGAGGCACCTGTGGGATGATTGTTTCAGAATTCAAACTCAGGATTTGGGCAGATGGTGACATCTCCAGTGTCTTAAGGGATTATGTTGCTAGAGTTTGGTTTGTGAGTTTAATTCATTAATTAATTCTCTTGTTGACCTTTTTGTTTTATCATAGTGAGACCTGTGTTTGAAATTACAGTATTTACTCTGACCAAAGCAGAAAGTGGAATAAAACTCTACTTCACAATTTGATCAGATCCAAAGAACAGCAAATCATTATGGCAACATCTTTGTGAAATATGGCAGCTGGCTCAGCAGTTCTGGCCAGTGAGCAGAGAGTGGCTTTATATTCTCCAAGCCTGTTGATGTCATGGGAACCATATGTTTGTTATCTGATATGTGACAAGCCTCTTCCTTGGTTGCCTAGAACATACTTTCAGAAATCAATTCAAAATGAATTGTAATCCAGGCTGCAGGACTTGTTCCAAGCACAGAAGATCAGCCCAGGGGTGCAAAGGCTACACAATGTTAGGTGGCAGAACACTTTCAAGAGTGTTGCTAAGTCTGGGAGGTTCTTTTGAGTAGTTCCGCGTGTGTTCTAGATGCAGCTCTATTTCGAGACATAGGACCCTTCATTTCAGCCCTGTTACCACACCATTGGTTGAAGCTTGGGGCTTAGCTCTCCTTAATACCCCCAGTCACTCATGGCTGTTCCTGCTCGATCTTGTGCCCGGACTCAGAGGTTTTTGGAAGTCCTCCTGCGATATGGGCACAGCTTTCTCCTTTCACTATGTTTCAGGGAGCTAGCTGCAGCTTTGGGGACCTGCTGCTTTGAGATAGCTTCATCTAGGTTAGGTTTGCTGTGCTCGACAGGATTCTCGTGGGTCCCCCTTCCTGACCATCCAAGGGTCACCCTTGAATCCTGAGGCCAGGGGTGATGGCTCAGCGGACTGATGCATCCACCGCACGTGTCTGTTGGATCCCACGGTTCTTGATTCGAATCCCGGTGGTTCGACTCAGTCTTTCACTTTCCAGCAGGAGATAGAATGAGTACCACTGAGCTGCGTAAGAACAAACCTCAGTTATTCAGATCCAAGAAATGCGGAGCTGCACGTGCACTTTACAGAGACACGTCATGTTATATACTGACACGCGGGCTGCTTTTGCTGTACCCTCACAAGTAATGTAACGAGGGGATAGTAGCTGGATTACTTACAAGTAATCATCATTACGCCAACGCTTCCTTTCCTCGTTAAAGTACTTTCAGTCTCCTGCCCGCCTGCTCTCTGATTAAGTGAGAAGGTGTGCTGGCGTGAGCAGGTTCAGGAAGTGACGTAGTTTCCCTCCCTTGAGGGCAGCATTAGAAAGAGCATTTTTTAGTGTAAGAGAGACCAAAATGGGTAAAGGGACTGTTAATGCCAGGTTTACCACTAATACTGTAATAAGAAACTGAAGGCTTGTTGTAATGTAGATTACCGTAAATAAATCTGGGCATTCTTCCAAAGGTAACAAAATGAGTAACATGTAGCAGCTTTTATTACGGGATTGATGCAAAATCAGGGACAATATTAGATTCAGTATTAATGTTGCCAGATTTTGGATCAGCTACAGTATCCTTGATTTAGGCTTTTCCTTACATGAAGGGGGAATAACATCAAGAAACCACCTTTGCTACAGGTTCTTTGCATTTATGTGTAGTTACCACAAGCTTTTTGCTGTCGTCAGTTCCGTGTTACTCTCAGCCCGAAGTGTGTGGGTATCTGTTTGCCACGCAATTAACACGTTTTTCAGAAACTTAAAATAAAGCCCAATACAGCTCTTTGTAAGTGAAGGCCTAAACGTTTCAAAGGGAAAAAATGCTGTTAACTCCTTGAGCTTAAACAATAGTACACGCGGATATAATTACACAGCATGCGCACCAGTGGGCGGTGTAATCACGCATTTCACCGACGTGCAAGGGGAAGGCAGTGGGCACCAGGAATGCCTGGATCACAACATCAGCAGGGAGCACTGGGCTCGTCAGAGTATGTTAACTTAATGTAATTTACAAATAGTGAACTTCACGGTGATCACGTGAGAGCAGTGGCAGCTCCTCCGCTATGGGGGAGGAGCGTTCCCCACCCCCAGCCAGCAGCAACCGCTTCAAATCCTTTAACAATGAAAGGATAATAAACTAGGTTTATTATCCTTTCATTTTTAAAGGGGCGGGGCATTGGGGATGACAGGGACGAGGGGAGTGCACTGTGCATTCCCCTCAGTGCGCATGTACGTTTGGCCGGCCAAACAAACATGCGCACCGTGGTCTCTACTGTGTTGCCGGGCTGGAGATAGCAGGCACAGGCTCCCAGTCTGCCTGGGAATGCCCTGGCTGGGCGCTCCCAGCCAATCCTAACGCTGCTCTGAGCAGCGTCAGGATTGGCCACAGGGCAGGCTAGGAGCCTGTGCCTGCCTGCTGTTGAGGAGACGGAGGAGCAGCAGCGCGGCATGGCGTGTAGGTAAATTCATATTTATTTATTTTTAAAATGTTATTAATATTCCCCCCGCCATCCCCTTCAGCACCCCCGCGACGCCCAACCCCTTGTAACCCCTGCGGGCCACGACTGCCTGAGAGGTCTTCCAGGAAAATGCATCACCGTGACACGTCACACCTCCTCCTCCGGCTTGGAGAAATCTAAGGTGACCTGGTCTTTCGAGGTCATCAGGGTACTATGCTTCTGCTCCTTCCTTTTACAAATGATACATTTTTAGGTGTGATGGCTCATTTGATGCAAATGAGGCAGACCAGCACTCAGTGCATTGATTCCTATATGAACCTCCAGGTGTCCTACCACTATGCAATAATCTGTTAAACCTAGGTGAAAGCAGTTTTTAGAGGCAGGGTGAAATGTGGAGGTTTGACAACGGCTGACATGTTCAGTAGGAGGAGATTATAGGAATGTAGAATGAGAGATCAGTCCTCCAACCTCCAGGTGTCCTACCACTATGCAATAATCTGTTAAACCTAGGTGAAAGCAGTTTTTAGAGGCAGGGTGAAATGTGGAGCTTTGACAACGGCTGACATGTTCAGTAGGAGGAGATTATAGGAATGTAGAATGAGAGATCAGTCGGCAACTCATCCTCATCCTTGGCAAATGTCAGTTTCCGTTCCATGCCCCCCTCCACATTCCGCATTCCAACCCAGTGTGAACTGGTGGATCAGAGTGTTAAGACTACGGCAAATCTTCCCCTTCAAATATAGAAATATAGATTGGTAACAGTGTATTACAGCAATGTATTCCACCTAGGGGCTCTGAGTGACGTCAAATAGACGAGAGCGAAGCTCGAGTTGTCTATGATGTCACTCAGAACCAACGAGTTGAAAAACACCCCCGTAATTCACTTTTTACTCATCTATAATTTAATGTTATGCAAATCGTCTGTCTTCCTTACAACTTCTTCACAATTGCAGAGGAGTAATTGAAGAGGCACACATAATAGCGTCATCTGTTATGTACCCCTGTCCCAAAAGTAAATAAAATAAAAAAATAATAAAACTCACTTGCCATCCTTGATTAACCCCAGCCACCTTCCCTGCATTTCTTGCCCCTCCTGCAGCTGTGCTTTCTGCTTTCAGTCGAAGCAGACAAGCAGCGCTGCAGTGACCGGCTCTGAAAGGGACCTGTTACGTGGCCTGAAGGGCTTTATGACATCACAAGAGTGGGTACCAGTTCTATTATCAACTGTTACTATGTCACAGCAGTAGGTTGTGAGATTCAGAAACTGAAATAAACGATAGAGGCTCTCTAAGAGAGCCACACGTAATAATGGAATAAACATAACAACAAGGTGTCTGAACAAGAACAAAAGAATGGAAACAATAAAAAGAATAAATATATATACATTTAACACACTTCCTTAAAAACAACAGAGAATATATGGTGGCTTCATGAATATGATGTCTAGAGAACACAAGAACACAAGTTCAGGAATTTTAATGTGACCTCATAGTCATTTATCCACCCAGGACATCACCCAACACCTTTGAACTGATTACTATCATCACCCTGAACATTACACTGATCTCCACTAATTTCACTTCTCCCTCTTCCTTTGTGCTGCCTCTTCCAGCAAACTGATGTCAAGCGACAACCAGGCACATTGACCACTTTCTTGAAGTTCTACAAATTACCATCAGACCATTCATCAACAAAACAACCCACTATTTTCCACTATAAAGGACTGGAAAAAGGGGACATTACTTTAATTTCACTTTCAGCCCCTTTCCCTCATGCAGTTGATGTACAATTTTCTGAATTTTCACCTAGTCCGACTCAGACGTAGTATTCAGCATCCAACCTGGTCTCAACTCAGAACAACATTCTCTGCCTCTCATTCATTTATATGTAGTTTCTCGTGTGCTACTAGTAGGTATTGTTCTGTATGTCTTCACTATGCACCAACTACAAACCTTCTTTTAAGACTTTGTTCCACCACTCCACAACAGCACTACTTTGAGGAGATTGCTTTAAAATATGCCCATATCTCTTAACACAAACTGCACTCTATATTACCTATCACTGTTTTAATGGAAATGCCTTCCCCAAGAAAAAGGTCTCTCAAAAATGTCCTCGAAGAAATTGAAAACGTTCACTTCGAAAGATGACAAACAAGCCTTCTGGCCATCTTAACTACGGATCCGTGAACTTGGTAGCATACATTCTTCCCGTACTTATAGTAGCGAAGGAACCCTTTATATCCAAAGCAATTTTCTCTCATGGTCCATCAACTTTATCAGTGATTTCAGGGGAATAAGACATCACCTTTTGTGATTTGTCACTCCAAGCACAACTCACACGACTTCTAACCACCCCTTCTACATCAAGATCCAACTTAGGCTACCAAAAATCTTGCCTTACCCATCTCTTCATGGCACTCACACCCTGGTGACCTTCATGGAACAGCTCAAAGGTGCAACTTGTCAATGTCACTGGCACTAATAGAACATTTTCCCTCTTGAGTATACCTTCATGCCAGAACAATGTTTCCTTTATCGATTCATAAGGCTTCACTCTTTCCAAAGACAGTCCATTAGGCCGCCCATCTCTTACATAACATTCCACTTTACTTAAATCATCATTGGTTTCTCTCACCCAATTTTCTTGCATAATGCCCCAATCTGTGACATTGACCACACTGGCAATTACACATTCACCCTCATCCTGAATGGTACCATTGTTATTAGCTATCAGAAGATGGGCCAAGCAGTCAGCCATCATATTTTTATATTCCTTAAAGGAAACATATTCCTGCAACCTGAACAACCAACGCACTATGTGTGGAGTAGCTTTACCTGCACCCTTTGTTGTGAAAACCTCTAGTAAAGGTTTATGGTCAGATCACACAGACACTTCCTCACATACATTCTCTAAAATGAGTGATACTCCAGTAACACGCTAATGCCTCTTCAACTGAATAGTTGTACTCCAGCTTGTTTTAAGGCTCTGCTTGCACCTGTTGTTGTGATAGTGGATAACTTGGCATCGAACGGTTTGAGACAATGGGCTAAGGAAACTTCTTTCTTTAAATTTTACAGACTCACCCTCACTTTGTTTTTTAATAGTCCTCTCATGGCAATAATCTTTTCTGAGAAGTTGGGAATGAATTTGGTGTAATACTCCACCATGCCTAATAATGAACATAACTACTCTTTATTTTATGGACTAGGCGCCTCTTGAATAGCAATGACCAAGCTTTAAAAATGCTCCTGCCGTCTTGGAGCAGACTTGAGAACTGTTTGCCTGCCCACACTGATGTGGGCAGAGAAACAGATCAACAGATTGCTTCCGCCCGGAGAAAGCTGCATAAATAGCTGCTCCCTCCAGGTCGGAGGGATGCCAGGTCCAGAGACATGCAGGGAGCCAGCTGGTGCCGCAGGACCCTTGGGGCTCCCCCCATTGCCCACATCGCTGTGCTTGGTGGGTGCCCTGGGTGGACACCGGGGCACCCATCTAATATAAGGAAAAGCCCTATGGGATAGGGTCCCGGGGACCAAAATAGCCATTAGGAGGGGAGCAGAGCGGCCCCCTTCCCTTTAAAAATAACATACCCCTGAGGAATGGTGTCACCAGGACATTTTGTTTTAGACTCAGGGTGGAGGGGGGGTGGACGTGACCTCCCTCCTCTTAATTCACACATTTGGCCCCAGGGGATGGTGTCCCCGGAGCTGAAAATGGTTCGGAAACAGGTATCACAAGTCCTTCTCCCCATAAATAATGGACCTGGCCTCGGGGGATGAGGTCTCTGGAGCCATAATAGGTTCTGAAAAGGGGGCACAAGGCCCCCCTCCCCTTTAAATTAGAAAGGGCACTGGAGGATGGGGTCCCCAGCGCCTGATGAGGCTCAGGGAAGGGGCCACATGGCCCCTATCGCCTTTATATATATATATATATATATATATATATATATATATATATATTATAGCCACACTGCCCAGCCTCTCCTTTATAAAATAAAATAAAAAAGGACCAGGGGGATGGGGTCCCCAGAACCTAATGAGGCTCAGGGAGGGGGCCACGTGGCTCCCCTCCCTTTAAAAAACATGAGGCCCGGGGAATGGAGTCCATGGGGCCTAATGAGGCTCAGCGAGGGGGGCACATGACTCCTTCCCCTTTTTTAAATTTTATTTTGGTTTATTGGTTTGGCCCCAGGGTCCCGGGAAGGCCCAAGAAGGCTTGGGGAGGGGGACCACATGGCCCTGGGGATGTGGTCCCCGAGTCCTATTAAGGCTCAGGGTGGAGGGCTGCACACTCTCCTCACCTGTTTAATTGTATTTGGCCCTGGGGGATGGGGTTGCGTAGGGCTAATTGCTAATTAAGGGTTGGGAAGGGGGCTGCACTCCCCCTTCCTCTTAATATCTATGTTTCGGCCCCAGGGAATGGGGTTTCCGGGGCCCGAAGGTCAACCTTACGCTGCACACGCCAAAGGCTATGTGTGGTTTGGGGTTGGCAGCCTGATGGGGGATTGGCCACAGGGCCTGGCGGTAGGCCAAGGACTGTGATTAACCCTCCCCAGCCTGTAGCCGAAGGCTGTGCACAGCACGGGGTAGGCTGCCTGCGGGGAGTTGAAAGCAGGGCCTGGCTGCAAGACAGGCCCTGTGGCCAACCCCATGCTGTGTGCAGTGTGGGGTTGGCTGCCTGTGGGGGGTAGGCTGCATTGCCAACCCCCTGCTGTGTACGGCTGAAGGATGTACACAACCTGGGGATTGCTCCCTGTGGGGATATTTTCCCAAAGGGCCTAGTCTGCAGCCAACACTCCCCTGCGCATTGCCAAAAGCCATGCACTGCAGGGGGGGTGAAGTTATGTATGGCAATAAAATATTACTTTATGTTAAAAGCCCTAGATATTCACTGAATAAAGCCAAAGGTTCAAGTAATGTTTTATTTAGGTGAATATGTCTGTGATAACATTAACGTTTTGAACTAAAAAAAAACAATAAAAAACCACAGAAAATCACCAGTTATAGTTAGCAGCACTAACTATAACTTGCACCCCTGCCATGCACTGCTTATGACCTCACATATTACATCATTCATGACATGTTCTATGACATAATTTATAACATCACTGATGACATCTCAAATGACATCACTGATGACATCATCCAACAAGTGTGTCAGTTTGAATGATAGTTTATGTAGTGGTGCATAGTTACCATATTACTTCTTTATCTACTTTTGTACAGCCTGTGTCCAGCTAATGGGTGTAAGTGTTTACAAAACTCATGCGCTCCTAATACATCATAGCTGTGTACAGGTATTGAATACGTAATAAGTGTCTGTAGGTGATGGTTGGCAACTTGTGTTCCAGTATGTTCCACGTTTTCAGGCTTTGTGGAAAAGGTTTGCAACAAGGCAAAGATTCTTCATACTAAGGCCCTCAGTATGACATTGGCGGTAAGTACCGCTTACAGCCATGTTGACTGCCACCAACATACCGCCGCTGCGGCGGATCACCGCTACCGATATTATGACACACACATAGCAATCCATCACTATACAGCCACACACACAAGTCCGCCAGCTCAAAGGTCAGTGATAAAGTGGTGGTAGCAAAACCCACACCGTTACGCCAACAGAACTACGCCCACAACATTATGACCCACGAATCACCGCAGCGGACATTCAATGGCGGTAAACCATTGGCGCTACTTACCGCCGCGCTCAAAATACACACACACATACAAAACAGCACCACATTGGACAATTCAAACTACACACACCTGACACTCATACACACACCACACCCACACCACTATAAAACACACAACCACACTACCCACAACCCTTAAAGACTACAAACAAGTGCCACAAGAGAGATAGCAAGACCACAGACAAGACCACAGCCACACAAAACCATCACATATACATCACACACCCCAACACACCACCCCACACACCCACACCACTCACACTACACCCATGGCACCACAACGACACCCCAGATTCTCTGAGGAGGAGCTGAGGGTCATGGTGGAGGAAATCATCCGGGTAGAGCCACAGCTATTTGTATCACAGGTGCAGCAGACATCCATTGCTCGGAAGATGGAGCTATGGTGGAGAATCGTGGACAGGGTCAACGCCCTGGGACAGCACCCAAGAACAAGGGACGACATCAGGAAGAGGTGGAAAGACCTGTGGGGGAAGGTGCGTTCCACTGCAGCAAGACACCAAATAGCTGTACAGAGGACTGGCGGTGGACCCCCACATCCTCCCCCACAACTAACAACATGGGAGGAGCAAGTCTTGGCAATCATGCATCCTGAGGGGCTGGTAGGAGTACTGGACTCTCTGGTAAGTCAACTCTTTACTACTATCACCCCCCCTACCTGCATGCCATCACAAACCCCCACCCTTACCCACACTCCCATCACTCCACCACCTCCTACACACCCCACCATCACAACCCACCCCTCCCAATACCAAGCCCTGCATGCAACACCAATGCATGGACCCCCATCACAGACTTGCATGGACACCTATCACTAAAGCATGCACACTAGAGGGAAACAGAAAGCGCACCAAATAACTACTCACACAAGGCAAAGCTGCCAGGGCAATAACAACCTTAGAAGCCAACACACCCATGCACAAGACGTCACACGCAGAAACAATAACACTGCATTTACATCCCCACAGGTCCCCCAGCCACCATCAGGTGCCAGCAACATCCAGTCCACCCCCAGAAGAGGCCCACAGTGATGACAGCAGCTCTGGACGCCTGGATCAGGATGACCAACCTGGCCCAACAGGGATCTCCAGGCAGTCGGTTACTCAGGCACAGTCCCATACTGCCACAGAGCCTCCCCCCTCAGGAAACACCACCACAGTACCCACCCAGCAGGCCCATACCTCTGTCCCCAGGACACGTCAATCAGCAGTGTGTCCACCACTACAGGGACCCCAGGCCACCCAACAAATACAGGACGATCAGGGACCTGGGGTCAGTGGCAGTGGGCGCACGGTTCAGGGGACAGAGGCACAGGACAACAGGGAAGCTGGGAGGACTGCTGTGCAACAGGGGGAGGACAGGCCCAGGGAACCAACTCTCCAGGAGGCACTCACCATGATCCTGGGAGCATACCATCATTCCCAGGAGACGATGGGCCTGATACTGGACAAGTTGCAAGAGAACCAGCAGCTGCTGAAGGGACAGTACCTGGGGATCAGGGAGGACTTGAAGTCCATTAACACCACCCTGGTCTCCATTGCAGGGGTGCTGGCAGACATGGCCAACACTATGAGGGAGGCAGTGGCACCCCACCGGGCCCCTACCACTAGCCAAACCGATAACCAGCCCCCCACCTCCACTGCCGCTAGTGGACAGGAGGCCCCACCACAGGACCAACAGGCCACCAGCACCCCTCCCCCTGCAGAAGGCGAACCACCCCACAAACGGTCCCTGTGATCCAGGCAGAAGCCAGAGACTATTGCCAAGACCCCTGCCAGGGAATAAGACTCTCCTGATTGTCACCCTTGTGTCCCACCCTGTCCACCTTGAACTGCCATTGCTCCATTTCCTATGCCCCCTTGGACAATGCACCTGTGATCCACATAGACTGGACTCTATCCTGAACTTTCCTCCACCATCAACCCAGGCCATTGCACATCCCCCTCTACTTATTAGCACTTAAATAAATACCATTTGAAAAAAAATGCAAGTATGGAGTCTGTCAAATGATTGAACTATGTATTCATTTAACAAGGAATAAACACTGCAATACAATTGTACAGTAATGTATACATAGGAATGACCTGTAGTTGGCTGCAGTCAACACACCAGGAGTGATAGTGGGGCACAAATATCTGCAAATAGAGATGCCAAAGGGTACAGTAAGTGGCCATAGAAGTGGGAAAATCAGCCTGCCAGTGACAATGTCAAACACAAAACAGTCATTTAAATGTGAAGTTACATTGTCTTACCTGTGTGTCATTAGAAGCATTGTTGAATATTTGCACTTCTGTTGTCCTCATCCTCAACCTCCACATCTTCACTGTCCACAGGGTCCACTGCTGCCACACGGCCATCTCCAGCCTCATCCACCTGCAGGACAGGCACCTGGCGACATAAGGCAAAGGTTGTACAATATATAGCATGCTATGATGATCTGGCAGATCTTCTTGGGTGAGTAGCACAGGGAACCACCTGTCAGATGGAGGCAACGAAACCTAGCCTTCAGGAGGCCGAATGTCCTCTCTATGATTCTTTTTGTTCGCCCATGTGCCTTATTGTAACGTTCCTCTGCCCTTGTACTGGCATTCCTCGCAGGGGTCAGTAGCCATGAGACGTTGGGGTAACCAGAGTCACCTGCAAATATTGATGGACAACTTTTAGCCACACACTCACCCTTAGGGCCCACACCATACCCATACACCAACATCCACTGGGTGGGGACCAGGGCTCACCTATTAGCCACACCCTGTGCCAATGGAGTTGAGCTATCACATATCAGGATAAAGGCATCATACACAGACCCAGGATACTTAGCACTGACATGGGAGATGTACTGGTCCGCCAGGCACACTATCTGCACATTCATAGTGTGAAAGCTCTTTTGATTTCTGAACACCTGTTCATTTCTCTGGGGGGGGGGGGACAAATGCAATATGTGTACCATCAATAGCCCCAATAATGTTGGGGATATGTCCCATTGCATAGAAATCTGCTTTCACTGTGGCCAAATCCTCCACCTGGGGAAAAAGATGTAACTGCGCATGTGTTTAACCAGGGCAGACAACACTCTGGTCAGCACTATTGAGAACATTGGCTGTGACATTCCTGCTGCCAAGCCCACTGTCACTTGGAAAGAACCAGTTGCCAAGAAATGGAGCACAGATAGGACCTGCACAAGATGGGGGGATCCCAGTGGGGTGACGGATAGCAGATATCAGGTCAGACTCTAACTGTGCACACAGCTCCGTGATTGTGGCCCTGTTCAGTCTATAGGTGAGGATAATGTGCCTGTCCTCCATTGTTGCCAAGTACACCAGTGGCTTGTACATGGGGGGCTGTCTACATCTCCTATTTATCCGCAGCGGTTGCAATCTAGGGGGAAAAACGGTGAGCAGCTGCTCAGTATCCCATATTTCCAAACACTACACTTCATTGCATGTTGCGATTGTAACAGTATATTGTTGGATAGGCCCAAATGGTGCTTATGTGTACTGTGACGCAGTTAGGTGCCATGGCCTGCCCCACCCCCTGAAATGACATCCGCCTGTCCAGTTAGGAGGGACATGTGAAAATGAGGTAATTCCGCATACGTTGTGCACCATTACAGGAAGCGGTCGAAAACCGCCGTGCAACTCCTCATTGGTTAACATTGGGCCCTATGGGTTACAGTGGCCAAAGGTGATGTACGCCGGCAGTGACGGTACGCATCACCATGGACGCGACCGCCATTTTCTATCTGTTCACTCACTTGCTACCTGACCTTCAACAGGAGAGGGCCTAGATTGCATGTGCTGCTGTGACCTGTGTCTGGAACCTGCCATGGCTCGTGTCACTGGGGAAAGGGCCCCTGCCTTCACCATGGTGGAGTTGGATCGACTGGTGGATGGGGTCCTACCCCAGTACCGAATGCTGTATGGGCCTCCAGACCAACAGGTGAGTACACTGTGAGCATGATGCATGGAGTGGTGTGTGTGAAGGCCTTGTGTGGGAGGGGGGTTGGTGGAAGGCAGCGTGCTGCATGTATGGTGGGCCATGTCTGTGCATCAGGGGATGTGAGGACTATGGTGGACCATGAGTGTAACAGGCAGGACGGTCTGACTGATACCTTTTTCTATGTGTATTTCTCTGCAGGTCAGTGCCCATCAGAAAAAGGGTATATGGCATGCCATCGTCAAGGACATGCGGACCTTGGGGGTCTACAGCAGGCGGAGCACCCACTGTCAGAAATGGTGTGAGACGCTGGGCACGGAAGACGACGGAGGCCCAGCTGGGATGGCCTCCCAACGAGGAAGGGGTGCCTGTCGAACCCTGACCCCCCTGATGGCCCGCATACTGGCGGTGGCTTGTCCGGAGCTGGATGGGCGCTTGGGGGCATCACAGCAGCCACAAGGGGGTGAGTACAGTGCCCCAATTACTACTTGCGTGTTGTGGGGTGGCATCCGGGTGGGGGATGTGGGCCTGTGGGTGCCCCTAGGCCAGGCTGGACATTGCAGGGTAGGTCCAATGTTGGGCAGGGTCCTGATGTAAAATACCTCCAACCAAGCTAGTAGGCATCCACTACTGGGCAGGGGTCTGTGGGTCCCAGGTATGCTGCAATTGGCGTTAGGTGTCCATGTCCATGGGTTGGTGACTATCATTGTGACTGTTAGTGCATTGGCTAGTGCGCAGGGCTGTTCCCTGTGTGAGTGTGCTGTGTACGCCAACGGTGGTGTTGTTGCCGCCATTGACCAAGTGTATCCTTTGTCTCTCCCCCCCCCTTTTTTGTTTTGTCACCCTGTCTTTATGTGCATTAGCATCATCTGGAGGAGGAGCAGAGGCACCTGCGACGGGGTTAGCCGCATCCCACAGGGCCCAAGAGGCCGAATCCACCGACTGTGAGGGCACCAGTGGGACGGAGGGCGAGGGGAGCACCATGGCAGAGACTGGAGGGGACAGTTTGGATAGTGATACCTCCTCCGATGGAAGCTCCCTTGTGGTGGCGGACACCTCTGTGCACACCCCAACTACAGGTACAGCCAACACCCCCTGTACCAGCACTGCCCTCCCAGGAGCCCTTCAGCGTGTTTCCCGTGCCCGCTCACCCAGGAGGGTGGGCATCTCCTTTGCCCCAGGCACCTCAGGCCCTGCCCCAGTTAGCCCTGCTGCCCTGAGTGAGGAGGCTATTGACCTCCTGTGAACCATCTCTGTTGGGCAGTCAACCATTGTTAATGCCATCCAGGGGCTGGCAGCCCATTTGCAACAGTCTAATGCATTCCTGGAGGGCATTCACTCTGGCATGACGGCCCAACAGAGATCAATCCCGGCTCTGGCCACCTCCCTGATGGCAGCCACTGTCCCTGTTTCTAGCCTCCCCCATCCAACTTCCTCTACCCTCTCCCATTCCCCTCAACCCCAACCTATTCCAAGCACCCAGGCAGACCAGCATGCACACAGGACAACACACAGGACTGGTTCAGGCAAACACAAGCACCACACATCATCCCACAGGCACTCACACAAACACCATCCAGAATCAGACATACCAACATCAACTGCCTCCACTGTGTCCCTCTCCTCCTCGTCGTCCACCTCCCTCTCAGTAGCATCTACACTCACACCTGCATGCACTACATCCTCATCCACTACCACCATCACCAGCACGCCTATCACTACACACCCCTCACTGGCAGTCACCACCCCCACATCCATGCACACATCCCCTGTGTCCTCTCCCACTGTGTCTGTCCCCCCTCCTCCCAAAGTACACAAAAGCAAGCACTCAGACACCCAGCAGCCATCCACCTCACAACAGCATCCAGCCCATGCACCTGCACCCAAAATCAGCAGACAGACATCTCCTACAACCACTTCCTCTTCCTCCACTCCCAAAACTTCACCCTCTTCCCGCCCCAATGTCCCTAAGAAGCTTTTCCTCTCCACTGCTGACCTCTTCCCTCCCACTCCTCCCACCCCCGTCCTTCACATCGGGCCAGGGTGGTCACAACCCAGGCAAGCACCTCCGCCACCCAGTCCACAGCCACAGTAGTGTCGACAGCTACTGCAGGTGAGAGAGGATCCCGGGCACCAGGCAGCCACACTGAAAGGGTGCCTGCACCAGCAGCGTCTAGGAAGGGGAAAGAGGCACCACCAGCTGCGTCTAGGAAAGGCAAGGAGGCACCACCAGCTGCGTCTAGGAAGGGCAAGGAGGCACCACCAGCTGCTACAGGGAAGGGCAAGGAGGCACTCCCAGCTGCTACAGGGAAGGGCAAGGAGGCACCCCCAACTGCTACAGGGAAGGGCAAGGAGGCACCCCCAGCTGCTACAGGGCACCCCCAGCTGCTACAGATTGCAAGGGGCAATCCCTGGCTGCTGACAGGAAGAGCAAGGGGCCTGCACCACCAGGCAAAAAGGACAAGAGGCTTGGTGCTGGGACTCAGTCGGAGCCCCCACCAACAACCATGGTGGTTCAGCCATCCGAGGCTGCAGGGGAAGGGCTAGATCCTCCCCTCACCACTGCCAGTACCACCACCAGCACCGCCACCAGCAGCAGCAGCCCCAGTGAGCAGCCGTCCGAGGCTGCAGGGGAGGGGCTGGAGCCTCCTCCCACCACTGCCAGCACCGCCACCAGCAGCAGCAGCCCCAGTGGGCAGCCGTCCGAGGCTGCAGGGGAAGGGCTGGAGCCTCCCCCCACCACTGCCAGCACTGACACCTGCACCGCCATTGTAACCACTGAGCAGCCATCACCGCCAGCAGGCAGTGTGTAGTCCTGAATCCATGGGCTGTTGTGCGGCCTGGGCCCTGCAAATCCTGTGGGTCTGATACCCAGGTGAGAGACTGTGACCTTGCAATCCCCAAGATCTGCATCACTGGGCACAATGCCCCTTCCACAACCAGTTGAAGAAGCCATCCACTCACCCCATCCCTCCCAGGATGAAGCACACTGAGCCTAATGCCCCCTCCAGAACCAGTGGAGATGCCATCCACTCACCCCATCCTTCTCAGGGTGAAGCATACTGGGCACAATGCCCCCTCCAGAATTAGTGGAAGTAGCCAGCCGCTAGAGAGACTGTGGCCTTGCACTCCCCAGGACCAAGCAGTGGGCAAACCACCCACTTGAGAGACTGTGGCCTTGCACTCCCCAGGACCAAGCAGTGGGCATGTAGCCCCATCCATGAACCAGTGGCATTGTACCATCTTCCGGCTGAGGTGTGTCATTCTCTTTTTCCTCCCCCTCCCTTGTGTGCTAGGCGGCAGTACTCACGGTGGTTGTCTTCGCCGGCGTTGATGTTCATAATGCAGCAGAAGGTAGATGAGCATGGGGAATATGTGCAACTCGGCTCCATGGTGCCGTGGTTGTTCCCTGAGTCTCCACAGGTGAGTCCTTTGACTTCTGAGATCTGTTTCCGGCAGGCTTTTGATTTTGTTGGTACCGCCCCGGGAATGGTGGCGTATAGGCCGGTCATAATAGTGTGGGCGGTACATTGTCTTCCGCCTAGCTGTTGGCAGTTACCACTGTGGTGCTTGTTTATTCCGCCGTGGCAGTCGGTGTGTTAAAGTGGCTGTTTGTCTGAGCGGTTTCCGCAGTGGTTATAATTCCATTATTGCCGACCGCCAGGGTTGTAATGAGGGCCTAAGTGTTGTAAACAGTCTTGAGTAACCAGACAGAATTGTTTCAGCATGATGATTTCTATGTAACATAGGAAACTGTGTGACCATGTATTGAGCTATGTACATGTGCTTGCTTTGTATTCTGCAGATTGTTAATCTATAAAGTTTTCACCACAGTATGAAGGCTGCAGGTAGTATAATCTTTAGCACCTTCAGACGCTGCTTATTTTAAGTGAATAGTGTCTTTCTTGCCAAGTGTTGCATAGAGTGTGCACTTTGTTCGGGTAGATATTTTTTATTACTCTGTAGTGTATTTCTCATGAGAGTTTTACTGCCTGCAAACAATGTTGTACATAGTAGACTTTCTCCATAGAGTGGATCCTGTTTACAGTACCAACTTTTCTAATCAAATCATCTTTATTTGTAAATGTAGGCTTGGTGACAATCAGGGGTTTGATACAGATAAAAGCTGTCCGTAGTGGGAAATTTGTTTTGGAACAGACGTTCAGTATTTTTAGGAACATGGCTTTCTTTGAACAGTTGTGTACAGATTGAACACTGTATGCAATTAAGTTTTCCCGTAAATCTGTGGTAGATTGTTATTGTGAACTAGGCTACTCGTGAAGTGTATTACATAGAGTCAATGTGACAGATAACCCATGCCTTTTACACCTAAGGAGTTGTTTCTGTGATGGCATTAATGATGCCTCATATTCTGAGCTATTTTGTACTTTGTAGCTCTAATGCTATATCTGTTTATAGAGAAATGTGTACCAAAGAAGCTTGGATGCTGTAAGTCATCGATGAAGTCACCTGAGGTGTCACAGAACATGTCATGAGTGATGTAATATGCGAGGTCATAAGCAGCGCATGGTGGGGATGCAAGATCGAGTTAGCTCTTCTAACTAGAACCAGTGAATTTTTTGAGTTAAAAATGTTAATGTTGTCAATGACTTATTCACCCAACTATAACATTACTTTAACTTTTGTTTTTTCCATTGAATATAGATGTAGATGTATAGCAACTAACAGTAATGCTAAATCTAGTGTTTAGGGATGGGTAATGGTAAGGCTAATTCTAGTGATTAGGGGTGAGTAGCTGTAAAGAGTGGTAAGAATAATTTTAAGGTTTAGAGGTGAGTAGTGGTATATTGTGGCAAGGGTAATTTTAGGGCACGGATATGGGAAGAGGTAAAGGGTGGTATGTGTTTTTAAGGTTTAGTGTGAGTAGTGTTAA
The DNA here is from genome assembly GCF_031143425.1 of Pleurodeles waltl. Lineage (NCBI taxonomy): Eukaryota > Metazoa > Chordata > Amphibia > Caudata > Salamandridae > Pleurodeles > Pleurodeles waltl. The sequence continues at coordinate 1,146,145,342 of NC_090448.1, forward strand.
AGGGAGGTAAGGATCATTTTAGGGGTTAGGAGTGGGCAGTGGTAAAGGGTAGTAAGGGTAATTTTAGGGTGTAGGGCTAGGTAGTGGTAAAGACTGATTGGCTGCAACACTGGAAACAAATTTGCATCTACTATTACAGGAATTAGTCCTCAAGCCCTGACAATTGTTTATAAGGGGAACATAGGGGAGCAGGGTGAACACTCCTTGACCCCTACACCCATTCAAGGGGGTCCAAAGGGACCCCCAAGGCAAAAAACAAACAAAAACAAGTTTAAGTAGAGACACTACCATGGGCCAAAGTGTGGCCCCTGTGTTGTACTATGGTACGACCTTGGGATCAAGCAAGACACATGTGGGTACCACCGTACTACTGTGGAAGCCACACATACACCAAGCTTCCTACCACAGTGTTGAAAGACTGTGCAAGCTTTATTTTGGAATATCGAGTCCGTGGTACTGATAGCAGTGAAAGAGACCTATAAGGGAGTGTTACACCATGGTGCGGAAGCTTCTGGGTGACTCCCTGTTGAGGATCCAGCTGGGACAGGGCTGGCCACAAGGTTTGGGCCACAGACCATTATAACCTGATTGATGATAGAAAATGTATTGTCTTGTAATGTGATCATTTTATGGATATTACTTGAAAAGGTCTATTTAAAACAACATGACTAATAAGAGACATGTAGTCATAACGGCTTGTTCAGAATTATCAGAAGCTTATAGTCAACTGGATTCAAGAAGGTGCTGAAATAATGGGCATTTAGCAGCTCTCTGAATGTGAGCAGAGTGTGGTTCAGACAGGCTGGGACCAAGTTGAATTCCAAAGGTTTGCTGCAACAGCTGGAGAGTCTGATGTAGCTCACAGGATTTTGAAACTCTGGTATTCTGTATAGAAATAATCCTTGCTCCTGAGATCTCATTGGCCACCCCGGAATCCAGGAGAGTTCTTGCTCTTGAGATCTCATTGGCCACCCCAGAATCTAGGAGAGTCCTTGCTCCTGAGATCTCATTGGCCACCCCAGAATCCAGGACAGTCCTTGCTCTTGAGATCTCATTGGCCACCACAGAATCTAGGAGAGTCCTTGCTCCTGAGATCTCATTGGCCACCCCAGAATCCAGGACAGTCCTTGCTCTTGAGATCTCATTGGCCACCCCAGAATCTAGGAGAGTCCTTGCTCCTGAGATCTCATTGGCCGCCCCAGAATCCAGGACAGTCCTTCTCTTGAGATCTCATTGGCCACCCCAGTATCCAGGCGAGTCCTTGCTCTTGAGATCTCATTGGCTACCCCAGAATCCAGGAGAGTCCTTGCTCCTGAGATCTCATTGGCCACCCCAAAATCCAAGATTGGGCCTCTGAGGAGCTGGCAGGATGTACTAGAAGTTCTAGTGGCTATGTTGAATGTGTGGGGTAAAACCTGTGGTACAACTGGTCAGGAGCGTGATTGTGGTGAGGATGAGTGTGGCTGGAGGCGTGGGATATGGAGAGAGCAGTGAGTGGCAGATGTGCGGTGTTTAGAGGCCGAACCACGATGATGAGTAGGATGGCAGAAGCTGCAGCAAGGGAATGAGTAAAGGTGTCCGAGGGTAAGTGGCTTGGTTGCAAGGTGCGTGCGTCAGCTAAATAGTGGAAGCAGGCAGGGCATTCCAAATTGTAGCTGTCAGGTCTTGGCCCAATCAATGGGATGGGCTGCAGCTTGCTGAAGTGTGTGATTTTTTTGGGGCACTTTTATATAGCGCAAACTTGGCCCAAATGCATTGGAGTACTTCACATGAGCACTAGATTACATTACAGAAGGTAATTGTTTTAGGCACGGGGAAATTAAGTGATATGCCCAGTATCACGGGATGTTGAGCCGACGCCGGGATTAGAACCTGGTTCCCCATTTTCAGAATAGTAGCTAAGGACTTTACTTATTATTATTTTTTTTTTCCTGCAAAAAAGTAAAGGAAGGTATAACGACCCAATTTATTCGGCCTCTAACATGTGCAAATTATATCATGGATTGCAACGGTCAGAAGAGAAACTAGGAATTACGATGTCATGTAGATTATTAAAGTATGTCGAACATATTGGTGTTCTCGATATGCATGCGTTTGAGAATTAGGAGAAATCCAACAAGCCATTGGTATAAAGTAAGAGATGGATGGGAAAAGCCAAGAATGAAGGTAAAAGATGCAGGGAACAATATCTGCTTCCGCAGTTAAGGTAAAGCGATGCAGGGAACAATACCTGCCTCCGAGGTGCTGGTAAAGGGATGCAGGGAACCATACCTTCCTCAGTGGTGCTGGTAAAGGGATGCAGGGAACAATACCTGCCTCCACAGTGCAGGTAAAGGGAAGCAGGGAACAATACCTGCCTCCGAGGTGCTGATAAAGGGATGCAGAGAGCAATACCTTTCTCTGTGGTGCTGGTAAAGGGATGCAGGGAACAATACCGGCCTCCGAGGTGCTGGTAAAGGAAGCAGGGAACAATACCTGCCTCTGCTGTGCTGTTAAAGGGATGCAAGGAACAATACCGGCCTCCGAGGCCCTGGTAAAGGGATGCAGGGAAGAATACCTGCCTCTGCTGTGCTGGTAAAGGGATGCAGGGAACAACACCGGCCTCTGTGGTGTCGGTAAAGGGATGCTGGGAACAATACCTGCCTCCGAGGTGCTGGTAAAGAGATGCTGGGAACAATACCTTCCTCAGTGGTGCTGGTAAAGGGATGCAGGGAATAACACCTGTCTCTGAGGTGTGGGTAAAGGGATGCAGGGAACAATACCGGCCTCCGTGGTGCTGGTAAAGGGATGCAGGTAGCAACACCTGCCTCCATGGTGCAGGTAATCAATCAATCAATCACGTAATTTATAAAGCGCGCTACTCACCCGTAGGGTCTCAAGGCGCTGGGGGGGGGGGGGGGTGGGGGGGGAGCTACTGGTCGAATAGCCATGTCTTGAGGCGTTTCCTGAAAGTCAGGAGGTCCTGGGTCTGGCATAGGTGGAGCGGTAGGGAGTTCCAGGTCTTGGTGGCGAGGTGAGAGAAGGATCTTCCTCCGGCGGTGGTGCAGCGAATGCGTGGGATGGAGGCGAGGGCAAGGCTGGCTGAGCGGAGCCGGCGAACGGGGGTGTGGAAGGTGAGTCTGTCGTTGAGGTAGGCCGGAGCTGTGTTGTGGAGGGCTTTGTGTGCGTGGGTGAGTAGTTTGAAGGTAATCCTCTTTGATACGGGTAGCCAGTATAGGTCTCTGAGGTGGGCGGAGATTTGGTCGCAGCATGGGACGTCGAGGATGAGTCAGGCAGAGGCGTTTTGGATACGTCGCATTTTTGTTTGTAGTTTGGCCGTGGTTCCTGCATAGCGTGCGTTGCCGAAGTCCAGTCAGCTGCTGACCAGGGCGTGGGTGACTGTCTTTCTGGTTTTGACGGGAATCCACTTGAAAATCTTGCAGAGCATGCGGAGGGTGTTGTAACAAGAAGAGGAGACTGCGTTGACCTGCTGAGTCATGCTGAGTGCTGAGTCCAGGATGATTCCCAGGTTCCGTACTTGGGTGGTGGGAGTGGGCGCGGCTCCTAGGGAGGTAGGCCACAAGGAGGCGTTCCAGGCAGAGGGGTTGCTGCCGAGGATGAGGATCTCTGTGTTTAGCTTGAGGCGGCTTGATTCCATCCAGTTGGCGATGGCGTGAAGTCCATTGTGGAGGTTGTTTCTTGCGGTTGTGGGGTCTTTCGTGAGGGAGATGATCAGCTGGGTGTCGTCTTCGTAGGATACTATGTTGATGTGGTGGGATCGTGCGATGTTGGCTAGAGGAGCCATGTAAACATTGAAAAGTGTTGGGCTGAGGGAGGATCCCTGGGGGATGCCACAGATGATTTTGTAGGATTCGGACAGGTAGGGCGGAAGGCGGACTCTCAGGGTTCTGCCAGAGAGGAACAAAGAGATCCAGTTGAGGGCCTTGCCACGGATCCCGGCGTTGTGGAGGCGTGTTCGAAGGGTGTGGTGACAAACGGTGTCGAAGGCTGCGGAGAGGTCCAGGAGGATGAGCACTGTGGTTTCGCCTTCGTCGAGCATTGTCCTGATGTCATCTGTGGCAGCAATGAGTGCGGTCTCTGGGCTGTGGTTCTGGCGAAATCCGGATTTGGAGGTATCGAGCGCTTAGCTGTCTTCCAGGAAGCGGTATAGTTGGCTGTTCACGATTTTCTCAATGACCTTCGCTGGGAAGGGGAGGAGGGAGATCGGCTGGTAGTTTTTGGGGTCTTCTGGGTCCGCTTTGGGTTTCTTCAACAGGGCGTTGAAGTCGGCGTGTTTCCAGCTCTCCGGGAAGGTGGGTGTCTCGAAGGAGCTGTTGATGATGGAGCGGAGGTGGGGGTCGATGATGTCTATGGCTTTGTTGAAGATCTGCTGTGGGCAGGGGTCCAAGGGGAAGCCGAAGTGGATGGAGGCCATGGTGTTGATGGTGTCTTCATTGTTAACGTGGGTCAAGGAGCATAGAGGGTTGGTGTTGCTTGGTGCATTGGGTTCGTGGTTGTCTGTGGTTGGCTGGTGGGTCTGGGGTTTGAAGCTGTTGTGGATGTCTTCGATCTTTCGACGGATGTAAGTGGTGAAGGAGTTGCAGAGCTCCTGCGATGGCGGGGGTTCGTAGAAGCAGGGACTGGGGTTGGAGAGTTCTTTGATGATGCCAAAGAGCTCTTTGTTGTTGTGAGCATTGGTGTCTATGCAGCTTTTGTAGTAGGTTCTTTTGGTGGTGCGGATCAGCTGGTGATGTTTGCGGATGGCAGTCTTGAGGGCGATGTGGTTGGATTCGATGGGTGCAAGGCGCCAAGTCTTCTCCATTCTTTGGCATTCCCGTTTGGAGGTCTGCAGGTCGGGGGTGAACCAGCTGGCCTTGGGTCTGTGGTGGATGTTTGAGGGTTGTTTGAGTGGTGCGAGGGTGTTGGCGCAGTCTTCTATCCATTGATGCAGGTTGGTGGCGGCTGTGTTGGGGTCCCGGGTCCTGGGAGGAGGTGCCTGGGCGAGGGTGGAGATCAGCTGTTCTGTCGAGATTCTGTTCCAATAGCGACGGGGGGGTTGAGTGGTGAGGTGGTGAGTGACCGGCTTCTGGAAGGAGAAATGGATGCAGCGATGGTCGGTCCAGTGAAGTTCGGTGGTGTGGCTGAAGGAGACGTGGTTGCTGGCTGAGAAGATGGGGTCAAGTGTGTGTCCTGAGGTGTGGGTGAGCGACGTGACAAGTTGCTTGAGGCCAAGCGACATTGGCGAGGTTGTCGAGTAGGTTGGTGGTGTTGATATCGTTGTTGTTTTCTAGGTGGAAGTTCAGGTCGCCGAGGAGGATGTAGTCCGTTGAGGTGAGGGCTTGGGCGCTGATGGTGTCGGCGATGTCGTCGCAGAAGTGAGGTCGGAGGCCTGGGGGACTGTAGACTAGTGTTCCTCTGAGGGTGGTGTTAGCGTTGACGTGGATTTTGAAATGGAGGTGCTCGGCGGAGTTCATGGTGTCATGGGAGCTGGTGGAGACTCTGATGGTGCTTTTGTGGACTATGGCGATTCCTCCTCCTGGTTTGTTGTTGCGGTCTCTTCTAGTGATCTTGTAGCCTTCAGGTATGGTTATGTCTGGTTCCGAGGCCAAATTCATCCAGGTTTCGGTGAGAAATGCGACGTCAGGCGATGATGAGGTCAATAGGTCCCAGAGTTCGATTGCGTGCTTGTGGACGGAGCAAGTGTTGAGCAGAATGGAGCAAAGGTGGTTGTCTGCAGCTTTGTGTTAGAGCTTGGTGGTTAGGTTGCAGGTGAAGTTGTAGGCTTTGCAGGAGAAGGGTCCTTTGGTGTGCTTCGGAGTGGACTGGAAGCAGATGGAGGAGCGTCCTGGATTGAGGGCGTGGAGGTCATTAGCTGTGTAGCGGTGATTGGTGGTGTGGGCGGCGCGTGGGCCAGGGGCATGGCGCTGGGGGCGGTCTTGGCACAGATGTGCTTGCCTTTGGCACGCCTTCGGCACGCACGCTGCACGCGTCCGCACCGCGGCTGCCATAGGAGGGGAGGTGGGAGGGAGTGGCAGCTGGGAGGAGGAAGGGGAACTGCAAATGGGGGAGCAGGGGGGGAGGGGCTGCAGGGGCTCAGCGGCAGGAAAAGGTGAACAGAAGTGGAGGGAGGGGGCGGGGACGCAGCAGCTTGGGCCAAGCAACAAAAACAAAAATAGAAAGGAGAAAGAGGAAAAAAAGGGCACCTGGAGTAGAGACGGCAGAAGCGGCGGTGTAGGGAGCGACCTGTCTGGAGCAGGGTCAAGGGTCACTCTCTTCACTGCGGCGCGGCTGCCATAAGAGCGGAGGTGGGAGGGAGTGGCAGCTAGGAGGAGAGAGGGGAACCGCAAATGGGGGGGCGGGGCCGCAGGGGCTCAGTGGCGGGAAAAGGTGAACATAAGTCGGGGGAGGTGAGCGGGGCCACGGGGACGCTGGGGCCGAGCAACAAAACCAAAAATAGAAAGGAGAAAGAGTAAAAAAAGGGCACCTGGAGTAGAGGCGGCGGTGTAGGGAGCGGCCTGCCTGGAGGAGGGTCAATATCGAGATGCAGGGAACAATGCAAGCCTCCGTGGTGCTGGTAAAAGAATGCAGGGAACAATCCCGGCCTCCGGGGTGCTGGTAAAAGGATGCAGGGAACAATAGCGGCCCGCGATGCTGGTAAAGGGAGACAGGGATGCTGGGCACTAAATTCACATTCTTTTCACACTTGGAAGACTACAGGGAGAGCCGTGCGTAACAGCACAAATGTACAACAAACTAAGCAAACACGGACATATTTTTCAAACCCTGTTCATAAAGATTGCAGGTCAAGCTTATCAGACAGAACAAAGGCAAGACCTGTTGGCTTTGCCAGAACTTGTTATTCATAGAATACAAGTAAAACCAGTGCAATTGAGTCAGTACCACATTTGTCTGTGCACGAGCTGTGAATTTAATCATTTTAAGTCCACTTGTCCCTCTCCAGACTTCATGAGGTCTTCACATGTGCACCCCAAATGCCAGTATTCGTGCCCCCCACCATCCCCGATCCCAGTCCTGGGCATGTCTGCCTTTCAAGGGTTTATATGCTGGGAGAAGGGAAGACGCAGCGAGCATGTGAATGAGCCGGCTCGAAGCTACCCTACCAGTCCACGTCATTTTATGGGGGGCCATAAAACATCTGTGCAGTTAATTGCCTTCATGCTTCACATGTTAATGCTTGGAGCAGAGTTTTACAGCCTTCTCGGATCTTTCATATTCCAAGAGGAGCCGGCTGCGCCGTCCTGGGAGAGAAGGTAAATCACTCCTTGGGCCCTCTGGGGTGCAGGAGAACAGGGGGTGCTAAGAGATGCAGACTCTCCTGGAGTGGGTGCTAAGAGATGCAGACTGTCCTGGAGGGGGTGCTAAGAGATGCAAACTCTCCTGGAGGGGGTGCAAAGAGATGCAGACTGTCCTGGAGGGGGTGCTAGGAGATGCAGACTCTCCTGGAGGTGGTGCTAAGAGATGAAGACTCTCCTGGAGGGGGCGCTAAGACATGCAGACTGTCCTGGTGGGTGCGCTAAGGGATGCAGACTCTCTTGGCGGGGGTGCTAAGAGATGCAGACTCTCATGGAGGGGTGCTAAGAGATGCAGACTGTCCTGGATGTGGTGGTAAGAGATGCAGACTGTCCTGGATGTGGTGCTAAGAGATGCAGACTGTCCTGGAGGGGGCGCTAAGAGGTGCAGACTGTCCTGGAGGGGGAGCTAAGAGGTGCAGACTGTCCTGGAGAGGGCGCTAAGAAATGCAGACTGTCCTGGGGGGGTGCTAAGTGAAGCAGACTCTCCTGGAGGGGGCGCTAAGTGATGCAGACTCTCCTAGAGGGGGCGCTAAGAGATGCAGACTTTCCTGGAGGGGGTGCTAAGTGATGCAGACTCTCCTGGAGGGTGTGCTAAGAGATGCAGACTCTCCTGGACGGGGTGCTAAGAGATGCAGACTCTCCTGGACGGGGTGTTAAGTGATGCAGACTCTCCTGGATGTGGTGCTAGGAGATGCAGACTCTCCTGGAGGGGGTGCTAAGAGATGCAGACTCTCCTGGAGGGATTGCTAAGAGATGCAGACTCTCATGGAGGGATTGCTAAGAGATGCAGACTCTCCTGGAGGGGGTGCTAAGAGATGCAGACTCTCTTGGGGGGGGGAGGGGGGTGCTAAGAGATGCAGACTGTCCTGGAGGGGGTGCTAAGCGATGCAGATTGTCCTGGATGTGGGGGTAAGAGATGCAGACTTTCCTGGATGTGATGCTAAGAGATGCAGACTGTCCTGGAGGGGCCGCTAAGAGATGCAGATTGTCCTGGAGGGGGGCGCTAAGAAATGCAGACTGTCCTGGGGGGGTGCTAAGAGATGCAGACTCTCCTGGAGGGGGTGCTAAGTGATGCAGACTCTCCTGGAGGGGGTGCTAAGAGATGCAGACTCTCCTGGATGTGATGCTAGGAGATGCAGACTCTCCTGGAGGGGGTGTTAAGAGATGCAGACTCTCCTGGATGTGGTGCTAGGAGATGCAGACTGTCCTGGAGGGGTTGCCAAGAGATGCAGACTCTCCTGGAGGGGGTGCCAAGAGATGCAGACTTTCTTGGAGGGGCTGATAAGAGATGCAGACTGTCCTGGATGGAGTGCTAAGAGATGCAGACTCTCTTGGGGGGGGGGGGGGGTGCTAAGAGATGCAGACTGTCCTGGAGGGGGTGCTAAGCGATGCAGATTGTCCTGGATGTGGGGGTAAGAGATGCAGACTGTCCTGGATGTGGTGCTAAGAGATGCAGACTGTCCTGGATGTGGTGCTAAGAGATGCAGACTGTCCTGGAGGGGGTGCTAAGAGATGCAGATTGTCCTGGAGGGGGCGCTAAGAAACGCAGACTGTCCTGGGGGGGGGGCTAAGAGATGCAGACTCTCCTGGAGGGGGTGCTAAGTGATGCAGACTCTCCTGGAGGGGGTGCTAAGAGATGCAGACTCTCCTGGATGTGATGCTAGGAGATGCAGACTCTCCTGGAGGGGGTGCTAAGAGATGCAGACTCTCCTGAAGGGGGTGCTAAGAGATGCAGACTCTCCTGGAGGGGGTGCTAAGAGATGCAGACTCTCTTGGGGGGGGGGGGGTGCTAAGAGATGCAGACTCTCCTGGAGGGGGTGCTAAGAGATGCAGACTCTCCTGGATGTGATGCTAGGAGATGCAGACTCTCCTTGAGGGGGTGCTAAGAGATGCAGACTGTCCTGGATGTGGTGCTAGGAGATGCAGACTGTCCTGGAGGGGTTGCTAAGAGATGCAGACTCTCCTGGAGGGGGTGCCAAGAGATGCAGACTTTCTTGGAGGGGCTGATAAGAGATGCAGACTGTCCTGGATGGAGTGCTAAGAGATGCAGACTCTCCTGGAGGGGGTGCTAAGAGATGCAGACTGTCGTGGAGGGGGCGCTAAGAGATGCAGACTCTCCTGGAGGGGGCGCTAAGAGATGCAGACTGTCCTGGGGGAGGCGTTACGAGATGCAGACTGTCCTAGAGGGGGCGCTAAGAGATGCAGACTCTCCTGGTGGGGGTGCTAAGGGATGCAGACTCTCCTGGAGGTGGTGCTAAGAGATGCAGACTCTCCTGGATGGGGTGCTAAGTGATGCAGACTCTCCTAGATGGGGCGCTAATGGATGCAGACTCTCCGGGAGAGGGTGCTAAGAGATGCAGACTGTCCTGGAGGGCGTGCTAGCAGATGCAGACTCTTCTGGAGAGGGCGCTAAGAGATGCAGACTCTCCTGGAGGGCGTGCTAGGAGATGCAGACTGTCCTGGAGGGGGTGCTAAGAGATGCAGACTCTCCTGGAGGGGGTGCTAAGAAATGCTGACTCTCTTCGAGGGGGTGCTAAGAGATGCATACTCTCCTGGAGGGGGAGCTAAGAGATGCAGACTCTCCTCAAGGGCATGCTAGGAGATGCAGTCTCTCCTGGAGGGGGCGCTAAGAGATGCAGACTGTCCTGGAGGGGGGGCTAAGAGATGCAGACTCTCCTGGATGGGGTGCTAAGAGATGTAGACTCTCATGGTTGTGGTAAGAGATGCAGACTGTCCTGGAGGGGTGCTAAGAGATGGAGACTCTCCTGGAGGGGGTGCTAAGCGATGCAGACTGTCCTGGAGTGGGTGCTAAGAGATGCAGACTGTCCTGGAGGGGGTGCTAAGAGATGCAGACTCTCCTGGAGAGGGTGCTGAGGGATGCAGACCGTCTTGGAGGGGCTGATAAGAGATGCAGACTGTCCTGGATGGAGTGCTAAGAGATGCAGACTCTCTTGGGGGCGGGGGGGTTCTAAGAGATGCAGACTGTCCTGGAGGGGGTGCTAAGCGATGCAGATTGTCCTGGATGTGGGGGTAAGAGATGCAGACTGTCCTGGATGTGGTGCTAAGAGATGCAGACTGTCCTGGATGTGGTGCTAAGAGATGCAGACTGTCCTGGAGGGGGCGCTAAGAGATGCAGATTGTCCTGGAGGGGGCGCTAAGAAACGCAGACTGTCCTGGGGGGGGGCTAAGAGATGCAGACTCTCCTGGAGGGGGTGCTAAGTGATGCAGACTCTCCTGGAGGGGGTGCTAAGAGATGCAGACTCTCCTGGATGTGATGCTAGGAGATGCAGACTCTCCTGGAGGGGGTGCTAAGAGATGCAGACTCTCCTGAAGGGGGTGCTAAGAGATGCAGACTCTCCTGGAGGGGGTGCTAAGAGATGCAGACTCTCTTGGGGGGGGGGGGGGTGCTAAGAGATGCAGACTGTCCTGGAGGGGGTGCTAAGAGATGCAGACTCTCCTGGATGTGATGCTAGGAGATGCAGACTCTCCTTGAGGGGGTGCTAAGAGATGGAGACTCTCCTGGATGTGGTGCTAGGAGATGCAGACTGTCCTGGAGGGGTTGCTAAGAGATGCAGACTCTCCTGGAGGGGGTGCCAAGAGATGCAGACTTTCTTGGAGGGGCTGATAAGAGATGCAGACTGTCCTGGATGGAGTGCTAAGAGATGCAGACTCTCCTGGAGGGGGTGCTAAGAGATGCAGACTGTCGTGGAGGGGGCGCTAAGAGATGCAGACTCTCCTGGAGGGGGCGCTAAGAGATGCAGACTGTCCTGGGGGAGGCGTTACGAGATGCAGACTGTCCTAGAGGGGGCGCTAAGAGATGCAGACTCTCCTGGTGGGGGTGCTAAGGGATGCAGACTCTCCTGGAGGTGGTGCTAAGAGATGCAGACTCTCCTGGATGGGGTGCTAAGTGATGCAGACTCTCCTAGATGGGGCGCTAATGGATGCAGACTCTCGGGGAGAGGGTGCTAAGAGATGCAGACTGTCCTGGAGGGCGTGCTAGCAGATGCAGACTCTCCTGGAGGGGGCGCTAAGAGATGCAGACTCTCCTGGAGGGCGTGCTAGGAGATGCAGACTGTCCTGGAGGGGATGCTAAGAGATGCAGACTCTCCTGGAGGGGGTGCTAAGAAATGCAGACTCTCTTCGAGGGGGTGCTAAGAGATGCATACTCTCCTGGAGGGGGTGCTAAGAGATGCAGACTCTCCTCAAGGGCATGCTAGGAGATGCAGTCTCTCCTGGAGGGGGCGCTAAGAGATGCAGACTGTCCTGGAGGGGGGGCTAAGAGATGCAGACTCTCCTGGATGGGGTGCTAAGAGATGTAGACTCTCATGGTTGTGGTAAGAGATGCAGACTGTCCTGGAGGGGTGCTAAGAGATGGAGACTCTCCTGGAGGGGGTGCTAAGCGATGCAGACTGTCCTGGAGTGGGTGCTAAGAGATGCAGACTGTCCTGGAGGGGGTGCTAAGAGATGCAGACTCTCCTGGAGAGGGTGCTGAGGGATGCAGACGTCCTGGAGTGGGTGCTAAAAGATGCAGACTGTCCTGGAGGGGTGCTAAGAGATGCAGACTCTCCTGCAGAGGGTGCTAAGAGATGCAGACTGACCTGGAGGGGGTGCTAAGAGATGCAGACTGTCCTGGAGGGGTGCTAAGAGATGCAGACTCTCCTGGATGAGGTGCTAGGAGATGCAGACTTTCCTGGAGGGGGCGCTACGAGATGCAGACTCTCCTGGAGGGGGTGCTAAGAGATGCAGACTCTCCTGGAGGGGCTGCTAAGAGATGCAGACTGTCCCGAAGGGGGCGATTAGAGATGCAGACTCTCCTGGATGTGATGCTAGGAGATGCAGACTCTCCTGGAGGGGGTGCTAAGAGATGCAGACTCTCCTGGATGTGGTGCTAAGAGATGCAGACTCTCCTGGAGGGGGTGCTAAGAGATGCAGACTCTCCTGGAGGGGGTGCTAAGAGATGCAGACTCTCCTGCAGAGGGTGCTAAGAGATGCAGACTGACCTGGAGGGGGTGCTAAGAGATGCAGACTGTCCTGGAGGGGTGCTAAGAGATGCAGACTCTCCTGGATGAGGTGCTAAGAGATGCAGACTGTCCTGGGGGGGTGCTAATAGATGCAGACTCTCCTGGAGGGGGTGCTAAGTGATGCAGACTCTCCTGGAGGGGGTGCTAAGAGATGCAGACTCTCCTGAATGTAATGCTAGGAGATGCAGACTCTCCTGGAGGGGGTGCTAAGAGATGCAGACTCTCCTGGAGGGGGTGCCAAGAGATGCAGACTTTCTTGGAGGGGCTGATAAGAGATGCAGACTGTCCTGGATGGAGTGCTAAGAGATGCAGACTCTCCTGGAGGGGGTGCTAAGAGATGCAGACTGTCGTGGAGGGGGCGCTAAGAGATGCAGACTCTCCTGGAGGGGGCGCTAAGAGATGCAGACTGTCCTGGTGGGGGCGCTAAGGGATGCAGACTCTCTAGGCGGCGGTGCTAAGAGATGCAGACTGTCCTGGGGGAGGCGTTACGAGATGCAGACTGTCCTGGAGGGGGCGCTAAGAGATGCAGACTCTCCTGGTGGGGGTGCTAAGGGATGCAGACTCTCCTGGAGGTGGTGCTAAGAGATGCAGACTCTCCTGGATGGGGTGCTAAGTGATGCAGACTCTCCTGGATGGGGCGCTAAGGGATGCAGACTCTCCAGGAGAGGGTGCTAAGAGATGTACACTCTCCTGGAGGGCGTGCTAGGAGATGCAGACTCTCCTGGAGGGGGCGCTAAGAGATGCAGACTCTCCTGGAGGGCGTGCTAGGAGATGCAGACTGTCCTGGAGGGGGTGCTAAGAGATGCAGACTCTCCTGGAGGGGGTGCTAAGAAATGCAGACTCTCTTCGAGGGGGTGCTAAGAGATGCAGACTCTCCTGGAGGGGGTGCTAAGAGATGCAGACTCTCCTCAAGGGCATGCTAGGAGATGCAGTCTCTCCTGGAGGGGGCGCTAAGAGATGCAGACTGTCCTGGAGGGGGGGCTAAGAGATGCAGACTCTCCTGGATGGGGTGCTAAGAGATGTAGACTCTCATGGTTGTGGTAAGAGATGCAGACTGTCCTGGAGGGGTGCTAAGAGATGGAGACTCTCCTGGAGGGGGTGCTAAGCGATGCAGACTGTCCTGGAGTGGGTGCTAAGAGATGCAGACTGTCCTGGAGGGGGTGCTAAGAGATGCAGACTCTCCTGGAGAGGGTGCTAAGGGATGCAGACCGTCCTGGAGTGGGTGCTAAAAGATGCAGACTGTCCTGGAGGGGTGCTAACAGATGCGGACTCTCCTGCAGAGGGTGCTAAGAGATGCAGACTGTCCTGGAGGGGGTGCTAAGAGATGCAGACTGTCCTGGAGGGGTGCTAAGAGATGCAGACTCTCCTGGATGAGGTGCTAGGAGATGCAGACTGTCCTGGAGGGGGCGCTAAGAGATGCAGACTGTCCTGGAGGGGGCACTAAGAGATGCATACTCTCCTGGAGGGGGTGCTAAGAGATGCAGACTCTCCTGGAGGGGCTGCTAAGAGATGCAGACTGTCCCGAAGGGGGCGATAAGAGATGCAGACTGTCCCGGAGGGGGTGCTAAGAGATGCAGACTCTCCTGGAGGGGATGCTAAGAGATGCAGAATCTCCTGGATGTGGTGCTAAGAGATGCAGACTGTCCTGGAGTGGGTGCTAAGAGATGCACACTGTCCAGGAGGGGGTGCTAAGAGATGCAGACTGTCCTGGAGGGGGTGCTAAGAGATGCAGATTCTCCTGGATGTTGTGCTAAGAGATGCAGACCTTCCTGGATGAGTTGCTAGGAGATGCAGACTCTCCTGGAGGGGGTGCTAAGAGATGCATACTGTCCCGGAGGGGCCTCTAAGATATGCAGATTGTCCTGGGTGTTGTGCTAAGAGATGCAGATTGTCCTGGAGGGGATGCTAAGAGATGCAGACTCTCCTGGAGGGGGTGCTAAGAGATGCAGACTCTCCAGGAGGGGTGCTAAGAGATGCAGACTCTCCAAGAGGGGTGCTTAGTGGTGCAGACTGTCCTGGAGGGGGTGCTAAGAGATGCAGACTCTCCAGGAGGGGTGCTAAGAGATGCAGACTGTCCTGGAGCGGGTGCTAAGAGATGCAGACTCTCCTGGAGGGGGTGCTAAGAGATGCAGACTGTCCTGGTGGGGGCGCTAAGGGATGCAGACTGTCTTGGCAGGGGTGCTAAGAGATGCAGACTGTCCTGGAGGGGGCGTTACGAGATGCAGACTGTCCTGGAGGGGGCGCTAAGGGATGCAGACTCTCCTGTAGGGGGTGCTAAGAGATGCAGACTCTCCTGGATGGGGTGCTAAGTGATGCAGACTCTCCCGGAGGGGGCGCTAAGAGATGCAGACTGTCCTGGAGGGGTGCTAAGAGATGCAGACTCTCCTGGATGTGCTGCCAAGAGATGCAGACTGTCCTAGAGTGGGTGCTAAGAGATGCAGACTGTCCTGGTTGTGGTGCTAGGGGATGCATGCTATCCTGGATGAGGTGCTAGGAGATTCAGACTCTCCTGGAGGGGGTGCTAAGAGATGCAAACTCTCCTGGATGGGGAGCTAAGGGATACAGACTCTCCTGGAGAGGGTGCTAAGAGATGCAGACTCTCCTGGAGGGCGTGCTAAGAGATGCAGACTCTCTTGGAGGGGGCGCTAAGAGATGCAGACTCTCCTGGAGGGGGCGCTAAGAGAAGGAGAATGTCCTGGAGGGGGTGCTAATAGATGCAGACTGTCCTGGAGGGGTGCTAACAGATGCAGACTCTCCTGGATGGGGTGCTAAGAGATGCAGACTCTCCTGGAGGGGGTGGTAAGAAATGCAGACTCTCTTGCAGGGGGTGCTAAGAGATGCAGACTGTCCTGAAGTGGTTGCTAAGAGATGCAGAATTTCCTGGTTGTGGTGCTAAGAGATGCAGACTGTCCTGGAGGGGGCGCTGAGAGATGCAGACTGTCCTGGAGGGGTGCTAAGAGATGGAGACTCTCCTGGAGGGGGTGCTAAGAGATGTAGACTGTCCTGGAGTGGTTGCTAAGAGATGCTGACCATCCTGGAGGGGATGCTAAGAGATGTAGACCGTCCTAGAGTGGGTGCTAAGAGATGCAGACTCTCCTGGAGAGGGTGCTAAGAGATGCAGACTGCCCTGGAGGGGATGCTAAGAGATGCAGACTCTCCTTGATGAGGTGCTAAGAGATGCAGACTCTCCTGGATGAGGTGCTAGGAGATGCAGATTGTCCTGGGTGTTGTACTAAGAGATGCAGATTGTCCTGGAGGGGGTGCTAAGAGATGCAGACTCTCTTGGAGGGGGTGCTAAGAGATGCAGACTGTCCTGGAGGGGGTGCTAAGAGGTGCAGACTGTCCTGAAGGGGGTGCTAAAAGATGCAGAATCTCCTGGTTGTGCTAAGAGATGCAGACTCTCCTGGATGAGGTGCTAGGAGATGCAGATTGTCCTGGGTGTTGTACTAAGAGATGCAGATTGTCCTGGAGGGGGTGCTAAGAGATGCAGACTCTCCTGGAGAGGGTGCTAAGAGATGCAGACCGTCCTGGAGTGGGTGCTAAAAGATGCAGACTGTCCTGGAGGGGTGCTAAGAGATGCAGACTCTCCTGGGTGGGGTGCTAAGTGATGCAGACTCTCCCGGAGGGGGCGCTAAGAGATGCAGACTGTCCTGGAGGGGTGCTAAGAGATGCAGACTCTCCTGGATGTGGTGCCAAGAGATGCAGACTGTCCTAGAGTGGATGCAAAGAGATGCAGACTGTCCTGGTTGTGGTGCTGGGGGATGCATGCTATCCTGGATGAGGTGCTAGGAGATGCAGACTCTCCTGGAGGGGGTGCTAAGAGATGCAAACTCTCCTGGATGGGGAGCTAAGGGATACAGACTCTCCTGGAGAGGGTGCTAAGAGATGCAGAGTCTCCTGGACGGCGTGCTAAGAGATGCAGACTCTCCTGGAGGGGGTGGTAAGAGATGCAGACTCTCCTGGATGGGGTGCTAAGAGATGCAAACTCTCCTGGATGGGGAGCTAAGGGATACAGACTCTCCTGGAGAGGGTGCTAAGAGATGCAGACTCTCCTGGAGGGCGTGCTAAGAGATGCAGACTCTCCTGGATGGGATGCTAATAGATGCAGACTCTCCTGGAGGGGGTGGTAAGAAATGCAGACTTTCTTGGAGGGGTTGCTAAGAGATGCAGAATCTCCTGGTTGTGGTGCTAAGAGATGGAGACTCTCCTGGAGGGGGCGCTGAGAGATGCAGACTGTCCTGGAGGGGTGCTAAGAGATGCAGACTCTCCTTGATGAGGTGCTAAGAGATGCAGACTCTCCTGGATGAGGTGCTAGGAGATGCAGATTGTCCTGGGTGTTGTGCTAAGAGATGCAGATTGTCCTGGAGGGGGTGCTAAGAGATGCAGACTCTCTTGGAAGGGGTGCTAAAAGATGCAGAATCTCCAGGTTGTGGTAAGAGATGCAGCCTTTCCTGGAGGGGTGCTAAGAGATGGAGACTCTCCTGGAGGGGGTGCTAAGATATGCAGACTGTCCTGGAGTGGGTGCTAAGAGATGCAGACTGTCCTGGAGAGGGTGCTAAGAGATGCAGACCGTCCTGGAGTGGGTGCTAAAAGAAGCAGACTGTCCTGGAGGGGTGCTAAGAGATGCAGACTCTCCTGGAGAGGGTGCTAAGAGATGCAGACTGTCCTGGTGGGGGTGCTAAGAGATGCAGACTGTCCTGGAGGGGTGCTAAGAGATGCAGACTCTCCTGGATTAGGTGCTAGGAGATGCAGACTCTCCTGGATGGAGCGCTAAGAGATGCAGACTGTCCTGGAGGGGCAGCTAAGAGATGCAGACTCTCCTGGAGGGGGTGCTAAGAGATGCAGACTCTCCTGGAGGGGCTGCTAAGAGATGCAGACTGTCCCGGAGGGGGCGATAAGAGATGCAGACTGTCCCGGAGGGGGTGCTAAGAGATGCAGACTCTCCTGGAGGGGATGCTAAGAGATGCAGAATCTCCTGGTTGTGGTGCTAAGAGATGCAGACTGTCCTGGAGTGGGTGCTAAGAGATGCACACTGTCCCGGAGGGGGTGCTAAGAGATGCAGATTCTCCTGGATGTTGTGCTAAGACATGCAGACTGTCCTGGATGAGTTGCTAGGAGATGCAGACTCTCCTGAAGGGGGTGCTAAGAGATGCATACTGTCCCGGAGGGGCCTCTAAGATATGCAGATTGTCCTGGGTGTTGTGCTAAGAGATGCAGATTGTCCTGGAGGGGGTGCTAAGAGATGCAGACTCTCCTGGAGTGGGTGCTAAGAGATGCAGACTGTCCTGGAGGGGGTGCTAAGAGATGCAGACTCTCCAGGAGGGGTGCTAAGAGATGCAGAATGTCCTGGAGGGGGCGCTAAGAGAGGCAGACTCTCCTGGTGGGGGCGCTAAGGAATGCAGATTCTCCTGGAGGGGGTGCTAAGAGATGCAGACTCTCCTGGATGGGGTGCTAAGTGATGCAGACTCTCCCGGAGGGGGCGCTAAGAGATGCAGACTGTCCTGGAGGAGTGCTAAGAGATGCAGACTCTCCTGGATGTGGTGCCAATAGATGCAGACTGTCCTAGAGTGGGTGCTAAGAGATGCTGACTGTCCTGGATGTTTTGCTAAGAGATGCAGACTGTCCTGGATGGGTGCTAAGAGATGGAAACTCTCCTCAAGGGGGTGCTAAGAGATGCAGACTGTCCTGGAGGGGGTGCTAATAGATGCAGACCGTCCTGGAGTGGGTGCTAAGAGATGCAGACTGTCCTGGAGGGGTGCTAAGAGATGCAGGCTCTCCTGGAGAGGGTGCTAAGAGATGCAGACTGTCCTGGAGGGGGTGCTAAGAGATGCAGACTCCCCTGGAGGGGGTGCTAAGAGATGTAGACTGTCCTGGAGTGGTTGCTAAGAGATGCTGACCATCCTGGAGGGGGTGCTAAGAGATGTAGACCGTCCTAGAGTGGGTGCTAAGAGATGCAGACTCTCCTGGAGAGGGTGCTAAGAGATGCAGACTGCCCTGGAGGGGATGCTAAGAGATGCAGACTCTCCTTGATGAGGTGCTAAGAGATGCAGACTCTCCTGGATGAGGTGCTAGGAGATGCAGATTGTCCTGGGTGTTGTACTAAGAGATGCAGATTGTCCTGGAGGGGGTGCTAAGAGATGCAGACTCTCTTGGAGGGGGTGCTAAGAGATGCAGACTGTCCTGGAGGGGGTGCTAAGAGATGCAGACTGTCCTGAAGGGGGTGCTAAAAGATGCAGAATCTCCTGGTTGTGCTAAGAGATGCAGACTCTCCTGGATGAGGTGCTAGGAGATGCAGATTGTCCTGGGTGTTGTACTAAGAGATGCAGATTGTCCTGGAGGGGGTGCTAAGAGATGCAGACTCTCCTGGAGAGGGTGCTAAGAGATGCAGACCGTCCTGGAGTGGGTGCTAAAAGATGCAGACTGTCCTGGAGGGGTGCTAAGAGATGCAGACTCTCCTGGGTGGGGTGCTAAGTGATGCAGACTCTCCCGGAGGGGGCGCTAAGAGATGCAGACTGTCCTGGAGGGGTGCTAAGAGATGCAGACTCTCCTGGATGTGGTGCCAAGAGATGCAGACTGTCCTAGAGTGGGTGCTAAGAGATGCAGACTGTCCTGGTTGTGGTGCTGGGGGGTGCATGCTATCCTGGATGAGGTGCTAGGAGATGCAGACTCTCCTGGAGGGGGTGCTAAGAGATGCAAACTCTCCTGGATGGGGAGCTAAGGGATACAGACTCTCCTGGAGAGGGTGCTAAGAGATGCAGAGTCTCCTGGACGGCGTGCTAAGAGATGCAGACTCTCCTGGAGGGGGTGGTAAGAGATGCAGACTCTCCTGGATGGGGTGCTAAGAGATGCAAACTCTCCTGGATGGGGAGCTAAGGGATACAGACTCTCCTGGAGAGGGTGCTAAGAGATGCAGACTCTCCTGGAGGGCGTGCTAAGAGATGCAGACTCTCCTGGATGGGATGCTAATAGATGCAGACTCTCCTGGAGGGGGTGGTTAGAAATGCAGACTTTCTTGGAGGGGTTGCTAAGAGATGCAGAATCTCCTGGTTGTGGTGCTAAGAGATGGAGACTCTCCTGGAGGGGGCGCTGAGAGATGCAGACTGTCCTGGAGGGGTGCTAAGAGATGCAGACTCTCCTTGATGAGGTGCTAAGAGATGCAGACTCTCCTGGATGAGGTGCTAGGAGATGCAGATTGTCCTGGGTGTTGTGCTAAGAGATGCAGATTGTCCTGGAGGGGGTGCTAAGAGATGCAGACTCTCTTGGAAGGGGTGCTAAAAGATGCAGAATCTCCTGGTTGTGGTAAGAGATGCAGACTTTCCTGGAGGGGTGCTAAGAGATGGAGACTCTCCTGGAGGGGGTGCTAAGATATGCAGACTGTCCTGGAGTGGGTGCTAAGAGATGCAGACTGTCCTGGAGAGGGTGCTAAGAGATGCAGACCGTCCTGGAGTGGGTGCTAAAAGAAGCAGACTGTCCTGGAGGGGTGCTAAGAGATGCAGACTCTCCTGGAGAGGGTGCTAAGAGATGCAGACTGTCCTGGTGGGGGTGCTAAGAGATGCAGACTGTCCTGGAGGGGTGCTAAGAGATGCAGACTCTCCTGGATTAGGTGCTAGGAGATGCAGACTCTCCTGGATGGAGCGCTAAGAGATGCAGACTGTCCTGGAGGGGCAGCTAAGAGATGCAGACTCTCCTGGAGGGGGTGCTAAGAGATGCAGACTCTCCTGGAGGGGCTGCTAAGAGATGCAGACTGTCCCGGAGGGGGCGATAAGAGATGCAGACTGTCCCGGAGGGGGTGCTAAGAGATGCAGACTCTCCTGGAGGGGATGCTAAGAGATGCAGAATCTCCTGGTTGTGGTGCTAAGAGATGCAGACTGTCCTGGAGTGGGTGCTAAGAGATGCACACTGTCCCGGAGGGGGTGCTAAGAGATGCAGATTCTCCTGGATGTTGTGCTAAGACATGCAGACTGTCCTGGATGAGTTGCTAGGAGATGCAGACTCTCCTGAAGGGGGTGCTAAGAGATGCATACTGTCCCGGAGGGGCCTCTAAGATATGCAGATTGTCCTGGGTGTTGTGCTAAGAGATGCAGATTGTCCTGGAGGGGGTGCTAAGAGATGCAGACTCTCCTGGAGTGGGTGCTAAGAGATGCAGACTGTCCTGGAGGGGGTGCTAAGAGATGCAGACTCTCCAGGAGGGGTGCTAAGAGATGCAGAAT
Source organism: Pleurodeles waltl (assembly GCF_031143425.1). Taxonomy (NCBI): domain Eukaryota; kingdom Metazoa; phylum Chordata; class Amphibia; order Caudata; family Salamandridae; genus Pleurodeles; species Pleurodeles waltl. The sequence continues at coordinate 1,146,165,865 of NC_090448.1, forward strand.
GTCCTGGAGGGGGCGCTAAGAGAGGCAGACTCTCCTGGTGGGGGCGCTAAGGAATGCAGATTCTCCTGGAGGGGGTGCTAAGAGATGCAGACTCTCCTGGATGGGGTGCTAAGTGATGCAGACTCTCCCGGAGGGGGCGCTAAGAGATGCAGACTGTCCTGGAGGAGTGCTAAGAGATGCAGACTCTCCTGGATGTGGTGCCAATAGATGCAGACTGTCCTAGAGTGGGTGCTAAGAGATGCTGACTGTCCTGGATGTTTTGCTAAGAGATGCAGACTGTCCTGGATGGGTGCTAAGAGATGGAAACTCTCCTCAAGGGGGTGCTAAGAGATGCAGACTGTCCTGGAGGGGGTGCTAATAGATGCAGACCGTCCTGGAGTGGGTGCTAAGAGATGCAGACTGTCCTGGAGGGGTGCTAAGAGATGCAGGCTCTCCTGGAGAGGGTGCTAAGAGATGCAGACTGTCCTGGAGGGGGTGCTAAGAGATGCAGACTCCCCTGGATGTGGTGCTAAGAGATGCAGACTCTCCTGAATGTTGTGCTAAGAGATGCAGACTGTCCTGTATGAGTTGCTAAGAGATGCAGACTGTCCCGGAGGGGACGATAAGAGATGCAGTCTGTCCCGGAGGAGGTGCTAAGAGATGCAGACTCTCCTGGAGGGGTTGCTAAGAGATGCAGAATCTCCTGGTTGTGGTGCTAAGAGATGCAGACTGTCCTGGAGTGGGTGCTAAGAGATGCACACTGTCCTGGAGGGGGTGCTAGGAGATGCAGCCTGTCCTGGAGGGGGTGCTAAGAGATGCAGACTCTCCTGGATGTTGTGCTAAGAGATGCAGACTGTCCTGGATGAGTTGCTAGGAGATGCAGACTCTCCTGGAGGGGCTGCTAAGATATGCAGATTGTCCTGGGTGTTGTGCTAAGAGATGCAGATTATCCTGGAGGGGGTGCTAAGAGATGCAGACTGTCCTAGAGTGGGTGCTAACAGATGCAGACTGTCCTAGAGTGGGTGCTAAAAGATGCAGACTCTCCAGGAGGGGTGCTAAGAGATGCAGACTCTCCAGGAGGGGTGCTAAGTGATGCAGACTGTCCTGGAGGGGGTGTTAAGAGATGCAGACTCTCCTGGAGGGGGTGTTAAGAGATGCAGACTGTCCTGAAGGGGGTGCTAAGAGATGCAGAATCTCCTGGTTGTGGTGCTAAGAGATGCAGACTCTCCTGGAGGGGGTGCTAAGAAATACAGACTCTCTTGGAGGGGGTGCTAAGAGATGCAGACTGTCCTGGAGGGGGTGCTAAGAGATGCAGACTCTCCTGGAGGGGGCGCTAAGAGATGCAGACTCTCCTGGTGGGGGCGCTAAGAGATGCAGACTGCCCCGGAGGGGACGATAAGAGATGCAGACTGTCCCGGAGGGGGTGCTAAGAGATGCAGACTCTCCTGGAGGGGATGCTAAGAGATGCAGAATCTCCTGGTTGTGGTGCTAAGAGATGCAGACTCTCCTGGAGGGGATGCTAAGAGATGCAGAATCTCCTGGTTGTGGTGCTAAGAGATGCAGACTGTCCTGGAGTGGGTGCTAAGAGATGCACACTGTCCTGGCGGGGGTGCTAAGAGATGCAGACTGTCCTGGAGGGGGTGCTAAGAGATGCAAACTCTCCTGGATGTTGTGCTAAGAGATGCAGACTGTCCTGGATGAGTTGCTAGGAGATGCAGACTCTCCTGGAGGGGGTGCTAAGAGATGCAGACTGACCCGGAGGGGCTGCTAAGATATGCAGATTGTCCTGGCTGTTGTGCTAATAGATGCAGATTGTCTTGGAGGGGGTGCTAAGAGATGCAGACTCTCCTGGAGGGGTGCTAAGAGATGCAGACTCTCCTGGTTGTGGTGCTAAAAGATGCAGACTCTCCTGGAGGGGGCGCTAAGAGATACAGAATGTCCTGGCGCGGGCGCTAAGGGATGCAGACTCTCTTGGCGGGGGTGCTAAGAGATGCAGACTGTCCTGGAGGGGGCGTTACGAGATGCAGACTGTCCTGGAGGGGGCGCTAAGAGATGCACACTCTCCTGGTGGGGGCGCTAAGGGATGCAGACTCTCCTGGAGGGGGTGCTAAGAGATGCAGACTCTCCTGGAGGGGTGTTAAGAGATGCAGACTCTCCTTGATGGGGTGCTAAGTGATGCAGACTGTCCTGGAGGGGTGCTAAGAGGTGCTGACTGTCCTGGATGTGGTGCCAATAGATGCAGACTGTCCTAGAGTGGGTGCTAAGGGATGCAGACTGTCCTGGTTGTGGTGCTAGGAGATGCATGCTCTCCTGGATGAGGTGCTAAGAGATTCAGACTTTCCTGGATGGGGCACTAAGAGAAGCAGACTGTCCTGGAGGGGGCGCTAAGAGGAGCAGACTGTCCTGGAGGGGGTGCTAAGAGATGCAGACTCTCCAGGAAGTGCGCTAGGAGATGCAGACTGTCCTGGCGGGGGCGCTAAGGGATGCAGACACTCTTGGTGGGGGTGCTAAGAGATGCAGACTGTCCTGGAGGGGGCGTTACGAGATTCAGACTGACCTGGAGGGGGCGCTAAGAGAGGCAGACTCTCCTGGTGGGGGCGCTAAGAGAGGCAGACTCTCCTGGTGGGGGTGCTAAGAGATGCAGACTCTCCTGCATGGGGTGCTAAGTGATGCAGGCTCTCCCTGAGGGGTCGCTAAGAGATGCAGACTGTCCTCGAGGGGTGCTAAGAGATGCAGACTATCCTGGATGTGGTGCCAATAGATGCAGACTGTCCTAGAGTGGGTGCTAAGAGATGCAGACTGTCCTGGAGGGGGCGCTAAGAGATGCAGACTGTCCTGGATGGGTGCTAAGAGATGGAAACTCTTCTCGAGGGGGTGCTAAAAGATGCAGACTGTCCTGGAGGAGGTGCTAATAGATGCAGACCGTCCTGGAGTGGGTGCTAAGAGATGCAGACTGTCCTGGAGGGGTGCTAAGAGAAGCAGGCTCTCCTGGAGAGGGTGCTAAGAGATGCAGACTGTCCTGGAGGGGGTGCTAAGAGATGCAGACTCCCCTGGATGAGGTGCTAAGAGATGCAGACTCTCCTGGATGTTGTGCTAAGAGATGCAGACTGTCCTGTATGAGTTGCTAAGAGATGCAGACTGTCCCGGAGGGGACGATAAGAGATGCAGACTGTCCCGGAGGGGGTGCTAAGAGATGCAGACTCTCCTGGAGGGGATGCTGAGAGATGCAGAATCTCCTCGTTGTGGTGCTAAGAGATGCAGACTGTCCTGGAGTGGGTGCTAAGAGATGCACACTGTCCTGGAGGGGGTGCTAGGAGATGCAGACTGTCCTGTAGGGGGTGCTAAGAGATGCAGACTCTCCTGGATGTTGTGCTAAGAGATGCAGACTGTCCTAGATGAGTTGCTAGGAGATGCAGACTCTCCTGGAGGGGGTGCTAAGAGATGCACACTGTCCTGGAGGGGGTGCTAGGAGATGCAGACTGTCCTGGAGGGGGTGCTAAGATGTGCAGATTGTCCTGGGTGTTGTGCTAAGAGATGCAGATTGTCCTGGAGGGGGTGCTAAGAGATGCAGACTGTCCTAGAGTGGGTGCTAACAGATGCAGACTGTCCTGGAGGGGGTGCTAAAAGATGCAGACTCTCCAGGAGGGGTGCTAAGAGATGCAGACTCTCCAGGAGGGGTGCTAAGTGATGCAGACTGTCCTGGAGGGGGTGCTAAGAGATGCAGACTCTCCAGGAGGGGAGCTAAGAGATGCAGACTGTCCTGGAGGGGGCACTTAGAGATGCAGACTCTCCTGGAGGGGGCGCTAAAAGTTGCAGACTCTCCTGGAGGGGGTGCTCAGAGATGCAGACTCTCCTGGAGGGGGTGCTAAGAGATGCAGACTCTCCTGGAGGGGGTGCTAAGAAATGCGACTCTCTTGGAGGGGGTGCTAAGAGATGCAGACTGTCCTGGAGGGGGTGTTAAGAGATGCAGACTGTCCTGAAGGGGGTGCTAAGAGATGCAGAATCTCCTGGTTGTGGTGCTAAGAGATACAGACTCTCCTGGAGTGGGTGCTAAGAAATACAGACTATCTTGGAGGGGGTGCTAAGACATGCAGACTGTCCTGGAGGGAGTGCTAAGAGATGCAGACTGTCCTGAAGGGGGTGCTAAGAGATGCAGAATCTCCTGGTTGTGGTGCTAAGAGATGCAGACTCTCCTGGAGGGGGTGCTAAGAAATACAGACTATCTTGGAGGGGGTGCTAAGACATGCAGACTGTCCTGGAGGGGGTGCTAAGAGATGCAGACTCTCCTGGAGGGGGTGCTAAGAAATGCAGACTCTCTTGGAGGGGGCGCTAAGAGATGCAGACTCTCCTGGAGGGGGCGCTAAGAGATGCACACTCTCCTGGAGGGGGCGCTAAGAGATGCAGACTGTCCCGGAGGGGACGATAAGAGATGCAGACTGTCCCGGAGGGGGTGCTAAGAGATGCAGACTCTCCTGGAGGGGATGCTAAGAGATGCAGAATCTCCTGGTTGTGGTGCTAAGAGATGCAGACTCTCCTGGAGGGGATGCTAAGAGATGCAGAATCTCCTGGTTGTGGTGCTAAGAGATGCAGACTGTCCTGGAGTGGGTGCTAACAGATGCACACTGTCCTGGAGGGGGTGCTAAGAGATGCAGACTGTCCTGAGGGGGTGCTAAGAGATGCAAACTCTCCTGGATGTTGTGCTAAGAGATGCAGACTGTCCTGGATGAGTTGCTAGGAGATGCAGACTCTCCTGGAGGGGGTGCTAAGAGATGCAGACTCTCCCGGAGGGGCTGCTAAGATATGCAGATTGTCCTTAGTGTTGTGCTAAGAGATGCAGATTGTCTTGGAGGGGGTGCTAAGAGATGCAGACTCTCCTGGAGGGGGTGCTAAGAGATGCAGACTGCCCTAGAGTGGGTGCTAAGAGATGCAGACTGTCCTGGAGGGGGTGCTAAGAGATGCAGACTCTCCAGGAGGGGTGCTAAGAGATGTAGACTCTCCAGGAGGGTGCTAAGTGATGCAGACTGTCCTGGAGGGGGTGCTAAGAGATGCAGACTGTCCTGGAGGGGGTGCTAAGAGATGCAGACTCTCCTGGTTGTGGTGCTAAAAGATGCAGACTCTCCTGGAGGGGGCGCTAATAGATGCAGACTGTCCTGTGTGCTAAGAGATGCAGACTGTCCTGGAGGGGGCGTTACGAGATGCAGACTGTCCTGGAGGGGGCGCTAAGAGATGCACACTCTCCTGGTGGGGGCGCTAAGGGATGCAGACTCTCCTGGAGGGGGTGCTAAGAGATGCAGACCCTCCTGGTTGGGGTGCTAAGAGATGCAGACTCTCCTGGATGGGGTGCTAAGTGATGCAGACTGTCCTGGAGGGGTTCTAAGAGATGCTGACTGTCCTGGATGTGGTGCCAAGAGATGCAGACTGTCCTAGAGTGGGTGCTAAGGAATGCAGACTGTCCTGGTTGTGGTGCTAGGAGATGCATGCTCTCCTGGATGAGGTGCTAAGAGATGCAGACTTTTCTGGAGGGGGTGCTAAGAGATGCAGACTGTCGTGGAGGGGGCGCTAAGAGATGCAGACTCTCCTGGAGGGGGGGCTAAGAGATGCAGACTGTCCTGGTGGGGGCGCTAAGGGATGCAGACTCTCTAGGCGGCGGTGCTAAGAGATACAGACTGTCCTGGGGGAGGCGTTACGAGATGCAGACTGTCCTGGAGGGGGCGCTAAGAGATGCAGACTCTCCTGGTGGGGGTGCTAAGGGATGCAGACTCTCCTGGAGGTGGTGCTAAGAGATGCAGACTCTCCTGGATGGGGTGCTAAGTGATGCAGACTCTCCTGGATGGGGCGCTAAGGGATGCAGACTCTCCGGGAGAGGGTGCTAAGAGATGCAGACTCTCCTGGAGGGCGTGCTAGGAGATGCAGACTCTCCTGGAGGGGGCGCTAAGAGATGCAGACTCTCCTGGAGGGCGTGCTAGGAGATGCAGACTCTCCTGGAGGGGGTGCTAAGAGATGCAGACTCTCCTGGAGGGGGTGCTAAGAAATGCAGACTCTCTTCAAGGGGGTGCTAAGAGATGCAGACTCTCCTGGAGGGGGTGCTAAGAGATGCAGACTCTCCTCAAGGGCATGCTAGGAGATGCAGTCTCTCCTGGAGGGGGCGCTAAGAGATGCAGACTGTCCTGGAGGGGGGGGGTAAGAGATGCAGACTCTCCTGGATGGGGTGCTAAGAGATGTAGACTCTCATGGTTGTGGTAAGAGATGCAGACTGTCCTGGAGGGGTGCTAAGAGATGGAGACTCTCCTGGAGGGGGTGCTAAGCGATGCAGACTGTCCTGGAGTGGGTGCTAAGAGATGCAGACTGTCCTGGAGGGGGTGCTAAGAGATGCAGACTCTCCTGGAGAGGGTGCTAAGGGATGCAGACCGTCCTGGAGTGGGTGCTAAAAGATGCAGACTGTCCTGGAGGGGTGCTAACAGATGCAGACTCTCCTGCAGAGGGTGCTAAGAGATGCAGACTGTCCTGGAGGGGGTGCTAAGAGATGCAGACTGTCCTGGAGGGGTGCTAAGAGATGCAGACTCTCCTGGATGAGGTGCTAGGAGATGCAGACTGTCCTGGAGGGGGCGCTAAGAGATGCAGACTCTCCTGGAGGGGGTGCTAAGAGATGCAGACTCTCCTGGAGGGGCTGCTAAGAGATGCAGACTGTCCCGAAGGGGGCGATAAGAGATGCAGACTGCCCCGGAGGGGGTGCTAAGAGATGCAGACTCTCCTGGAGGGGATGCTAAGAGATGCAGAATCTCCTGGTTGTGGTGCTAAGAGATGCAGACTGTCCTGGAGTGGGTGGTAAGAGATGCACACTGTCCAGGAGGGGGTGCTAAGAGATGCAGACTGTCCTGGAGGGGGTGCTAAGAGATGCAGATTCTCCTGGATGTTGTGCTAAGAGATGCAGACTGTCCTGGATGAGTTGCTAGGAGATGCAGACTCTCCTGGAGGGGGTGCTAAGAGATGCACACTGTCCCGGAGGGGCATCTAAGATATGCAGATTGTCCTGGGTGTTGTGCTAAGAGATGCAGATTGTCCTGGAGGGGGTGCTAAGATATGCAGACTCTCCTGGAGTGGGTGCTAAGAGATGCAGACTGTCCTGGAGGGGGTGCTAAGAGATGCAGACTCTCCAGGAGGGGTCCTAAGAGATGCAGACTCTCCAGGAGGGGTGCTTAGTGATGCAGACTGTCCTGGAGGGGGTGCTAAGAGATGCAGACTCTCCAGGAGGGGTGCTAAGAGATGCAGACTGTCCTGGAGGGGGTGCTAAGAGATGCAGACTCTCCTGGAGGGGGTGCTAAGAGATGCAGACTGTCCTGGTGGGGGCGCTAAGGGATGCAGACTCACTTGGAAGGGGTGCTAAGAGATGCAGACTGTCCAGGAGGGGGCGTTACGAGATGCAGACTCTCCTGGAGGGGGTGCTAAGAGATGCAGACTGTCCTGGTGGGGGCGCTAAGGGATGCAGACTCTCTTGGCGGGGTGCTTAGTGATGCAGACTGTCCTGGAGGGGGTGCTAAGAGATGCAGATTCTACTGGATGGGTGCTAAGAGATGGAAACTCTCCTCGAGGGGGTGCTAAAAGATGCAGACTGTCCTGGAGGGGGCGCTAAGAGATGCAGACTGTCCTGGATGGGTGCTAAGAGATGGAAACTCTCCTCGAGGGGGTGCTAAAAGATGCAGACTGTCCTGGAGGGGGTGCTAATAGATGCAGACCGTCCTGGAGTGGGTGCTAAGAGATGCAGACTCTCCTGGAGGGGTGATAAGAGAAGCAGGCTCTCCTGGAGAGGGTGCTAAGAGATGCAGACTGTCCTGGAGGGGATGCTAAGAGATGCAGACTGTCCTGTATGAGGTGCTAAGAGATGCAGACTCTCCTGGATGTTGTGCTAAGAGATGCAGACTGTCCTGTATGAGTTGCTAAGAGATGCAGACTGTCCCGGAGGGGACGATAAGAGATGCAGACTGTCCCGGAGGGGGTGCTAAGAGATGCAGACTCTCCTGGAGGGGATGCTGAGAGATGCAGAATCTCCTGGTTGTGGTGCTAAGAGATGCAGACTGTCCTGGAGTGGGTGCTAAGAGATGCACACTGTCCTGGAGGGGGTGCTAGGAGATGCAGACTGTCCTGTAGGGGGTGCTAAGAGATGCAGACTCTCCTGGATGTTGTGCTAAGAGATGCAGACTGTCCTAGATGAGTTGCTAGGAGATGCAGACTCTCCTGGAGGGGGTGCTAAGAGATGCACACTGTCCTGGAGGGGGTGCTAGGAGATGCAGACTGTCCTGGAGGGGGTGCTAAGATGTGCAGATTGTCCTGGGTGTTGTGCTAAGAGATGCAGATTGTCCTGGAGGGGGTGCTAAGAGATGCAGACTCTCCTGGAGGGGGTGCTAAGAGATGCAGACTGTCCTAGAGTGGGTGCTAACAGATGCAGACTGTCCTGGAGGGGGTGCTAAAAGATGCAGACTCTCCAGGAGGGGTGCTAAGTGATGCAGACTGTCCTGGAGGGGGTGCTAAGAGATGCAGACTCTCCAGGAGGGGTGCTAAGAGATGCAGACTGTCCTGGAGGGGGCGCTTAGAGATGCAGACTCTCCTGGAGGGGGCGCTAAAAGTTGCAGACTCTCCTGGAGGGGGTGCTAAGAGATGCAGACTCTCCTGGAGGGGGTGCTAAGAGATGCAGACTCTCCTGGAGGGGGTGCTAAGAAATGCGACTCTCTTGGAGGGGGTGCTAAGAGATGCAGACTGTCCTGGAGGGGGTGTTAAGAGATGCAGACTGTCCTGAAGGGGGTGCTAAGAGATGCAGAATCTCCTGGTTGTGGTGCTAAGAAATACAGACTATCTTGGAGGGGGTGCTAAGACATGCAGACTGTCCTGGAGGGGGTGCTAAGAGATGCAGACTGTCCTGAAGGGGGTGCTAAGAGATGCAGAATCTCCTGGTTGTGGTGCTAAGATATGTAGACTCTCCTGGAGGGGGCGCTAAGAAATGCAGACTCTCTTGGAGGGGGCGCCAAGAGATGCAGACTCTCCTGGAGGGGGCGCTAAGAGATGCACACTCTCCTGGAGGGGGCGCTAAGAGATGCAGACTGTCCCGGAGGGGACGATAAGAGATGCAGACTGTCCCGGAGGGGGTGCTAAGAGATGCAGACTCTCCTGGAGGGGATGCTAAGAGATGCAGAATCTCCTGGTTGTGGTGCTAAGAGATGCAGACTCTCCTGGAGGGGATGCTAAGAGATGCAGAATCTCCTGGTTTTGGTGCTAAGAGATGCAGACTGTCCTGGAGAGGGTGCTAAGAGATGCAGACTGTCCTGGAGGGGGTGCTAAGAGATGCAGACTGTCCTGAGGGGGTGCTAAGAGATGCAAACTCTCCTGGATGTTGTGCTAAGAGATGCAGACTGTCCTGGATGAGTTGCTAGGAGATGCAGACTCTCCTGGAGGGGGTGCTAAGAGATGCAGACTCTCCTGGAGGGGCTGCTAAGATATGCAGATTGTCCTTAGTGTTGTGCTAAGAGATGCAGATTGTCTTGGAGGGGGTGCTAAGAGATGCAGACTCTCCTGGAGGGGGTGCTAAGAGATGCAGACTGCCCTAGAGTGGGTGCTAAGAGATGCAGACTGTCCTGGAGGGGGTGCTAAGAGATGCAGACTCTCCAGGAGGGGTGCTAAGAGATGTAGACTCTCCAGGAGGGTGCTAAGTGATGCAGACTGTCCTGGGGGGGGGTGCTAAGAGATGCAGACTGTCCTGGAGGGGGTGCTAAGAGATGCAGACTCTCCTGGTTGTGGTGCTAAAAGATGCAGACTCTCCTGGATTGGGTGCTAAGTGATGCAGACTGTCCTGGAGGGGTGCTAAGAGATGCTGACTGTCCTGGATGTGGTGCCAAGAGATGCAGACTGTCCTAGAGTGGGTGCTAAGGGATGCAGACTGTCCTGGTTGTGGTGCTAGGAGATGCATGCTCTCCTGGATGAGGTGCTAGGAGATGCAGACTTTCCTGGAGGGGGTGCTAAGAGATGCAGACTGTCGTGGAGGGGGCGCTAAGAGATGCAGACTCTCCTGGAGGGGGCGCTAAGAGATGCAGACTGTCCTGGTGGGGGCGCTAAGGGATGCAGACTCTCTAGGCGGCGGTGCTAAGAGATGCAGACTGTCCTGGGGGAGGCGTTACGAGATGCAGACTGTCCTGGAGGGGGCGCTAAGAGATGCAGACTCTCCTGGTGGGGGTGCTAAGGGATGCAGACTCTCCTGGAGGTGGTGCTAAGAGATGCAGACTCTCCTGCATGGGGTGCTAAGTGATGCAGACTCTCCTGGATGGGGCGCTTCGGGATGCAGACTCTCCGGGAGAGGGTGCTAAGAGATGCAGACTCTCCTGGAGGGCGTGCTAGGAGATGCAGACTCTACTGGAGGGGGCGCTAAGAGATGCAGACTCTCCTGGAGGGCGTGCTAGGAGATGCAGACTGTCCTGGAGGGGGTGCTAAGAGATGCAGACTCTCCTGGAGGGGGTGCTAAGAAATGCAGACTCTCTTCGAGGGGGTGCTAAGAGATGCAGACTCTCCTGGAGGGGGTGCTAAGAGATGCAGACTCTCCTCAAGGGCATGCTAGGAGATGCAGTCTCTCCTGGAGGGGGCGCTAAGAGATGCACACTGTCCTGGAGGGGGGGGCTAAGAGATGCAGACTCTCCTGGATGGGGTGCTAAGAGATGTAGACTCTCATGGTTGTGGTAAGAGATGCAGACAGTCCTGGAGGGGTGCTAAGAGATGGAGACTCTCCTGGAGGGGGTGCTAAGCAATGCAGACTGTCCTGGAGTGGGTGCTAAGAGATGCAGACTGTCCTGGAGGGGGTGCTAAGAGATGCAGACTCTCCTGGAGAGGGTGCTAAGGGATGCAGACCGTCCTGGAGTGGGTGCTAAAAGATGCAGACTGTCCTGGAGGGGTGCTAACAGATGCAGACTCTCCTGCAGAGGGTGCTAAGAGATGCAGACTGTCCTGGAGGGGGTGCTAAGAGATGCAGACTGTCCTGGAGGGGTGCTAAGAGATGCAGACTCTCCTGGATGAGGTGCTAGGAGATGCAGACTGTCCTGGAGGGGGCGCTAAGAGATGCAGACTCTCCTGGAGGGGGTGCTAAGAGATGCAGACTCTCCTGGAGGGGCTGCTAAGAGATGCAGACTGTCCCGAAGGGGGCGATAAGAGATGCAGACTGTCCCGGAGGGGGTGCTAGGAGATGCAGACTCTCCTGGAGGGGATGCTAAGAGATGCAGAATCTCCTGGTTGTGGTGCTAAGAGATGCAGACTGTCCTGGAGTGGGTGATAAGAGATGCACACTGTCCAGGAGGGGGTGCTAAGAGATGCAGACTGTCCTGGAGGGGGTGCTAAGAGATGCAGATTATCCTGTATGTTGTGCTAAGAGATGCAGACTGTCCTGCATGAGTTGCTAGGAGATGCAGAATCTGCTGGAGGGGGTGCTAAGAGATGCATACTGTCCCGGAGGGGCCTCTAAGATATGCAGATTGTCCTGAGTGTTGTGCTAAGAGATGCAGATTGTCCTGGAGGGGGTGCTAAGATATGCAGACTCTCCTGGAGTGGGTGCTACGAGATGCAGACTGTCCTGGAGGGGGTGCTAAGAGATGCAGACTCTCCAGGAGGGGTGCTAAGAGATGCAGACTCTCCAGGAGGGGTGCTTAGTGATGCAGACTGTCCTGCAGGGGGTGCTAAGAGATGCAGACTCTCCAGGAGGGGTGCTAAGAGATGCAGACTGTCCTGGAGGGGGTGCTAAGAGATGCAGACTGTCCTGGTGGGGGCGCTAAGGGATGCAGACTCTCTTGGCAGGGGTGCTAAGAGATGCAGACTGTCCTGGAGGGGGCGTTACGAGATGCAGACTCTCCTGGAGGGGGTGCTAAGAGATGCAGACTGTCCTGGTGGGGGCGCTAAGGGATGCAGACTCTCTTGGCAGGGGTGCTTAGTGATGCAGACTGTCCTAGAGGGGGTGCTAAGAGATGCAGATTCTCCTGTATGTTGTGCTAAGAGATGCAGACTGTCCTGGATGAGTTGCTAGGAGATGCAGACTCTCCTGGAGGGGGTGCTAAGAGATGCATACTGTCCCGGAGGGGCCTCTAAGATATGCAGATTGTCCTGAGTGTTGTGCTAAGAGATGCAGATTGTCCTGGAGGGGGTGCTAAGATATGCAGACTCTCCTGGAGGGGGTGCTACGAGATGCAGACTGTCCTGGAGGGGGTGCTAAGAGATGCAGACTCTCCAGGAGGGGTGCTTAGTGATGCAGACTGTCCTGGAGGGGGTGCTAAGAGATGCAGACTCTCCAGGAGGGGTGCTAAGAGATGCAGACTGTCCTGGAGGGGGTGCTAAGAGATGCAGACTGTCCTGGTGGGGGCGCTAAGGGATGCAGACTCTCTTGGCAGGGGTGCTAAGAGATGCAGACTGTCCTGGAGGGGGCGTTACGAGATACAGACTCTCCTGGAGGGGGTGCTAAGAGATGCAGACTGTCCTGGTGGGGGCGCTAAGGGATGCAGACTCTCTTGGCAGGGGTGCTTAGTGATGCAGACTGTCCTAGAGGGGGTGCTAAGAGATGCAGATTCTCCTGGATGTTGTGCTAAGAGATGCAGACTGTCCTGGATGAGTTGCTAGGAGATGCAGACTCTCCTGGAGGGGGTGCTAAGAGATGCATACTGTCCCGGAGGGGCCTCTAAGATATGCAGATTGTCCTGGGTGTTGTGCTAAGAGATGCAGATTGTCCTGGAGAGGGTGGTAAGAAATGCAGACTCTCTTACAGGGGGTGCTAAGAGATGCAGACTGTCCTGAAGGGGTTGCTAAGAGATGCAGAATCTCCTGGTTGTGGTGCTAAGAGATACAGACTGTCCTGGAGGGGGTGCTAAGAGATGCACACTGTCCTGGAGGGGGTGCTAGGAGATGCAGACTGTCCTGTAGGGGGTGCTAAGAGATACAGACTCTCCTGGATGTTGTGCTAAGAGATGCAGACTGTCCTAGATGAGTTGCTAGGAGATGCAGACTCTCCTGGAGGGGGTGCTAAGAGATGCACACTGTCCTGAAGGGGGTGCTAGGAGATGCAGACTGTCCTGGAGGGGGTGCTAAGATGTGCAGATTGTCCTGGGTGTTGTGCTAAGAGATGCAGATTGTCCTGGAGGGGGTGCTAAGAGATGCAGACTCTCCTGGAGGGGGTGCTAAGAGATGCAGACTGTCCTAGAGTGGGTGCTAACAGATGCAGACTGTCCTGGAGGGGGTGCTAAGAGATGCAGACTCTCCAGGAGGGGTGCTAAGAGATGCAGACTCTCCAGGAGGGGTGCTTAGTGATGCAGACTGTCCTGGAGGGGGTGCTAAGAGATGCAGACTCTCCAGGAGGGGTGCTAAGAGATGCAGACTGTCCTGGAGGGGGTGCTAAGAGATGCAGACTCTCCTGGAGGGGGTGCTAAGAGATGCAGACTGTCCTGGTGGGGGCGCTAAGGGATGCAGACTCTCTTGGCAGGGGTGCTAAGAGATGCAGACTGTCCTGGAGGGGGCGTTACGAGATGCAGACTCTCCTGGAGGGGGTGCTAAGAGATGCAGACTGTCCTGGTGGGGGCGCTAAGGGATGCAGACTCTCTTGGCAGGGGTGCTTAGTGAGGCAGACTGTCCTGGAGGGGGTGCTAAGAGATGCAGATTCTCCTGGATGTTGTGCTAAGAGATGCAGACTGTCCTGGATGAGTTGCTAGGAGATGCAGACTCTCCTGGAGGGGGTGCTAAGAGATGCAGACTGTCCCGGAGGGGCCTCTAAGATATGCAGATTGTCCTGGGTGTTGTGCTAAGAGATTCAGATTGTCCTGGAGGGGGTGGTAAGAAATGCAGACTCTCTTACAGGGGGTGCTAAGAGATGCAGACTGTCCTGAAGGGGTTGCTAAGAGATGCAGAATCTCCTGGTTGTGGTGCTAAGAGATACAGACTGTCCCGGAGGGGGCACTGAGAGATGCAGACTGTCCTGGAGGGGTGCTAAGAGATGGAGACTCTCCTGGAGGGGGTGCTAAGAGATGTAGACTGTCCTTGAGTGGTTGCTAAGAGATGCTGACCGTCCTCGAGGGGGTGCTAAGAGATGTAGACCATCCTAGAGTGGGTGCTAAGAGATGCAGACTCTCCTGGAGAGGGTGCTACGAGATGCAGACTGCCCTGGAGGGGGTGCTAAGAGATGCAGACTCTCCTGGAGTGGGTGCTACGAGATGCAGACTGTCCTGGAGGGGGTGCTAAGAGATGCAGACTATCCAGGAGGGGTGCTTAGTGATGCAGACTGTCCTGGAGGGGGTGCTAAGAGATGCAGACTCTCCAGGAGGGGTGCTAAGAGATGCAGACTGTCCTGGAGGGGGTGCTAAGAGATGTAGACTGTCCTTGAGTGGTTGCTAAGAGATGCTGACCGTCCTCGAGGGGGTGCTAAGAGATGTAGACCATCCTAGAGTGGGTGCTAAGAGATGCAGACTCTCCTGGAGAGGGTGCTACGAGATGCAGACTGCCCTGGAGGGGGTGCTAAGATATGCAGACTCTCCTGGAGTGGGTGCTACGAGATGCAGACTGTCCTGGAGGGGGTGCTAAGAGATGCAGACTCTCCAGGAGGGGTGCTTGGTGATGCAGACTGTCCTGGAGGGGGTGCTAAGAGATGCAGACTCTCCAGGAGGGGTGCTAAGAGATGCAGACTGTCCTGGAGGGGGTGCTAAGAGATGCAGACTGTCCTGGTGGGGGCGCTAAGGGATGCAGACTCTCTTGGCAGGGGTGCTAAGAGATGCAGACTGTCCTGGAGGGGGCGTTACGAGATGCAGACTCTCCTGGAGGGGGTGCTAAGAGATGCAGACTGTCCTGGTGGGGGCGCTAAGGGATGCAGACTCTCTTGGCAGGGGTGCTTAGTGATGCAGACTGTCCTAGAGGGGGTGCTAAGAGATGCAGATTCTCCTGGATGTTGTGCTAAGAGATGCAGACTGTCCTGGATGAGTTGCTAGGAGATGCAGACTCTCCTGGAGGGGGTGCTAAGAGATGCATACTGTCCCGGAGGGGCCTCTAAGATATGCAGATTGTCCTGGGTGTTGTGCTAAGAGATGCAGATTGTCCTGGAGAGGGTGGTAAGAAATGCAGACTCTCTTACAGGGGGTGCTAAGAGATGCAGACTGTCCTGAAGGGGTTGCTAAGAGATGCAGAATCTCCTGGTTGTGGTGCTAAGAGATACAGACTGTCCTGGAGGGGGTGCTAAGAGATGCACACTGTCCTGGAGGGGGTGCTAGGAGATGCAGACTGTCCTGTAGGGGGTGCTAAGAGATGCAGACTCTCCTGGATGTTGTGCTAAGAGATGCAGACTGTCCTAGATGAGTTGCTAGGAGATGCAGACTCTCCTGGAGGGGGTGCTAAGAGATGCACACTGTCCTGAAGGGGGTGCTAGGAGATGCAGACTGTCCTGGAGGGGGTGCTAAGATGTGCAGATTGACCTGGGTGTTGTGCTAAGAGATGCAGATTGTCCTGGAGGGGGTGCTAAGAGATGCAGACTCTCCTGGAGGGGGTGCTAAGAGATGCAG
The DNA here is from genome assembly GCF_031143425.1 of Pleurodeles waltl. Lineage (NCBI taxonomy): Eukaryota > Metazoa > Chordata > Amphibia > Caudata > Salamandridae > Pleurodeles > Pleurodeles waltl. The sequence goes on from NC_090448.1 coordinate 1,146,181,392, forward strand.
ACTGTCCTAGAGTGGGTGCTAACAGATGCAGACTGTCCTGGAGGGGGTGCTAAGAGATGCAGACTCTCCAGGAGGGGTGCTAAGAGATGCAGACTCTCCAGGAGGGGTGCTTAGTGATGCAGACTGTCCTGGAGGGGGTGCTAAGAGATGCAGACTCTCCAGGAGGGGTGCTAAGAGATGCAGACTGTCCTGGAGGGGGTGCTAAGAGATGCAGACTCTCCTGGAGGGGGTGCTAAGAGATGCAGACTGTCCTGGTGGGGGCGCTAAGGGATGCAGACTCTCTTGGCAGGGGTGCTAAGAGATGCAGACTGTCCTGGAGGGGGCGTTACGAGATGCAGACTCTCCTGGAGGGGGTGCTAAGAGATGCAGACTGTCCTGGTGGGGGCGCTAAGGGATGCAGACTCTCTTGGCAGGGGTGCTTAGTGATGCAGACTGTCCTGGAGGGGGTGCTAAGAGATGCAGATTCTCCTGGATGTTGTGCTAAGAGATGCAGACTGTCCTGGATGAGTTGCTAGGAGATGCAGACTCTCCTGGAGGGGGTGCTAAGAGACGCAGACTGTCCCGGAGGGGCCTCTAAGATATGCAGATTGTCCTGGGTGTTGTGCTAAGAGATGCAGAATGTCCTGGAGGGGGTGGTAAGAAATGCAGACTCTCTTACAGGGGGTGCTAAGAGATGCAGACTGTCCTGAAGGGGTTGCTAAGAGATGCAGAATCTCCTGGTTGTGGTGCTAAGAGATACAGACTGTCCCGGAGGGGGCACTGAGAGATGCAGACTGTCCTGGAGGGGTGCTAAGAGATGGAGACTCTCCTGGAGGGGGTGCTAAGAGATGTAGACTGTCCTTGAGTGGTTGCTAAGAGATGCTGACCGTCCTCGAGGGGGTGCTAAGAGATGTAGACCATCCTAGAGTGGGTGCTAAGAGATGCAGACTCTCCTGGAGAGGGTGCTACGAGATGCAGACTGCCCTGGAGGGGGTGCTAAGAGATGCAGACTCTCCTTGATGAGGTGCTAAGAGATGCAGACTCTCCTGGATGAGGTGCTAGGAGATGCAGATTGTCCTGGGTGTTGTACTAAGAGATGCAGATTGTCCTGGAGGGGGTGCTAAGAGATGCAGACTCTCTTGCAGGGGGTGCTAAGAGATGCAGACTGTCCTGGAGGGGGTGCTAAGAGATGCAGACTGTCCTGAAGGGGGTGCTAAAAGATGCAGAATCTCCTGGTTGTGCTAAGAGATGCAGACTCTCCTGGATGAGGTGCTAGGAGATGTAGATTGTCCTGGGTGTTGTACTAAGAGATGCAGATTGTCCTGGAGGGGGTGCGAAGAGATGCAGACTCTCCTGGAGAGGGTGCTAAGAGATGCAGACCGTCCTGGAGTGGGTGCTAAAAGATGCAGACTGTCCTGGAGGGGTGCTAAGAGATGCAGACTCTCCTGGATGGGGTGCTAAGTGATGCAGACTCTCCCGGAGGGGGCGCTAAGAGATGCAGACTGTCCTGGAGGGGTGCTAAGAGATGCAGACTCTCCTGGATGTGGTGCCAAGAGATGCAGACTGTCCTAGAGTGGGTGCTAAGAGATGCAGACTGTCCTGGTTGTGGTGCTAGGGGATGCATGCTATCCTGGATGAGGTGCTAGGAGATGCAGACTCTCCTGGAGGGGGTGCTAAGAGATGCAGACTCTCCTGGAGGGGGCGCTAAGAGATGCAGACTCTCCTGGTGGGGGCACTAAGAGATGCAGACTGCCCCGGAGGGGACGATAAGAGATGCAGACTGTCCCGGAGGGGGTGCTAAGAGATGCAGACTCTCCTGGAGGGGATGCTAAGAGATGCAGAATCTCCTGGTTGTGGTGCTAAGAGATGCAGACTCTCCTGGAGGGGATGCTAAGAGATGCAGAATCTCCTGGTTGTGGTGCTAAGAGATGCAGACTGTCCTGGAGTGGGTGCTAAGAGATGCACACTGTCCTGGAGGGGGTGCTAAGAGATGCAGACTGTCCTGGAGGGGGTGCTAAGAGATGCAAACTCTCCTGGATGTTGTTCTAAGAGATGCAGACTGTCCTGGATCAGTTGCTAGGAGATGCAGACTCTCCTGGAGGGGGTGCTAAGAGATGCAGACTCTCCCGGAGGGGCTGCTAAGATATGCAGATTGTCCTGGGTGTTGTGCTAAGAGATGCAGATTGTCTTGGAGGGGGTGCTAAGAGATGCAGACTCTCCTGGAGGGTGTGCTAAGAGATGCAGACTGCCCTAGAGTGGATGCTAAGAGATGCAGACTGTCCTGGAGGGGGTGCTAAGAGATGCAGACTCTCCAGGAGTGGTACTAAGAGATGTAGACTCTCCAGGAGGGTGCTAAGTTATGTAGACTGTCCTGGAGGGGGTGCTAAGAGATGCAGACTCTCCTGGAGGGGGTGCTAAGAGATGCAGACTCTCCTGGTTGTGGTGCTAAAAGATGCAGACTCTCCTGGAGGGGGCGCTAAGAGATGCAGAATGTCCTGGCGCGGGCGCTAAGGGATGCAGACTCTCTTGGCGGGGGTGCTAAGAGATGCAGACTGTCCTGGAGGGGGCGTTACGAGATGCAGACTGTCCTGGAGGGGGCGTTACGAGATGCAGACTGTCCTGGAGGGGGCGCTAAGATATGCACACTCTCCTGGTGGGGGCGCTAAGGGATGCAGACTCTCCTGGAGGGGGTGCTAAGAGATGCAGACTCTCCTGGAGGGGTGCTAAGAGATGCAGACTCTCCTGGATGGAGTGCTAAGAGATGCATGCTCTCCTGGATGAGGTGCTAAGAGATGCAGACATTCCTCGAGGGGGCGCTAACAGAAGCAGACTGTCCTGCAGGGGGCGCTAAGAGAAGCAGACTGTCCTGGAGGGGGTGCTAAGAGATGCAGACTGTCCTGGAGGGGGTGCTAAGAGATGCAGACTCTCCAGGAGGGGCGCTAAGAGATGCAGACTGTCCTGGCGGGGGTGCTAAGGGATGCAGACTCTCTTGGTGGGGGTGCTAAGAGATGCAGACTGTCCTGGAGGGGGCGTTACGATATGCAGACTGTCCTGGAGGGGGCGCTAAGAGAGGCAGACTCTCCTGGTGGGGGCGCTAAGGAATGCAGACTCTCCTGGAGGGGGTGCTAAGAGATGCAGACTCTCCTGGATGGGGTGCTAAGTGATGCAGGCTCTCCCGGAGGGGGCGCTAAGAGATGCAGACTGTCCTGGAGGGGTGCTAAGAGATGCAGACTATCCTGGATGTGGTGCCAATAGATGCAGACTGTCCTAGAGTGGGTGCTAAGAGATGCAGACTGTCCTGGAGGGGGCGCTAAGAGATGCAGACTGTCCTGGATGGGTGCTAAGAGATGGAAACTCTCCTCGAGGGGGTGCTAAAAGATGCAGACTGTCCTGGAGGGGGTGCTAATAGACGCAGACCGTCCTGGAGTGGGTGCTAAGAGATGCAGACTGTCCTGGAGGGGTGCTAAGAGAAGCAGGCTCTCCTGGAGAGGGTGCTAAGAGAAGCAGACTGTCCTGGAGGGGGTGCTAAGAGATGCAGACTGTCCTGTATGAGTTGCTAAGAGATGCAGACTGTCCCGGAGGGGACGATAAGAGATGCAGACTGTCCCGGAGGGGGTGCTAAGAGATGCAGACTCTCCTGGAGGGGATGCTGAGAGATGCAGAATCTCCTGGTTGTGGTGCTAAGAGATGCAGACTGTCCTGGAGTGGGTGCTAAGAGATGCACACTGTCCTGGAGGGGGTGCTAAGAGATGCAGACTGTCCTGGAGGGGGTGCTATGAGATGCAGACTGTCCTGGAGTGGGTGCTAAGAGATGCACACTGTCCTGGAGGGGGTGCTAGGAGATGCAGACTGTCCTGTAGGGGGTGCTAAGAGATGCAGACTCTCCTGGATGTTGTGCTAAGAGATGCAGACTGTCCTAGTTGAGTTGCTAGGAGATGCAGACTCTCCTGGAGGTGGTGCTAAGAGATGCACACTGTCCTGGAGGGGGTGCTAGGAGATGCAGACTGTCCTGGAGGGGGTGCTAAGATGTGCAGATTGTCCTGGGTGTTGTGCTAAGAGATGCAGATTGTCCTGGGGGGGGGTGCTAAGAGATGCAGACTCTCCTGGAGGGGGTGCTAAGAGATGCAGACTGTCCTAGAGTGGGTGCTAACAGATGCAGACTGTCCTGGAGGGGGTGCTAAAAGATGCAGACTCTCCAGGAGGGGTGCTAAGAGATGCAGACTCTCCAGGAGGGGGTGCTAACTGATGCAGACTGTCCTGGAGGGGGTGCTAAGAGATGCAGACTCTCCAGGAGTGGTGCTAAGAGATGCAGACTGTCCTGGAGGGGGCGCTTAGAGATGCAGACTCTCATGGAGGGGGCGCTAAAAGTTGCAGACTCTCCTGGAGGGGGTGCTAAGAGATGCAGACTGTCCTGGAGGGGGTGCTAAGAGATGCAGACTCTCCTGGAGGGGGTGCTAAGAAATGGGACTCTCTTGGAGGGGGTGCTAAGAGATGCAGACTGTCCTGGAGGGGGTGTTAAGAGATGCAGACTGTCCTGAGGGGGGTGCTAAGAGATGCAGAATCTCCTGGTTGTGGTGCTAAGAGATGCAGACTCTCCTGGAGGGGGTGCTAAGAAATACAGACTATCTTGGAGGGGGTGCTAAGACATGCAGACTGTCCTGGAGGGGGTTCTAAGAGATGCAGACTGTCCTGAAGGGGGTGCTAAGAGATGCAGAATCTCCTGGTTGTGGTGCTAAGAGATGTAGACTCTCCTGGAGGGGGTGCTAAGAAATGCAGACTCTCTTGGAGGGGGCGCTAAGAGATGCAGACTCTCCTGGAGGGGGCGCTAAGAGATGCACACTCTCCTGGAGGGGGCGCTAAGAGATGCAGACTGTCCCGGAGGGGACGATAAGAGATGCAGACTGTCCCGGAGGGGGTGCTAAGAGATGCAGACTCTCCTGGAGGGGATGCTAAGAGATGCAGAATCTCCTGGTTGTGGTGCTAAGAGATGCAGACTCTCCTGGAGGGGATGCTAAGAGATGCAGAATCTCCTGGTTGTGGTGCTAAGAGATGCAGACTGTCCTGGAGTGGGTGCTAAGAGATGCACACTGTCCTGGAGGGGGTGCTAAGAGATGCAGACTGTCCTGAGGGGGTGCTAAGAGATGCAGACTCTCCTGGAGGGGATGCTAAGAGATGCAGAATCTCCTGGTTGTGGTGCTAAGAGATGCAGACTGTCCTGGAGTGGGTGCTAAGAGATGCACACTGTCCTGGAGGGGGTGCTAAGAGATGCAGACTGTCCTGAGGGGGTGCTAAGAGATGCAAACTCTCCTGGATGTTGTGCTAAGAGATGCAGACTGTCCTGGATGAGTTGCTAGGAGATGCAGACTCTCCTGGAGGGGGTGCTAAGAGATGCAGACTCTCCCGGAGGGGCTGCTAAGATATGCAGATTGTCCTTAGTGTTGTGCTAAGAGATGCAGATTTTCTTGGAGGGGGTGCTAAGAGATGCAGACTCTCCTGGAGGGGGTGATAAGAGATGCAGACTGCCCTAGAGTGGGTGCTAAGAGATGCAGACTGTCCTGGAGGGTGTGCTAAGAGATGCAGACTCTCCAGGAGGGTGCTAAGAGATGTAGACTCTCCAGGAGGGTGCTAAGTGATGCAGACTGTCCTGGAGGGGGTGCTAAGAGATGCAGACTGTCCTGGAGGGGGTGCTAAGAGATGCAGACTCTCCTGGTTGTGGTGCTAAAAGATGCAGACTCTCCTGGAGGGGGCGCTAAGAGATGCAGACTGTCCTGGCGCGGGCGCTAAGGGATGCAGACTCTCTTGGCGGAGGTGCTAAGAGATGCAGACTGTCCTGGAGGGGGCGTTACGAGATGCAGACTGTCCTGGAGGGGGCGCTAAGAGATGCACACTCTCCTGGTGGGGGCGCTAAGGGATGCAGACTCTCCTGGAGGGGGTGCTAAGAGATGCAGACTCTCCTGGTTGGGGTGCTAAGAGATGCAGACTCTCCTGGATAGGGTGCTAAGTGATGCAGACTGTCCTGGAGGGGTGCTAAGAGATGCTGACTGTCCTGGATGTGGTGCCAAGAGATGCAGACTGTCCTAGAGTGGGTGCTAAGGGATGCAGACTGTCCTGGTTGTGGTGCTAGGAGATGCATGCTCTCCTGGATGAGGTGCTAGGAGATGCAGACTTTCCTGGAGGGGGTGCTAAGAGATGCAGACTGTCGTGGAGGGGGCGCTAAGAGATGCAGACTCTCCTGGAGGGGGCGCTAAGAGATGCAGACTGTCCTGGTGGGGGCGCTAAGGGATGCAGACTCTCTAGGCGGCGGTGCTAAGAGATGCAGACTGTCCTGGGGGAGGCGTTACGAGATGCAGACTGTCCTGGAGGGGGCGCTAAGAGATGCAGACTCTCCTGGTGGGGGTGCTAAGGGATGCAGACTCTCCTGGAGGTGGTGCTAAGAGACGCAGATTCTCCTGGATGGGGTGCTAAGTGATGCAGACTCTCCTGGATGGGGCGCTAAGGGATGCAGAGTCTCCGGGAGAGGGTGCTAAGAGATGCAGACTCTCCTGGAGGGCGTGCTAGGAGATGCAGACTCTCCTGGAGGGGGCGCTAAGAGATGCAGACTCTCCTGGAGGGCGTGCTAGTAGATGCAGACTGTCCTGGAGGGGGTGCTAAGAGATGCAGACTCTCCTGGAGGGGGTGCTAAGAGATGCAGACTCTCCTCAAGGGCATGCTAGGAGATGCAGTCTCTCCTGGAGGGGGCGCTAAGAGATGCAGACTGTCCTGGAGGGGGGGGCTAAGAGATGCAGACTCTCCTGGATGGGGTGCTAAGAGATGTAGACTCTCATGGTTGTGGTAAGAGATGCAGACTGTCCTGGAGGGGGTGCTAAGAGATGCAGACTCTCCTGGAGGGGCTGCTAAGAGATGCAGACTCTCCTGGAGGGGCTGCTAAGAGATGCATACTGTCCCGAAGGGGGCGATAAGAGATGCAGACTGTCCCGGAGGGGGTGCTAAGAGATGCAGACTCTCCTGGAGGGGATGCTAAGAGATGCAGAATCTCCTGGTTGGGGTGCTAAGAGATGCAGACTGTCCTAGAGTGGGTGCTAAGAGATGCAAACTGTCCAGGAGGGGGTGCTAAGAGATGCAGACTGTCCTGGAGGGGGTGCTAAGAGATGCGGATTCTCCTGGATGTTGTGCTAAGAGATGCAGACTGTCCTGGATGAGTTGCTAGGAGATGCAGACTCTCCTGGAGGGGGTGCTAAGAGATGCATACTGTCCCGGAGGGGCCTCTAAGATATGCAGATTGTCCTGGGTGTTGTGCTATGAGATGCAGATTGTCCTGGAGGGGGTGCTAAGATATGCAGACTCTCCTGGAGTGGGTGCTAAGAGATGCAGACTGTCCTGGAGGGGGTGCTAAGAGATGCAGACTCTCCAGGAGGGGTGCTAAGAGATGCAGACTCTCCAGGAGGGGTGCTTAGTGATGCAGACTGTCCTGGAGGGGGTGCTAAGAGATGCAGACTCTCCTGGAGGGGATGCTAAGAGATGGAGAATCTCCTGGTTGTGGTGCTAAGAGATGCAGACTGTCCTGGAGGGGGCGCTGAGAGATGCAGACTGTCCTGGAGGGGTGCTAAGAGATGGAGACTCTCCTGGAGGGGGTGCTAAGAGATGTAGACTGTCCTGGAGTGGTTGCTAAGAGATGCTGACCGTCCTGGAGGGGGTGCTAAGAGATGTAGACCGTCCTAGAGTGGGTGCTAAGAGATGCAGACTCTCCTGGAGAGGGTGCTACGAGATGCAGACTGCCCTGGAGGGGGTGCTAAGAGATGCAGACTCTCCTTGATGAGGTGCTAAGAGATGCAGACTCTCCTGGATGAGGTGCTAGGAGATGCAGATTGTCCTGGGTGTTGTACTAAGAGATGCAGATTGTCCTGGAGGGGGTGCTAAGAGATGCAGACTCTCTTGGAGGGGGTGCTAAGAGATGCAGACTGTCCTGGAGGGGGTGCTAAGAGATGCAGACTGTCCTGAAGAGGGTGCTAAAAGATGCAGAATCTCCTAGTTGTGCTAAGAGATGCAGACTCTCCTGGATGAGGTGCTAGGAGATGTAGATTGTCCTGGGTGTGGTACTAAGAGATGCAGATTGTCCTGGAGGGGGTACGGAGAGATGCAGACTCTCCTGGAGAGGGTGCTAAGAGATGCAGACCGTCCTGGAGTGGGTGCTAAAAGATGCAGACTGTCCTGGAGGGGTGCTAAGAGATGCAGACTCTCCTGGATGGGGTGCTAAGTGATGCAGACTCTCCCGGAGAGGGCGCTAAGAGATGCAGACTGTCCTGGAGGGGTGCTAAGAGATGCAGACTCTCCTGGATGTGGTGCCAAGAGATGCAGACTGTCCTAGAGTGGGTGCTAAGAGATGCAGACTGTCCTGGTTGTGGTGCTAGGGGATGCATGCTATCCTGGATGAGGTGCTAGAAGATGCAGACTCTCCTGGAGGGGGTGCTAAGAGATGCAAACTTTCCTGGATGGGGAGCTAAGGGATACAGACTCTCCTGGAGAGGGTGCTAAGAGATGCAGAGTCTCCTGGAGGGCGTGCTAAGAGATGCAGACTCTCCTGGAGGGGGTGCTAAGAGATGCAGACTCTCCTGGATGGGGTGCTAAGAGATGCAAACTCTCCTGGATGGGGAGCTAAGGGATACAGACTCTCCTGGAGAGGGTGCTAAGAGATGCAGACTCTCCTGGAGGGCGTGCTAAGAGATGCAGACTCTCCTGGATGGGATGCTAATAGATGCAGACTCTCCTGGAGGGGGTGGTAAGAAATGCAGACTTTCTTGGAGGGGCTGCTAAGAGATGCAGACTGTCCTCAAGGGGTTGCTAAGAGATGCAGAATCTCCTGGTTGTGGTGCTAAGAGATGCAGACTGTCCTGGAGGGGGCGCTAAGAGATGCAGACTGTCCTGGAGGGGTGCTAAGAGATGGAGACTCTCCTGGAGGGGGCGCTGAGAGATGCAGACTGTCCTGGAGGGGTGCTAAGAGATGCAGACTCTCCTGGATGAGGTGCTAAGAGATGCAGACTCTCCTGGATGAGGTGCTAGGAAATGCAGATTGTCCTGGGTGTTGTGCTAAGAGATGCAGATTGTCCTGGAGGGGGTGCTAAGAGATGCAGACTCTCTTGGAAGGGGTGCTAAGAGATGCAGACTGTCCTGGAGAGGGTGCTAAGAGATGCAGACTGTCCTGAAGGGGGTGCTAAAAGATGCAGAATCTCCTGGTTGTGGTAAGAGATGCAGACTTTCCTGGAGGGGCGCTAAGATATGGAGACTCTCCTGGAGGGGGTGCTAAGATATGCAGACTGTCCTGGAGTGGGTGCTAAGAGATGCAGACTGTCCTGGAGAGGGTGCTAAGAGATGCAGACCGTCCTGGAGTGGGTGCTAAAAGATGCAGACTGTCCTGGAGGGGTGCTAAGAGATGCAGACTCTCCTGGAGAGGGTGCTAAGAGATGCTGACTGTCCTGGAGGGGGTGCTAAGAGATGCAGACTGTCCTGGAAGGGTGCTAAGAGATGCAGACTCTCCTGGATGAGGTGCTAGGAGATGCAGACTCTCCTGGATGGAGCGCTAAGAGATGCAGACTGTCCTGGAGGGGCCGCTAAGAGATGCAGACTCTCCTGGAGGGGTGTGCTAAGAGATGCAGACTCTCCTGGAGGGGCTGCTAAGAGATGCAGACTGTCCCCGAGGGGGCGATAAGAGATGCAGACTGTCCCGGAGGGGGTGCTAAGAGATGCAGACTCTCCTGGAGGGGATGCTAAGAGATGCAGAATCTCCTGGTTGTGGTGCTAAGAGATGCAGACTGTCCTGGAGTGGGTGCTAAGAGATGCACACTGTCCCGGAGGGGGTGCTAAGAGACGCAGATTCTCCTGGATGTTGTGCTAAGAGATGCAGACTGTCCTGGATGAGTTGATAGGAGATGCAGACTCTCCTGGAGGGGGTGCTAAGAGATGCATACTGTCCCGGAGGGGCCTCTTAGATATGCAGATTGTCCTGGGTGTTGTGCTAAGAGATGCAGATTGTCCTGGAGGGGGTGCTAAGAGATGCAGACTCTCCTAGAGTGGGTGCTAAGAGATGCAGACTGTCCTGGGGGGGTGCTAAGAGATGCAGACTCTCCAGGAGGGGTGCTAAGAGATGCAGAATGTCCTGGAGGCGGTGTTAAGAGATGCATACTCTCCTGTAGGGGGCGCTAAGAGATGCAGACTGTACTGGCGGGGCGCTAAGGGATGCAGACTCTCTTGGTGGGGGTGCTAAGAGATGCAGGCTGTCCTGGAGGGGGCGTTACGAGATGCAGACTGTCCTGGAGGGGCGCTAAGAGAGGCAGACTCTCCTGGTGGGGGCGCTAAGGAATGCAGACTCTCCTGGAGGGGGTGCTAAGAGATGCAGACTCTCCTGGATGGGGTGCTAAGAGATGCAGACTGTCCCGGAGGGGGCGCTAAGAGATGCAGACTGTCCTGGAGGGGTGCTAAGAGATGCAGACTCTCCTGGATGTGGTGCCAATAGATGCAGACTGTCCTAGAGTGGGTGCTAAGAGATGCTGACTGTCCTGGAGGGGGCGCTAGGAGATGCAGACTGTCCTGGATGGGTGCTAAGAGATGGACCTCTCCTCGAGGGGGTGCTAAGAGATGCAGACTGTCCTGGAGGGGGTGCTAATAGATGCAGACCGTCCTGGAGTGGGTGCTAAGAGATGCAGACTGTCCTGGAGGGGTGCTAAGAGATGCAGACTGTCCAGGAGAGGGTGCTAAGAGATGCAGACTGTCCTGGAGGGGGTGCTAAGAGATGCAGACTCCCCTGGATGAGGTGCTAAGAGATGCAGACTCTCCTGGATGTTGTGCTAAGAGATGCAGACTGTCCTGGATCAGTTGCTAAGAGATGCAGACTGTCCCAGAGGGGACGATAAGAGATGCAGACTGTCCCGGAGGGGGTGCTAAGAGATGCAGACTCTCCAGGAGGGGTTGCTAAGAGATGCAGAATCTCCTGGTTGTGGTGCTAAGAGATGCAGACTGTCCTGGAGTGGGTGCGAAGAGATGCACACTGTCCTGGAGGGGGTGCTAGGAGATGCAGACTGTCCTGGAAGGGGTGCTAAGAGATGCAGACTCTCCTGGATGTTGTGCTAAGAGATGCAGACTGTCCTGGATGAGTTGCTAGGAGATGCAGACTCTCCTGGAGGGGGTGCTAAGAGATGCAGACTGTCCCGGAGGGGCTGCTAAGATATGCAGATTGTCCTGGGTGTTGTGCTAAGAGATGCAGATTGTCCTGGAGGGGGTGCTAAGAGATGCAGACTCTCCTGGAGGGGGTGCTAAGAGATGCAGACTGTCCTAGAGTGGGTGCTAACAGATGCAGACTGTCCTGGAAGGGGTGCTAAAAGATGCAGACTCTCCAGGAGGGGTGCTAAGAGATGCAGACTCTCCTGGAGGGGGTGCTAAGAGATGCAGACTCTCCTGGAGGGGGCGCTAAGAGATGCAGACTCTCCTGGTGGGGGCACTAAGAGATGCAGACTGCCCTTGAGGGGACGATAAGAGATGCAGACTCTCCCGGAGGGGGTGCTAAGAGATGCAGACTCTCCTGGAGGGGATGCTAAGAGATGCAGAATCTCCTGGTTGTGGTGCTAAGAGATGCAGACTCTCCTGGAGGGGATGCTAAGAGATGCAGAATCTCCTGGTTGTGGTGCTAAGAGATGCAGACTGTCCTGGAGTGGGTGCTAAGAGATGCACACTGTCCTGGAGGGGGTGCTAAGAGATGCAGACTGTCCTGGAGGGGGTGCTAAGAGATGCAAACTCTCCTGTATGTTGTTCTAAGAGATGCAGACTGTCCTGGATGAGTTGCTAGGAGATGCAGACTCTCCTGGAGGGGGTGCTAAGAGATGCAGACTCTCCCGGAGGGGCTGCTAAGATATGCAGATTGTCCTGGGTGTTGTGCTAAGAGATGCAGATTGTCTTGGAGGGGGTGCTAAGAGATGCAGACTCTCCTGGAGGGGGTGCTAAGAGATGCAGACTGCCCTAGAGTGGATGCTAAGAGATGCAGACTGTCCTGGAGGGGGTGCTAAGAGATGCAGACTCTCCAGGAGTGGTACTAAGAGATGTAGACTCTCCAGGAGGGTGCTAAGTTATGTAGACTGTCCTGGAGGGGGTGCTAAGAGATGCAGACTCTCCTGGAGGGGGTGCTAAGAGATGCAGACTCTCCTGGTTGTGGTGCTAAAAGATGCAGACCCTCCTGGAGGGGGCGCTAAGAGATGCAGAATGTCCTGGCGCGGGCGCTAAGGGATGCAGACTCTCTTGGCGGGGGTGCTACGAGATGCAGACTGTCCTGGAGGGGGCGTTACGAGATGCAGACTGTCCTGGAGGGGGCGTTACGAGATGCAGACTGTCCTGGAGGGTGCGCTAAGATATGCACACTCTCCTGGTGGGGGCGCTAAGGGATGCAGACTCTCCTGGAGGGGGTGCTAAGAGATGCAGACTCTCCTGGAGGGGTGCTAAGAGATGCAGACTCTCCTGGATGGGGTGCTAAGTGATGCAGACTGTCCTGGAGGGGTGCTAAGAGATGCTGACTGTCCTGGATGAGGTGCCAAGAGATGCAGACTGTCCTAGAGTGTGTGCTAAGGGATGCAGACTGTCCTGGTTGTGGTGCTAGGAGATGCATGCTCTCCTGGATGAGGTGCTAAGAGATGCAGACTTTCCTAGAGGGGGCGCTAACAGAAGCAGACTGTCCTGCAGGGGGTGCTAAGAGATGCAGACTGTCCTGGAGGGGGTGCTAAGAGATGCAGACTCTCCAGGAGGGGCGCTAAGAGATGCAGACTGTCCTGGCGGGGGTGCTAAGGGATGCAGACTCTCTTGGTGGGGGTGCTAAGAGATGCAGACTGTCCTGGAGGGGGCGTTACGATATGCAGACTGTCCTGGAGGGGGCGCTAAGAGAGGCAGACTCTCCTGGTGGGGGCGCTAAGGAATGCAGACTCTCCTGGACGGGGTGCTAAGAGATGCAGACTCTCCTGGATGGGGTGCTAAGTGATGCAGGCTCTCCCGGAGGGGGCGCTAAGAGATGTAGACTGTCCTGGAGGGGTGCTAAGAGATGCAGACTATCCTGGATGTGGTGCCAAGAGATGCAGACTGTCCTGGATGGGTGCTAAGAGATGGAAACTCTCCTCGAGGGGGTGCTAAAAGATGCAGACTGTCCAGGAGGGGGTGCTAATAGACGCAGACCGTCCTGGAGTGGGAGCTAAGAGATGCAGACTGTCCTGGAGGGGTGCTAAGAGAAGCAGGCTCTCCTGGAGAGGGTGCTAAGAGAAGCAGACTGTCCTGGAGGGGGTGCTAAGAGATGCAGACTCCCCTGGATGAGGTGCTAAGAGATGCAGACTCTCCTGGATGTTGTGCTAAGAGATGCAGACTGTCCTGTATGAGTTGCTAAGAGATGCAGACTGTCCCGGAGGGGACGATAAGAGATGCAGGCTGTCCCGGAGGGGGTGCTAAGAGATGCAGACTCTCCTGGAGGGGATGCTGAGAGATGCAGAATCTCCTGGTTGTGGTGCTAAGAGATGCAGACTGTCCTGGAGTGGGTGCTAAGAGATGCACACTGTCCTGGAGGGGGTGCTAGGAGATGCAGACTGTCCTGTAGGGGGTGCTAAGAGATGCAGACTCTCCTGGATGTTGTGCTAAGAGATGCAGACTGTCCTAGTTGAGTTGTTAGGAGATGCAGACTCTCCTGGAGGGGGTGCTAAGAGATGCACACTGTCCTGGAGGGGGTGCTAGGAGATGCAGACTGTCCTGGAGGGGGTGCTAAGATGTGCAGATTGTCCTGGGTGTTGTGCTAAGAGATGCAGATTGTCCTGGAGGGGGTGCTAAGAGATGCAGACTCTCCTGGAGGGGGTGCTAAGAGATGCAGACTGTCCTAGAGTGGGTGCTAACAGATGCAGACTGTCCTGGAGGGGGTGCTAAAAGATGCAGACTCTCCAGGAGGGGTGCTAAGAGATGCAGATTCTCCAGGAGGGGGTGCTAACTGATGCAGACTGTCCTGGAGGGGGTGCTAAGAGATGTAGACTCTCCAGTAGGGGTGCTAAGAGATGCAGACTGTCCTGGAGGGGGCGCTTAGAGATGCAGACTCTCATGGAGGGGGCGCTAAAAGTTGCAGACTCTCCTGGAGGGGGTGCTAAGAGATGCAGACTGTCCTGGAGGGGGTGCTAAGAGATGCAGACTCTCCTGGAGGGGTGCTAAGAAATGCGACTCTCTTGGAGGGGGTGCTAAGAGATGCAGACTGTCCTGGAGGGGGTGTTAAGAGATGCAGACTGTCCTGAGGGGGGTGCTAAGAGATGCAGAATCTCCTGGTTGTGGTGCTAAGAGATGCAGACTCTCCTGGAGGGGGTGCTAAGAAATACAGACTATCTTGGAGGGGGTGCTAAGACATGCAGACTGTCCTGGAGGGGGTTCTAAGAGATGCAGACTGTCCTGAAGGGGGTGCTAAGAGATGCAGAATCTCCTGGTTGTGGTGCTAAGAGATGCAGACTGTCCCGGAGGGGACGATAAGAGATGCAGACTGTCCCGGAGGGGGTGCTAAGAGATGCAGACTCTCCTGGAGGGGATGCTAAGAGATGCAGAATCTCCTGGTTGTGGTGCTAAGAGATGCAGACTCTCCTGGAGGGGATGCTAAGAGATGCAGAATCTCCTGGTTGTGGTGCTAAGAGATGCAGACTGTCCCGGAGGGGACGATAAGAGATGCAGACTGTCCTGGAGGGGGTGCTAAGAGATGCAGACTCTCCTGGAGGGGTGCTAAGAAATGCGACTCTCTTGGAGGGGGTGCTAAGAGATGCAGACTGTCCTGGAGGGGGTGTTAAGAGATGCAGACTGTCCTGGAGGGGGTTCTAAGAGATGCAGACTGTCCTGAAGGGGGTGCTAAGAGATGCAGAATCTCCTGGTTGTGGTGCTAAGAGATGCAGACTGTCCCGGAGGGGACGATAAGAGATGCAGACTGTCCCGGAGGGGGTGCTAAGAGATGCAGACTCTCCTGGAGGGGATGCTAAGAGATGCAGAATCTCCTGGTTGTGGTGCTAAGAGATGCAGACTCTCCTGGAGGGGATGCTAAGAGATGCAGAATCTCCTGGTTGTGGTGCTAAGAGATGCAGACTGTCCTGGAGTGGGTGCTAAGAGATGCAGACTCTCCCGGAGGGGCTGCTAAGATATGCAGATTGTCCTTAGTGTTGTGCTAAGAGATGCAGATTGTCTTGGAGGGGGTGCTAAGAGATGCAGACTCTCCTGGAGGGGGTGATAAGAGATGCAGACTGCCCTAGAGTGGGTGCTAAGAGATGCAGACTGTCCTGGAGGGGGTGCTAAGAGATGCAGACTGTCCTGAGGGGGTGCTAAGAGATGCAAACTCTCCTGGATGTTGTGCTAAGAGATGCAGACTGTCCTGGATGAGTTGCTAGGAGATGCAGACTCTCCTGGAGGGGGTGCTAAGAGATGCAGACTCTCCCGGAGGGGCTGCTAAGATATGCAGATTGTCTTTAGTGTTGTGCTAAGAGATGCAGATTGTCTTGGAGGGGGTGCTAAGAGAAAGACTCTCCTGGAGGGGGTGATAAGAGATGCAGACTGCCCTAGAGTGGGTGCTAAGAGATGCAGACTGTCCTGGAGGGTGTGCTAAGAGATGCAGACTCTCCAGGAGGGGTGCTAAGAGATGTAGACTCTCCAGGAGGGTGCTAAGTGATGCAGACTGTCCTGGAGGGGGTGCTAAGAGATGCAGACTGTCCTGGAGAGGGTGCTAAGAGATGCAGACTCTCCTGGTTGTGGTGCTAAAAGATGCAGACTCTCCTGGAGGGGGCGCTAAGAGATGCAGACTGTCCTGGCGCGGGCGCTAAGGGATGCAGACTCTCTTGGCGGAGGTGCTAAGAGATGCAGACTGTCCTGGAGGGGGCGTTACGAGATGCAGACTGTCCTGGAGGGGGCGCTAAGAGATGCACACTCTCCTGGTGGGGGCGCTAAGGGATGCAGACTCTCCTGGAGGGGGTGCTAAGAGATGCAGACTCTCCTGGTTGGGGTGCTAAGAGATGCAGACTCTCCTGGATGGGGTGCTAAGTGATGCAGACTGTCCTGGAGGGGTGCTAAGAGATGCTGACTGTCCTGGATGTGGTGCCAAGAGATGCAGACTGTCCTAGAGTGGGTGCTAAGGGATGCAGACTGTCCTGGTTGTGGTGCTAGGAGATGCATGCTCTCCTGGATGAGGTGCTAGGAGATGCAGACTTTCCTGGAGGGGGTGCTAAGAGATGCAGACTGTCGTGGAGGGGGCGCTAAGAGATGCAGACTCTCCTGGAGGGGGCGCTAAGAGATGCAGACTGTCCTGGTGGGGGCGCTAAGGGATGCAGACTCTCTAGGCGGCGGTGCTAAGAGATGCAGACTGTCCTGGGGGAGGCGTTACGAGATGCAGACTGTCCTGGAGGGGGCGCTAAGAGATGCAGACTCTCCTGGTGGGGGTGCTAAGGGATGCAGACTCTCCTGGAGGTGGTGCTAAGAGATGCAGATTCTCCTGGATGGGGTGCTAAGTGATGCAGACTCTCCTGGATGGGGCGCTAAGGGATGCAGAGTCTCCGGGAGAGGGTGCTAAGAGATGCAGACTCTCCTGGAGGGCGTGCTAGGAGATGCAGACTCTCCTGGAGGGGGCGCTAAGAGATGCAGACTCTCCTGGAGGGCGTGCTAGGAGATGCAGACTCTCCTGGAGGTGGTGCTAAGAGATGCAGACTCTCCTGGAGGGGGTGCTAAGAAATGCAGACTCTCTTCGAGGGGGTGCTAAGAGATGCAGACTCTCCTGGAGGGGGTGCTAAGAGATGCAGACTCTCCTCAAGGGCATGCTAGGAGATGCAGTCTCTCCTGGAGGGGGCGCTAAGAGATGCAGACTGTCCTGGGGGGGGGGGCTAAGAGATGCAGACTCTCCTGGATGGGGTGCTAAGAGATGTAGACTCTCATGGTTGTGGTAAGAGATGCAGACTGTCCTGGAGGGGGTGCTAAGAGATGCAGACTCTCCTGGAGGGGCTACTAAGAGATGCAGACTGTCCCGAAGGGGGCGATAAGAGATGCAGACTGTCCCGGAGGGGGTGCTAAGAGATGCAGACTCTCCTGGAGGGGATGCTAAGAGATGCAGAATCTCCTGGTTGGGGTGCTAAGAGATGCAGACTGTCCTGGAGTGGGTGCTAAGAGATGCACACTGTCCAGGAGGGGGTGCTAAGAGATGCAGACTGTCCTGGAGGGGGTGCTAAGAGATGCAGATTCTCCTGGATGTTGTGCTAAGAGATGCAGACTGTCCTGGATGAGTTGCTAGGAGATGCAGACTCTCCTGGAGGGGGTGCTAAGAGATGCATACTGTCCCGGAGGGGACTCTAAGATATGCAGATTGTCCTGGGTGTTGTGCTATGAGATGCAGATTGTCCTGGAGGGGGTGCTATGATATGCAGACTCTCCTGGAGTGGGTGCTAAGAGATGCAGACTGTCCTGGAGGGGGTGCTAAGAGATGCAGACTCTCCAGGAGGGGTGCTAAGAGATGCAGACTCTCCAGGAGGGGTGCTTAGTGATGCAGACTGTCCTGGAGGGGGTGCTAAGAGATGCAGACTCTCCTGGAGGGGATGCTAAGAGATGCAGAATCTCCTGGTTGTGGTGCTAAGAGATGCAGACTGTCCTGGAGGGGGCGCTGAGAGATGCAGACTGTCCTGGAGGGGTGCTAAGAGATGGAGACTCTCCTGGAGGGGGTGCTAAGAGATGTAGACTGTCCTGGAGTGGTTGCTAAGAGATGCTGACCGTCCTGGAGGGGGTGCTAAGAGATGTAGACCGTCCTAGAGTGGGTGCTAAGAGATGCAGACTCTCCTGGAGAGGGTGCTACGAGATGCAGACTGCCCTGGAGGGGGTGCTAAGAGATGCAGACTCTCCTTGATGAGGTGCTAAGAGATGCAGACTCTCCTGGATGAGGTGCTAGGAGATGCAGATTGTCCTGGGTGTTGTACTAAGAGATGCAGATTGTCCTGGAGGGGGTGCTAAGAGATGCAGACTCTCTTGGAGGGGGTGCTAAGAGATGCAGACTGTCCTGGAGGGGGTGCTAAGAGATGCAGACTGTCCTGAAGAGGGTGCTAAAAGATGCAGAATCTCCTGGTTGTGCTAAGAGATGCAGACTCTCCTGGATGAGGTGCTAGGAGATGTAGATTGTCCTGGGTGTTGTACTAAGAGATGCAGATTGTCCTGGAGGGGGTACGAAGAGATGCAGACTCTCCTGGAGAGGGTGCTAAGAGATGGAGACCGTCCTGGAGTGGGTGCTAAAAGATGCAGACTGTCCTGGAGGGGTGCTAAGAGATGCAGACTCTCCTGGATGGGGTGCTAAGTGATGCAGACTCTCCCGGAGAGGGCGCTAAGAGATGCAGACTGTCCTGGAGGGGTGCTAAGAGATGCAGACTCTCCTGGATGTGGTGCCAAGAGATGCAGACTGTCCTAGAGTGGGTGCTAAGAGATGCAGACTGTCCTGGTTGTGGTGCTAGGGGATGCATGCTATCCTGGACGAGGTGCTAGAAGATGCAGACTCTCCTGGAGGGGGTGCTAAGAGATGCAAACTTTCCTGGATGGGGAGCTAAGGGATACAGACTCTCCTGGAGAGGGTGCTAAGAGATGCAGAGTCTCCTGGAGGGCGTGCTAAGAGATGCAGACTCTCCTGGAGGGGGTGCTAAGAGATGCAGACTCTCCTGGATGGGGTGCTAAGAGATGCAAACTCTCCTGGATGGGGAGCTAAGGGATACAGACTCTCCTGGAGAGGGTGCTAAGAGATGCAGACTCTCCTGGAGGGCGTGCTAAGAGATGCAGACTCTCCTGGATGGGATGCTAATAGATGCAGACTCTCCTGGAGGGGGGGTAAGAAATGCAGACTTTCTTGGAGGGGCTGCTAAGAGATGCAGACTGTCCTCAAGGGGATGCTAAGAGATGCAGAATCTCCTGGTTGTGGTGCTAAGAGATGCAGACTGTCCTGGAGGGGGCGCTAAGAGATGCAGACTGTCCTGGAGGGGTGCTAAGAGATGGAGACTCTCCTGGAGGGGGCGCTGAGAGATGCAGACTGTCCTGGAGGGGTGCTAAGAGATGCAGACTCTCCTGGATGAGGTGCTAAGAGATGCAGACTCTCCTGGATGAGGTGCTAGGAGATGCAGATTGTCCTGGGTGTTGTGCTAAGAGATGCAGATTGTCCTGGAGGGGGTGCTAAGAGATGCAGACTGTCCTGGAGGGGGTGCTAAGAGATGCAGACTGTCCTGAAGGGGGTGCTAAAAGATGCAGAATCTCCTGGTTGTGGTAAGAGATGCAGACTTTCCTGGAGGGGTGCTAAGATATGGAGACTCTCCTGGAGGGGGTGCTAAGATATGCAGACTGTCCTGGAGTGGGTGCTAAGAGATGCAGACTGTCCTGGAGAGGGTGCTAAGAGATGCAGACCGTCCTGGAGTGGGTGCTAAAAGATGCAGACTGTCCTGGAGGGGTGCTAAGAGATGCAGACTCTCCTGGAGAGGGTGCTAAGAGATGCAGACTCTCCTGGATGAGGTGCTAGGAGATGCAGACTCTCCTGGATGGAGCGCTAAGAGATGCAGACTGTCCTGGAGGGGCCGCTAAGAGATGCAGACTCTCCTGGAGGGGTGTGCTAAGAGATGCAGACTCTCCTGGAGGGGCTGCTAAGAGATGCAGACTGTCCCCGAGGGGGCGATAAGAGATGCAGACTGTCCCGGAGGGGGTGCTAAGAGATGCAGACTCTCCTGGAGGGGATGCTAAGAGATGCAGAATCTCCTGGTTGTGGTGCTAAGAGATGAAGACTGTCCTGGAGTGGGTGCTAAGAGATGCACACTGTCCCGGAGGGGGTGCTAAGAGACGCAGATTCTCCTGGATGTTGTGCTAAGAGATGCAGACTGTCCTGGATGAGTTGCTAGGAGATGCAGACTCTCCTGGAGGGGGTGCTAAGAGATGCATACTGTCCCGGAGGGGCCTCTTAGATATGCAGATTGTCCTGGGTGTTGTGCTAAGAGATGCAGATTGTCCTGGAGGGGGTGCTAAGAGATGCAGACTCTCCTAGAGTGGGTGCTAAGAGATGCAGACTGTCCTGGGGGGGTGCTAAGAGATGCAGACTCTCCAGGAGGGGTGCTAAGAGATGCAGAATGTCCTGGAGGCGGTGTTAAGAGATGCATACTCTCCTGTAGGGGGCGCTAAGAGATGCAGACTGTACTGGCGGGGCGCTAAGGGATGCAGACTCTCTTGGTGGGGGTGCTAAGAGATGCAGACTGTCCTGGAGGGGGCGTTACGAGATGCAGACTGTCCTGGAGGGGCGCTAAGAGAGGCAGACTCTCCTGGTGGGGGCACTAAGGAATGCAGACTCTCCTGGAGGGGGTGCTAAGAGATGCAGACTCTCCTGGATGGGGTGCTAAGTGATGCAGACTCTCCCGGAGGGGGCGCTAAGAGATGCAGACTGTCCTGGAGGGGTGCTAAGAGATGCAGACTCTCCTGGATGTGGTGCCAATAGATGCAGACTGTCCTAGAGTGGGTGCTAAGAGATGCTGACTGTCCTGGAGGGGGCGCTAGGAGATGCAGACTGTCCTGGATGGGTGCTAAGAGATGGACCTCTCCTCGAGGGGGTGCTAAGAGATGCAGACTGTCCTGGAGGGGGTGCTAATAGATGCAGACCGTCCTGGAGTGGGTGCTAAGAGATGCAGACTGTCCTGGAGGGGTGCTAAGAGATGCAGACTGTCCAGGAGAGGGTGCTAAGAGATGCAGACTGTCCTGGAGGGGGTGCTAAGAGATGCAGACTCCCCTGGATGAGGTGCTAAGAGATGCAGACTCTCCTGGATGTTGTGCTAAGAGATGCAGACTGTCCTGGATCAGTTGCTAAGAGATGCAGACTGTCCCGGAGGGGACGATAAGAGATGCAGACTGTCCCGGAGGGGGTGCTAAGAGATGCAGACTCTCCTGGAGGGGTTGCTAAGAGATGCAGAATCTCCTGGTTGTGGTGCTAAGAGATGCAGACTGTCCTGGAGTGGGTGCTAAGAGATGCACACTGTCCTGGAGGGGGTGCTAGGAGATGCAGACTGTCCTGGAAGGGGTGCTAAGAGATGCAGACTCTCCTGGATGTTGTGCTAAGAGATGCAGACTGTCCTGGATGAGTTGCTAGGAGATGCAGACTCTCCTGGAGGGGGTGCTAAGAGATGCAGACTGTCCCGGAGGGGCTGCTAAGCGATGCAGATTGTCCTGGGTGTTGTACTAAGAGATGCAGATTGTCCTGGAGGGGGTGCTAAGAGATGCAGACTCTCCTGGAGGGGGTGCTAAGAGATGGAGACTGTCCTAGAGTGGGTGCTAACAGATGCAGACTGTCCTGTAAGGGGTGCTAAAAGATGCAGACTCTCCAGGAGGGGTGCTAAGAGATGCAGACTCTCCAGTAGGGGTGCTAAGTGATGCAGACTGTCCTGGAGGGGGTGCTAAGAGATGCAGACTCTCCAGGAGGGGTGCTAAGAGATGCAGACTGTCCTGGAGGGGGCGCTAAGAGATGCAGACTCTCCTGGAGGGGGCGCTAAGAGATGCAGACTCTCCTGGAGGGGGTGCTAAGAGATGCAGACTCTCCTGGAGGGGGTGCTAAGAAATGCGACTCTCTTGGAGGGGGTGCTAAGAGATGCAGACTGTCCTGGAGGGGGTGCTAAGAGATGCAGACTGTCCTGAAGGGGGTGCTAAGAGATGCAGAATCTCCTGGTTGTGGTGCTAAGAGATGCAGACTCTCCTGGAGGGGGTGCTAAGAAATGCAGACTCTCTTGGAGGGGGTGCTAAGAGATGCAGACTGTCCTGGAGGGGGTGCTAAGAGATGCACACTCTCCTGGAGGGGGCACTAAGAGATGCACACTCTCCTGGTGGGGGCACTAAGAGATGCAGACTCTCCTGGTGGGGGCGCTAAGAGATGCAGACTGCCCCGGAGGGGACGATAAGAGATGCAGACTGTCCCGGAGGGGGTTCTAAGAGATGCAGACTCTCCTGGAGGGGATGCTAAGAGATGCAGAATCTCCTGGTTGTGGTGCTAAGAGATGCAGACTCTCCTGGAGGGGATGCTAAGAGATGCAGAATCTCCTGGTTGTAGTGCTAAGAGATGCAGACTGTCCTGGAGTGGGTGCTAAGAGATGCACACTGTCCTGGAGGGGGTGCTAAGAGATGCAGACTGTCCTGGAGGGTGTGCTAAGAGTTGCAAACTCTCCTGGATGTTGTGCTAAGAGATGCAGACTGTCCTGGATGAGTTGCTAGGAGATGCATACTCTCCTGGAGGGGGTGCTAAGAGATGCAGACTGTCCCGGAGGGGCTGCTAAGAGATGCAGATTGTCTTGGAGGGGGTGCTAAGAGATGCAGACTGTCCTGGAGGGGGTGCTAAGAGATGCAGACTCTCCAGGAGGGGGTGCTAAGAGATGCAGACTCTCCAGGAGGGGTACTAAGAGATGTAGACTCTCCAGGAGGGTGCTAAGTTTTGTAGACTGTCCTGGAGGGGGTGCTAAGAGATGCAGACTCTCCTGGAGGGGGTGCTAAGAGATGCAGACTCTCCTGGTCGTGGTGCTAAAAGATGCAGACTCTCCTGGAGGGGGCGCTAAGAGATGCAGAATGTCCTGGCGCGGGCACTAAGGGGTGCAGACTCTCTTGCCAGGGGTGCTAAGAGATGCAGACTGTCCTGGAGGGGGCGTTACGAGATGCAGACTGTCCTGGAGGGGGCACTAAGAGATGCACACTCTCCTGGTGGGGGCGCTAAGGGATGCAGACTCTCCTGGAGGGGGTGCTAAGAGATGCAGACTCTCCTGGATGGGGTGCTAAGTGATGCAGACTGTCCTGGAGGGGTGCTAAGAGATGCTGACTGTCCTGGATGTGGTGCCAAGAGATGCAGACTGTCCTAGAGTGGGTGCTAAGGTATGCAGACTGTCCTGGTTGTGGTGCTAGGAGATGCATGCTCTCCTGGATGAGGTGCTAGGAGATGCAGACTTTCCTGGAGGGGGCGCTAAGAGAAGCAGACTGTCCTGGAGGGGGCGCTAAGAGAAGCAGACTGTCCTGGAAGGGGTGCTAAGAGATGCAGACTGTCCTGGAGGGGGTGCTAAGAGATGCAGACTCTCCAGGAGAGGCGCTAAGAGATGCAGACTGTCCTGGCGGGGGCGCTAAGGGATGCAGACTCTCTTGGTGGGGGTGCTAAGAGATGCAGTCTGTCCTGGAGGGGGCGTTACGAGATGCAGACTGTCCTGGAGGGGGCGCTAAGAGAGGCAGACTCTCCTGCTGGGGGCGCTAAGGATTGCAGACTCTCCTGGAGGGGGTGCTAAGAGATGCAGACTCTCCTGGAGGGGGCGCTAAGAGATGCAGGCTCTCCCGGAGGGGGCGCTAAGAGATGCAGACTGTCCTGGAGGGGTGCTGAGAGATGCAGACTCTCCTGGATGTGGTGCCAATAGATGCAGACTGTCCTAGAGTGGGTGCTAAGAGATGCAGACTGTCCTGGAGGGGGCGCTAAGAGATGCAGACTGTCCTGGATGGGTGCTAAGAGATGGAAACTCTCCTCGAGGGGGTGCTAAAAGATGCAGACTGTCCTGGAGGGGGTGCTAATAGATGCAGACCGTCCTGGAGTGGGTGCTAAGAGATGCAGACTGTCCTGGAGGGGTGCTGAGAGATGCAGGCTCTCCTGGAGAGGGTGCTAAGAGATGCAGACTCCCCTGGATGAGGTGCTAAGAGATGCAGACTCTCCTGGATGTTGTGCTAAGAGATGCAGACTGTCCTGGATGAGTTGCTAAGAGATGCAGACTGTCCCGGGGGGGACGATAAGAGATGCAGACTGTCCAGGAGGGGGTGCTAAGAGATGCACACTGTCCCGGAGCGGGTGCTAAGAGATGCAGACTCTCCTGGAGGGTATGCTAAGAGATGCAGAATCTCCTGGTTGTGGTGCTAAGAGATGCAGACTGTCCTGCAGTGGGTGCTAAGAGATGCACACTGTCCTGGAGGGGGTGCTAGGAGATGCAGACTGTCCTGTAGGGGGTGCTAAGAGATGCAGACTTTCCTGGATGTTGTGCTAAGAGATGCAGACTGTCCTAGATGAGTTGCTAGGAGATGCAGACTCTCCTGGAGGGGGTGCTAAGAGATGCACACTGTCCTGGAGGGGGTGCTAGGAGATGCAGACTGTCCTGGAGGGGGTGCTAAGATGTGCAGATTGTCCTGGGTGTTGTGCTAAGAGATGCAGATTGTCCTGGAGGGGGTGCTAAGAGATGCAGACTCTCCTCGAGGGGGTGCTAAGAGATGCAGACTGTCCTAGAGTGGGTGTTAAGAAATGCAGACTGTCCTGAAGGGGGTGCTAAGAGATGCAGAATCTCCTGGTTGTGGTGCTAAGAGATGCAGACTCTCATGGAGGGGGTGCTAAGAAATACAGACTATCTTGGAGGGGGTGCTAAGAGATGCAGACTGTCCTGGAGGGGGTGCTAAGAGATGCAGACTTTCCTGAAGGGGGTGCTAAGAGATGCAGAATCTCCTGGTTGTGGTGCTAAGAGATGCAGACTCTCCTGGAGGGGGTGCTAAGAAATGCAGACTGTCTTGGAGGGGGTGCTAAGAGATGCAGACTGTCCTGGAGGGGGCGCTAAGAGATGCAGACTCTCCTGGAGGGGGCCCTAGGAGATGCAGACTGTCCCGGAGGGGGTGCTAAGAGATGCAGACTCTCCTGAAGGGGATGCTAAGAGATGCAAAATCTCCTGGTTGTGGTGCTAAGAAATGCAGACTCTCCTGGAGGGGATGCTAAGAGATGCAGAATCTCCTGGTTGTGGTGCTAAGAGATGCACACTGTCCTGGAGTGGGTGCTAAGAGATGCACACTGTCCTGGAGGGGGTGCTAAGAGATGCAGACTGTCCTGGAGGGGGTGCTAAGAGATGCAAACTCTCCTGGATGTTGTGCTAAGAGATGCAGACTGTCCTGGATGAGTTGCTAGGAGATGCAGACTCTCCTGGAGGGGGTGCTAAGAGATGCAGACTCTCCCGGAGGTGCTGCTAAGATATGCATATTGTCCTGGGTGTTGTGCTAAGAGATGCAGATTGTCTTGGAGGGGGTGCTAAGAGATGCAGACTCTCCTGGAGGGGGTGCTAAGAGATGCAGACTGCCCTAGAGTGGGTGCTAAGAGATGCAGACTGTCCTGGAGGGGGTGCTAAGAGATGCAGACTCTCCAGGAGGGGTGCTAAGAGATGTAGACTCTCCAGGAGGGTGCTAAGTGATGCAGACTGTCCTGGAGGGGGTGCTAAGAGATGCAGACTCTCCTGGAGGGGGTGCTATGAGATGCAGACTCTCCTGGAGGGGGTGCTAAGAGATGCAGACTCTCCTGGTTGTGGTGCTAAAAGATGCAGACTCTCCTGGAGGGGGCGCTAAGAGATGCAGACTGTCCTGGCGCGGGCGCTAAGGGATGCAGACTCTCTTGGCGGGGGTGCTAAGAGATGCAGACTGTCCTGGAGGGGGCGTTACGAGATGGAGACTGTCCTGGAGGGGGCGCTAAGAGATGCACACTATCCTGGTGGGGGCGCTAAGGGATGCAGACTCTCCTGGAGGGGGTGCTAAGAGATGCAGACTCTCCTGGTTGGGGTGCTAAGAGATGCAGACTCTCCTGGATGGGGTGCTAAGTGATGCAGACTGTCCTGGAGGCGTGATAAGAGATGCTGACTGTCCTGGATGTGGTGCCAAGAGATGCAGACTGTCCTAGAGTGGGTGCTAAGGGATGCAGACTGTCCTGGTTGTGGTGCTAGGAGATGCATGCTCTCCTGGATGAGGTGCTAGGAGATGCAGACTTTCCTGGAGGGGGTGCTAAGAGATGCAGACTCTCCTGGATGGGGAGCTAAGGGATGCAGACTCTCCTGGAGGGGACGATAAGAGATGCAGACTGTCCCGGAGGGGGTGCTAAGAGATGCAGACTCTCCTGGAGGGGATGCTAAGAGATGCAGAATCTCCTGGTTGTGGTGCTAAGAGATGCAGACTGTCCTGGAGTGGGTGCTAAGAGATGCACACTGTCCTGGAGGGGGTGCTAAGCGATGCAGATTGTCCTGGATGTGGGGGTAAGAGATGCAGACTGTCCTGGATGTGGTGCTAAGAGATGCAGACTGTCCTGGAGGGGGCGCTAAGAGATGCAGATTGTCCTGGAGGGGGCGCTAAGAAATGCAGACTGTCCTGGGGGGGTGCTAAGAGATGCAGACTCTCCTAGAGGGGGTGCTAAGTGATGCAGACTCTCCTGGAGGGGGTGCTAAGAGATGCAGACTCTCCTGGATGTGATGCTAGGAGATGCAGACTCTCCAGGAGGGGGTGCTAAGAGATGCAGACTCTCCTGGATGTGGTGCTAAGAGATGCAGACTCTCCTGGAGGGGGTGCTAAGAGATGCAGACTCTCCTGGAGGGGGTGCCAAGAGATGCACACTTTTTTGGAGGGGCTGATAAGAGATGCAGACTGTCCTGGATGGAGTGCTAAGAGATGCAGACGCTCCTGGAGGGGGTGCTAAGAGATGCAGACAGTCGTGGAGGGGGCGCTAAGAGATGCAGACTCTCCTGGAGGGGGCGCTAAGAGATGCAGACTGTCCTGGGGGAGGCGTTACGAGATGCAGACTGTCCTGGAGGGGGCGCTAAGAGATGCAGACTCTCCTGGAGGGGGCGCTAAGAGATGCAGACTGTCCTGGTGGGGGCGCTAAGGGATACAGACTCTCTAGGCGGCGGTGCTAAGAGATGCAGACTGTCCTGGGGGAGGCGTTACGAGATGCAGACTGTCCTGGAGGGGGCGCTAAGAGATGCAGACTCTCCTAGTGGGGGTGCTAAGGGATGCAGACTCTCCTGGAGGTGGTGCTAAGAGATGCAGACTCTCCTGGATGGGGTGCTAAGTGATGCAGACTCTCCTGGATGGGGCGCTAAGGGATGCAGACTCTTCGGGAGAGGGTGCTAAGAGATGCAGACTCTCCTGGAGGGCGTGCTAGGAGATGCAGACTCTCCTGGAGGGGGCGCTAAGAGATGCAGACTCTCCTGGAGGGCGTGCTAGGAGATGCAGACTGTCCTGGAGGGGGTGCTAAGAGATGCAGACTCTCCTGGAGGGGGTGCTAAGAAATGCAGACTCTCTTCGAGGGGGTGCTAAGAGATGCAGACTCTCCTGGAGGGGGTGCTAAGAGATGCAGACTCCCCTCAAGGGCATGCTAGGAGATGCAGTCTCTCCTGGAGGGGGCGCTAAGAGATGCAGACTGTCCTGGAGGGGGGGCTAAGAGATGCAGACTCTCCTGGAGGGGGTGCTAAGAGATGCAGACTCTCCAGGAGGGGTGCTAAGAGATGCAGACTGTCCTGGAGGGGGCGCTAAGAGATGCAGACTCTCCTGGAGGGGGCGCTAAGAGATGCAGACTCTCCTGGAGGGGGTGCTAAGAGATGCAGACTCTCCTGGAGGGGGTGCTAAGAAATGCGACTCTCTTGGAGGGGGTGCTAAGAGATGCAGACTGTCCTGGAGGGGGTGCTAAGAGATGCAGACTGTCCTGAAGGGGGTGCTAAGAGATGCAGAATCTCCTGGTTGTGGTGCTAAGAGATGCAGACTCTCCTGGAGGGGGTGCTAAGAAATGCAGACTCTCTTGGAGGGGGTGCTAAGAGATGCAGACTGTCCTGGAGGGGGTGCTAAGAGATGCACACTCTCCTGGAGGGGGCACTAAGAGATGCAGACTCTCCTGGTGGGGGCACTAAGAGATGCAGACTCTCCTGGTGGGGGCGCTAAGAGATGCAGACTGCCACGGAGGGGACGATAAGAGATGCAGACTGTCCCGGAGGGGGTTCTAAGAGATGCAGACTCTCCTGGAGGGGATGCTAAGAGATGCAGAATCTCCTGGTTGTGGTGCTAAGAGATGCAGACTCTCCTGGAGGGGATGCTAAGAGATGCAGAATCTCCTGGTTGTGGTGCTAAGAGATGCAGACTGTCCTGGAGTGGGTGCTAAGAGATGCAGACTGTCCTGGAGTGGGTGCTAAGAGATGCACACTGTCCTGGAGGGGGTGCTAAGAGATGCAGACTGTCCTGGAGGGTGTGCTAAGAGTTGCAAACTCTCCTGGATGTTGTGCTAAGAGATGCAGACTGTCCTGGATGAGTTGCTAGGAGATGCATACTCTCCTGGAGGGGGTGCTAAGAGATGCAGACTGTCCCGGAGGGGCTGCTAAGAGATGCAGATTGTCTTGGAGGGGGTGCTAAGAGATGCAGACTGTCCTGGAGGGGGTGCTAAGAGATGCAGACTCTCCAGGAGGGGGTGCTAAGAGATGCAGACTCTCCAGGAGGGGTACTAATAGATGTAGACTCTCCAGGAGGGTGCTAGGTTTTGTAGACTGTCCTGGAGGGGGTGCTAAGAGATGCAGACTCTCCTGGAGGGGGTGCTAAGAGATGCAGACTCTCCTGGTCGTGGTGCTAAAAGACGCAGACTCTCCTGGAGGGGGCGCTAAGAGATGCAGAATGTCCTGGCGCGGGCGCTAAGGGGTGCAGACTCTCTTGCCAGGGGTGCTAAGAGATGCAGACTGTCCTGGAGGGGGCGTTACGAGATGCAGACTGTCCTGGAGGGGGCGCTAAGAGATGCACACTCTCCTGGTGGGGGCGCTAAGGGATGCAGACTCTCCTGGAGGGGGTGCTAAGAGATGCAGACTCTCCTGGATGGGGTGCTAAGTGATGCAGACTGTCCTGGAGGGGTGCTAAGAGATGCTGACTGTCCTGGATGTGGTGCCAAGAGATGCAGACTGTCCTAGAGTGGGTGCTAAGGTATGCAGACTGTCCTGGTTGTGGTGCTAGGAGATGCATGCTCTCCTGGATGAGGTGCTAGGAGATGCAGACTTTCCTGGAGGGGGCGCTAAGAGAAGCAGACTGTCCTGGAGGGGGCGCTAAGAGAAGCAGACTGTCCTGGAAGGGGTGCTAAGAGATGCAGACTGTCCTGGAGGGGGTGCTAAGAGATGCAGACTCTCCAGGAGAGGCGCTAAGAGATGCAGACTGTCCTGGCGGGGGCGCTAAGGGATGCAGACTCTCTTGGTGGGGGTGCTAAGAGATGCAGTCTGTCCTGGAGGGGGCGTTACGAGATGCAGACTGTCCTGGAGGGGGTGCTAAGAGAGGCAGACTCTCCTGCTGGGGGCGCTAAGGATTGCAGACTCTCCTGGAGGGGGTGCTAAGAGATGCAGACTCTCCTGGAGGGGGCGCTAAGAGATGCAGGCTCTCCCGGAGGGGGCGCTAAGAGATGCAGACTGTCCTGGAGGGGTGCTGAGAGATGCAGACTCTCCTGGATGTGGTGCCAATAGATGCAGACTGTCCTAGAGTGGGTGCTAAGAGATGCAGACTGTCCTGGAGGGGGCGCTAAGAGATGCAGACTGTCCTGGATGGGTGCTAAGAGATGGAAACTCTCCTCGAGGGAGTGCTAAAAGATGCAGACTGTCCTGGAGGGGGTGCTAATAGATGCAGACCGTCCTGGAGTGGGTGCTAAGAGATGCAGACTGTCCTGGAGGGGTGCTAAGAGATGCAGGCTCTCCTGGAGAGGGTGCTAAGAGATGCAGACTCCCCTGGATGAGGTGCTAAGAGATGCAGACTCTCCTGGATGTTGTGCTAAGAGATGCAGACTGTCCTGGATGAGTTGCTAAGAGATGCAGACTGTCCCGGGGGGGACGATAAGAGATGCAGACTGTCCCGGAGGGGGTGCTAAGAGATGCACACTGTCCCGGAGTGGGTGCTAAGATATGCAGACTCTCCTGGAGGGTATGCTAAGAGATGCAGAATCTCCTGGTTGTGGTGCTAAGAGATGCAGACTGTCCTGCAGTGGGTGCTAAGAGATGCACACTGTCCTGGAGGGGGTGCTAGGAGATGCAGACTGTCCTGTAGGGGGTGCTAAGAGATGCAGACTTTCCTGGATGTTGTGCTAAGAGATGCAGACTGTCCTAGATGAGTTGCTAGGAGATGCAGACTCTCCTGGAGGGGGTGCTAAGAGATGCACACTGTCCTGGAGGGGGTGCTAGGAGATGCAGACTGTCCTGGAGGGGGTGCTAAGATGTGCAGATTGTCCTGGGTGTTGTGCTAAGAGATGCAGATTGTCCTGGAGGGGGTGCTAAGAGATGCAGACTCTCCTGGAGGGGGTGCTAAGAGATGCAGACTGTCCTAGAGTGGGTGTTAAGAAATGCAGACTGTCCTGAAGGGGGTGCTAAGAGATGCAGAATCTCCTGGTTGTGGTGCTAAGAGATGCAGACTCTCATGGAGGGGGTGCTAAGAAATACAGACTATCTTGGAGGGGGTGCTAAGAGATGCAGACTGTCCTGGAGGGGGTGCTAAGAGATGCAGACTTTCCTGAAGGGGGTGCTAAGAGATGCAGAATCTCCTGGTTGTGGTGCTAAGAGATGCAGACTCTCCTGGAGGGGGTGCTAAGAAATGCAGACTGTCTTGGAGGGGGTGCTACGAGATGCAGACTGTCCTGGAGGGGGCGCTAAGAGATGCAGACTCTCCTGGAGGGGGCCCTAAGAGATGCAGACTGTCCCGGAGGGGGTGCTAAGAGATGCAGACTCTCCTGAAGGGGATGCTAAGAGATGCAAAATCTCCTGGTTGTAGTGCTAAGAGATGCAGACTCTCCTGGAGGGGATGCTAAGAGATGCAGAATCTCCTGGTTGTGGTGCTAAGAGATGCAGACTCTCCTGGAGTGGGTGCTAAGAGATGCACACTGTCCTGGAGGGGGTGCTAAGAGATGCAGACTGTCCTGGAGGGGGTGCTAAGAGATGCAAACTCTCCTGGATGTTGTGCTAAGAGATGCAGACTGTCCTGGATGAGTTGCTAGGAGATGCAGACTCTCCTGGAGGGGGTGCTAAGAGATGCAGACTCTCCCGGAGGTGCTGCTAAGATATGCATATTGTCCTGGGTGTTGTGCTAAGAGATGCAGATTGTCTTGGAGGGGGTGCTAAGAGATGCAGACTCTCCTGGAGGGGGTGCTAAGAGATGCAGACTGCCCTAGAGTGGGTGCTAAGAGATGCAGACTGTCCTGGAGGGGGTGCTAAGAGATGCAGACTCTCCAGGAGGGGTGCTAAGAGATGTAGACTCTCCAGGAGGGTGCTAAGTGATGCAGACTGTCCTGGAGGGGGTGCTAAGAGATGCAGACTCTCCTGGAGGGGGTGCTATGAGATGCAGACTCTCCTGGAGGGGGTGCTAAGAGATGCAGACTCTCCTGGTTGTGGTGCTAAAAGATGCAGACTCTCCTGGAGGGGGCGCTAAGAGATGCAGACTGTCCTGGCGCGGGCGCTAAGGGATGCAGACTCTCTTGGCGGGGGTGCTAAGAGATGCAGACTGTCCTGGAGGGGGCGTTACGAGATGCAGACTGTCCTGGAGGGGGCGCTAAGAGATGCACACTATCCTAGTGGGGGCGCTAAGGGATGCAGACTCTCCTGGAGGGGGTGCTAAGAGATGCAGACTCTCCTGGTTGGGGTGCTAAGAGATGCAGACTCTCCTGGATGGGGTGCTAAGTGATGCAGACTGTCCTGGAGGGGTGTTAAGAGATGCTGACTGTCCTGGATGTGGTGCCAAGAGATGCAGACTGTCCTAGAGTGGGTGCTAAGGGATGCAGACTGTCCTGGTTGTGGTGCTAGGAGATGCATGCTCTCCTGGATGAGGTGCTAGGAGATGCAGACTTTCCTGGAGGGGGTGCTAAGAGATGCAGACTCTCCTGGATGGGGAGCTAAGGGATGCAGACTCTCCTGGAGGGGACGATAAGAGATGCAGACTGTCCCGGAGGGGGTGCTAAGAGATGCAGACTCTCCTGGAGGGGATGCTAAGAGATGCAGAATCTCCTGGTTGTGGTGCTAAGAGATGCAGACTGTCCTGGAGTGGGTGCTAAGAGATGCACACTGTCCTGGAGGGGGTGCTAAGCGATGCAGATTGTCCTGGATGTGGGGGTAAGAGATGCAGACTGTCCTGGATGTGGTGCTAAGAGATGCAGACTGTCCTGGAGGGGGCGCTAAGAGATGCAGATTGTCCCGGAGGGGGCGCTAAGAAATGCAGACTGTCCTGGGGGGTGCTAAGAGATGCAGACTCTCCTAGAGGGGGTGCTAAGTGATGCAGACTCTCCTGGAGGGGGTGCTAAGAGATGCAGACTCTCCTGGATGTGATGCTAGGAGATGCAGACTCTCCAGGAGGGGGTGCTAAGAGATGCAGACTCTCCTGGATGTGGTGCTAAGAGATGCAGACTGTCCTGGAGGGGGTGCTAAGAGATGCAGACTCTCCTGGAGGGGGTGCCAAGAGATGCAGACTTTCTTGGAGGGGCTGATAAGAGATGCAGACTGTCCTGGATGGAGTGCTAAGAGATGCAGACGCTCCTGGAGGGGGTGCTAAGAGATGCAGACAGTCGTGGAGGGGGCGCTAAGAGATGCAGACTCTCCTGGAGGGGGCGCTAAGAGATGCAGACTGTCCTGGTGGGGGCGCTAAGGGATGCAGACTCTCTAGGCGGCGGTGCTAAGAGATGCAGACTGTCCTGGGGGAGGCGTTACGAGATGCAGACTGTCCTGGAGGGGGCGCTAAGAGATGCAGACTCTCCTGGTGGGGGTGCTAAGGGATGCAGACTCTCCTGGAGGTGGTGCTAAGAGATGCAGACTCTCCTGGATGGGGTGCTAAGTGATGCAGACTCTCCTGGATGGGGCGCTAAGGGATGCAGACTCTTCGGGAGAGGGTGCTAAGAGATGCAGACTCTCCTGGAGGGCGTGCTAGGAGATGCAGACTCTCCTGGAGGGGGCGCTAAGAGATGCAGACTCTCCTGGAGGGCGTGCTAGGAGATGCAGACTGTCTTGGAGGGGGTGCTAAGAGATGCAGACTCTCCTGGAGGGGGTGCTAAGAAATGCAGACTCTCTTCGAGGGGGTGCTAAGAGATGCAGACTCTCCTGGAGGGGGTGCTAAGAGATGCAGACTCTCCTCAAGGGCATGCTAGGAGATGCAGTCTCTCCTGGAGGGGGCGCTAAGAGATGCAGACTGTCCTGGAGGGGGGGCTAAGAGATGCAGACTCTCCTGGATGGGGTGCTAAGAGATGCAGACTCTCATGGTTGTGGTAAGAGATGCAGACTGTCCTGGAGGGGTGCTAAGAGATGGAGACTGTCCTAGAGGGGGTGCTAAGCGATGCAGACTGTCCTGGAGTGGGTGCTAAGAGATGCAGACTGTCCTGGAGGGGGTGCTAAGAGATGCAGACTCTCCTGGAGAGGGTGCTAAGGGATGCAGACCGTCCTGGAGTGGGTGCTAAAAGATGCAGACTGTCCTGGAGGGGTGCTAAGAGATGCAGACTCTCCTGCAGAGGGTGCTAAGAGATGCAGACTGTCCTGGAGGGGGTGCTAAGAGATGCAGACTGTCTTAGAGGGGTGCTAAGAGATGCAGACTCTCCTGGATGAGGTGCTAGGAGATGCAGACTGTCCTGGAGGGGGCGCTAAGAGATGCAGACTGTCCTGGATGGGGCGCTAAGAGATGCAGACTCTCCTGGAGGGGGTGCTAAGAGATGCAGACTGTCCCGAAGGGGGCGATAAGAGATGCAGACTGTCCCGGAGGGGGTGCTAAGAGATGCAGACTCTCCTGGAGGGGATGCTAAGAGATGCAGAATATCCTGGTTGTGGTGCTAAGAGATGCAGACTGTACTGGAGTGGGTGCTAAGAGATGCACACTGTACAGGAGGGGGTGCTAAGAGATGCAGACTGTCCTGGAGGGGGTGCTAAGAGATGCAGATTCTCCTGGATGTTGTGCTAAGAGATGCAGACTGTCCTGGATGAGTTGCTAGGAGATGCAGACTCTCCTGGAGGGGGTGCTAAGAGATGCATACTGTCCCGGAGGGGCCTCTAAGATATGCAGATTGTCCTGGGTGTTGTGCTAAGAGATGCAGATTGTCCTGGAGGGGGTGCTAAGAGATGCAGACTCTCCTGGAGTGGGTGCTAAGAGATGCAGACTGTCCTGGAGGGGGTGCTAAGAGATGCAGACTCTCCAGGAGGGGTGCTAAGAGATGCAGACTCTCCAGGAGGTGTGCTTAGTGATGCAGACTGTCCTGGAGGGGGTGCTAAGAGATGCAGACTCTCCAGGAGGGGTGCTAAGAGATGCAGACTGTCCTGGAGGGGGTCCTAAGAGATGCAGACTCTCCTGGAGGGGGTGCTAAGAGATGCAGACTGTCCTGGCGGGGGCGCTAAGGGATGCAGACTCTCTTAGCAGGGGTGCTAAGAGATGCAGACTGTCCTGGAGGGGGCGTTACGAGATGCAGACTGTCCTGGAGGGGGCGTAAAGGGATGCAGACTCTCCTGTAGAGGGTGCTAAGAGATGCAGACTCTCCTGGATGGGGTGCTAAGTGATGCAGACTCTCCCGGAGGGGGCGCTAAGAGATGCAGACTGTCCTGGAGGGGTGCTAAGAGATGCAGACTCTCCTGGATGTGCTGCCAAGAGATGCAGACTGTCCTAGAGTGGGTGCTAAGAGATGCAGACTCTCCTGGAGTGGGTGCTAAGAGATGCAGACTGTCCTGGAGGGGGTGCTAAGAGATGCAGACTCTCCAGGAGGGGTGCTAAGTGATGCAAACTCTCCTGGATGGGGAGCTAAGGGATACAGACTCTCCTGGAGAGGGTGCTAAGAGATGCAGACTCTCCTGGAGGGCGTGCTAAGAGATGCAGACTCTCCTGGAGGGGGCGCTAAGAGATGCAGGCTCTCCTGGAGGGGGCGCTAAGAGAAGGAGATTGTCCTGGAGGGGGTGCTAAGAGATGCAGACTGTCCTGGAGGGGTGCAAACAGATGCAGACTGTCCTGGAGGGGGTGCTAAGAGATGCAGATTCTCCTGGATGTTGTGCTAAGAGATGCAGACTGTCCTGGATGAGTTGCTAGGAGATGCAGACTCTCCTGGAGGGGGTGCTAAGAGATGCATACTGTCCCTGAGGGGCCTCTAAGATATGCAGATTGTCCTGGGTGTTGTGCTAAGAGATGCAGATTGTCCTGGAGGGGGTGCTAAGAGATGCAGACTCTCCTGGAGGGGATGCTAAGAGATGCAGAATCTCCTGGTTGTGGTGCTAAGAGATGCAGACTGTTGTGGAGTGGGTGCTAAGAGATGCACACTGTCCTAGAGGGGGTGCTAGGAGATGCAGACTGTCCTGTAGGGGGTGCTAAGAGATGCAGACTCTCCTGGATGTTGTGCTAAGAGATGCAGACTGTCCTAGATGAGTTGCTAGGAGATGCAGACTCTCCTGGAAGGGGTGCTAAGAGATGCACACTGTCCTGGAGGGGGTGCTAGGAGATGCAGACTGTCCTGGAGGGGGTGCTAAGATGTGCAGATTGTCCTGGGTGTTGTGCTAAGAGATGCAGATTGTCCTGGAGGGGGTGCTAAGAGATGCAGACTCTCCTGGAGGGGGTGCTAAGAGATGCAGACTGTCCTAGAGTGGGTGCTAACAGATGCAGACTGTCCTGGAGGGGGTGCTAAAAGATGCAGACTCTCCAGGAGGGGTGCTACGTGATGCAGACTGTCCTGGAGGGGGTGCTAAGAGATGCAGACTCTCCAGGAGGGCTGCTAAGAGATGCAGACTGTCCTGGAGGGGGCGCTTAGAGATGCAGACTCTCCTGGAGGGGGCGCTAAAAGTTGCAGACTCTCCTGGAGGGGGTGCTAAGAGATGCAGACTCTCCTGGAGGGGGTGCTAAGAAATGCGACTCTCTTGGAGGGGGTGCTAAGAGATGCAGACTGTCCTGGAGGGGGTGTTAAGAGATGCAGACTGTCCTGAAGGGGGTGCTAAGAGATGCAGAATCTCCTGGTTGTGGTGCTAAGAGATGCAGACTCTCCTGGAGGGGGTGCTAAGAAATACAGACTATCTTGCAGGGGGTGCTAAGAGATGCAGACTGTCCTGGAGGGGGTGCTAAGAGATGCAGACTGTCCTGAAGGGGGTGCTAAGAGATGCAGAATCTCCTGGTTGTGGTGCTAAGAGATGCAGACTCTCCTAGAGGGGGTGCTAAGAAATGAAGACTCTCTTGGAGGGGGTGCTAAGAGATGCAGACTGTCCTGGAGGGGGCGCTAAGAGATGCAGACTCTCCTGGAGGGGGCGCTAAGAGATGCAGACTCTCCTGGAGGGGGCGCTAAGAGATGCAGACTGTCCCGGAGCGGGTGCTAAGAGATGCAGACTCTCCTGGAGGGGATGCTAAGAGATGCAGAATCTCCTGGTTGTGGTGCTATGAGATGCAGACTGTCCTGGAGTGGGTGCTAAGAGATGCACACTGTCCTGGAGGGGGTGCTAGGAGATGCAGACTGTCCTGTAGGGGATGCTAAGAGATGCAGACTTTCCTGGATGTTGTGCTAAGAGATGCAGACTGTCCTAGATGAGTTGCTAGGAGATGCAGACTCTCCTGGAGGGGGTGCTAAGAGATGCAGACTGTCCTAGAGTGGGTGTTAAGAGATGCAGACTGTCCTGAAGGGGGTGCTAAGAGATGCAGAATCTCCTGGTTGTGGTGCTAAGAGATGCAGACTGTCCTGGATGGGGTGCTAAGATGTGCAGATTGTCCTGGGTGTTGTGCTAAGAGATGCAGATTGTCCTGGAGGGGGTGCTAAGAGATGCAGACTCTCCTGGAGGGGGTTCTAAGAGATGCAGACTGTCCTAGAGTGGGTGTTAAGAGATGCAGACTGTCCTGAAGGGGGTGCTAAGAGATGCAGAATCTCCTGGTTGTGGTGCTAAGAGATGCAGACTCTCCTGGATGTTGTGCTAAGAGATGCAGACTGTCCTGGATGAGTTGCTAAGAGATGCAGACTGTCCCGGAGGGGACGATAAGAGATGCAGACTGTCCCGGAGGGGGTGCTAAGAGATGCAGACTCTCCTGGAGGGGATGCTAAGAGATGCAGAATCTCCTGGTTGTGGTGCTAAGAGATGCAGACTGTCGTGGAGTGGGTGCTAAGAGATGCACACTGTCCTGGAGGGGGTGCTAGGAGATGCAGACTGTCCTGTAGGGGGTGCTAAGAGATGCAGACTCTCCTGGATGTTGTGCTAAGAGATGCAGACTGTCCTAGATGAGTTGCTAGGAGATGCAGACTCTCCTGGAAGGGGTGCTAAGAGATGCACACTGTCCTGGAGGGGGTGCTAGGAGATGCAGACTGTCCTGGAGGGGGTGCTAAGATGTGCAGATTGTCCTGGGTGTTTTGCTAAGAGATGCAGATTGTCCTGGCGGGGGTGCTAAGAGATGCAGACTCTCCTGGAGGGGGTGCTAAGAGATGCAGACTGTCCTAGAGTGGGTGCTAACAGATGCAGACTGTCCTGGAGGGGGTACTAAAAGATGCAGACTCTCCAGGAGGGGTGCTACGTGATGCAGACTGTCCTGGAGGGGGTGCTAAGAGATGAGGCTCTCCAGGAGGGGTGCTAAGAGATGCAGACTGTCCTGGAGGGGGCGCTTAGAGATGCAGACTCTCCTGGAGGGGGCGCTAAAAGTTGCAGACTCTCCTGGAGGGGGTGCTAAGAGAAACAGACTCTCCTGGAGGTTGTGCTAAGAAATGCGACTCTCTTGGAGGGGGTGCTAAGAGATGCAGACTATCCTGGAGGGGGTGTTAAGAGATGCAGACTGTCCTGAAGGGGGTGCTAAGAGATGCAGAATCTCCTGCTTGTGGTGCTAAGCGATGCAGACTCTCCTGGAGGGGGTGCTAAGAAATACAGACTATCTTGCAGGGGGTGCTAAGAGATGCAGACTGTCCTGGAGGGGGTGCTAAGAGATGCAGACTGTCCTGAAGGGGGTGCTAAGAGATGCAGAATCTCCTGGTTGTGGTGCTAAGAGATGCAGACTCTCCTGGAGGGGGTGCTAAGAAATGCAGACTCTCTTGGAAGGGGTGCTAAGAGATGCAGACTGTCCTGGAGGGGGCGCTAAGAGATGCAGACTCTCCTGGAGGGGGCGCTAAGAGATGCAGACTCTCCTGGAGGGGGCGCTAAGAGATGCAGACTGTCCCGGAGGGGACGATAAGAGATGCAGACTGTCCCGGAGGGGTGCTAAGAGATGCAGACTCTCCTGGAGGGGATGCTAAGAGATGCAGAATCTGCTGGTTGTGGTGCTAAGAGATGCAGACTCTCCTGGAGGGGATGCTAAGAGATGCAGAATCTCCTGGTTGTGGTGCTAAGAGATGCAGACTGTCCTGGAGTGGGTGCTAAGAGATGCACACTGTCCTGGAGGGGGTGCTAGGAGATGCAGACTGTCCTGGAGGGGGTGCTAAGAGATGCAAACTCTCCTGGATGTTGTGCTAAGAGATGCAGACTGTCCTCGATGAGTTGCTAGGAGATGCAGACTCTCCTGGAGGGGGTGCTAAGAGATGCAGACTCTCCCGGAGGGGCTGCTAAGATATGCAGATTGTCCTGGGTGTTGTACTAAGAGATGCAAATTGTCTTGGAGGGGGGTGCTAAGAGATGCAGACTCTCCTGGAGGGGGTGCTAAGAGATGCAGACTGCCCTAGAGTGGGTGCTAAGAGATGCAGACTGTCCTGGAGGGGGTGCTAAGAGATGCAGACTCTCCAGGAGGGGTGCTAAGAGATGTAGACTCTCCAGGAGGGTGCTAAGTGATGCAGACTGTCCTGGAGGGGGTGCTAAGAGATGCAGACTCTCCTGAAGGGGGTGCTAAGAGATGCAGACTCTCCTGGTTGTGGTGCTAAAAGATGCAGACTCTCCTAGAGGGGGCGCTAAGAGATGCAGAGTGTCCTGGCGCGGGCGCTAAGGGATGCAGACTCTCTTGGCGGGGGTGCTAAGAGATGCAGACTGTCCCGGAGCGGGTGCTAAGAGATGCAGACTCTCCTGGAGGGGATGCTAAGAGATGCAGAATCTCCTGGTTGTGGTGCTAAGAGATGCAGACTGTCCTGGAGTGGGTG
Source organism: Pleurodeles waltl (assembly GCF_031143425.1). Lineage (NCBI taxonomy): Eukaryota > Metazoa > Chordata > Amphibia > Caudata > Salamandridae > Pleurodeles > Pleurodeles waltl. The sequence continues at coordinate 1,146,220,192 of NC_090448.1, forward strand.
CTAAGAGATGCACACTGTCCTGGAGGGGGTGCTAGGAGATGCAGACTGTCCTGTAGGGGATGCTAAGAGATGCAGACTTTCCTGGATGTTGTGCTAAGAGATGCAGACTGTCCTAGATGAGTTGCTAGGAGATGCAGACTCTCCTGGAGGGGGTGCTAAGAGATGCACACTGTCCTGGAGGGGGTGCTAGGAGATGCAGACTGTCCTGGAGGGGGTGCTAAGATGTGCAGATTGTCCTGGGTGTTGTGCTAAGAGATGCAGATTGTCCTGGAGGGGGTGCTAAGAGATGCAGACTCTCCTGGAGGGGGTGCTAAGAGATGCAGACTGTCCTAGAGTGGGTGTTAAGAGATGCAGACTGTCCTGAAGGGGGTGCTAAGAGATGCAGAATCTCCTGGTTGTGGTGCTAAGAGATGCAGACTCTCATGGAGGGGGTGGTAAGAAATACAGACTATCTTGGAGGGGGTGCTAAGAGATGCAGACTGTCCTGGAGGGGGTGCTAAGAGATGCAGACTGTCCTGAAGGGGGTGCTAAGAGATGCAGAATCTCCTGGTTCTGGTGCTAAGAGATGCAGACTCTCCTGGAGAGGGTGCTAAGAAATGCAGACTCTCTTGGAGGGGGTGCTAAGAGATGCAGACTGTCCTGGAGGGGGCGCTAAGAGATGCAGACTCTCCTGGAGGGGGCCCTAAGAGATGCAGACTCTCCCGGAGGGGGTGCTAAGTGATGCAGACTCTCCTGGAGGGGATGCTAAGAGATGAAAAATCTCCTGGTTGTGGTGCTAAGAGATGCAGACTCTCCAGGAGGGGATGCTAAGAGATGCAGAATCTCCTGGTTGTGGTGCTAAGAGATGCAGACTGTCCTGGAGTGGGTGCTAAGAGATGCACACTGTCCTGGAGGGGGTGCTAAGAGATGCAGACTGTCCTGGAGGGGGTGCTAAGAGATGCAAACTCTCCTGGATGTTGTGCTAAGAGATGCAGACTGTCCTGGATGAGTTGCTAGGAGATGCAGACTCTCCTGAAGCGGGTGCTAAGAGATGCAGACTCTCCCGGAGGTGCTGCTAAGATATGCATATTGTCCTGGGTGTTGTGCTAAGAGATGCAGATTGTCTTGGAGGGGGTGCTAAGAGATGCAGACTCTCCTGGAGGGGGTGCTAAGAGATGCAGACTGCCCTAGAGTGGGTGCTAAGAGATGCAGACTGTCCTGGAGGGGGTGCTAAGAGATGCAGACTCTCCAGGAGGGGTGCTAAGAGATGCAGACTCTCCTGGATGGGGTGCTAAGTGATGCAGACTGTCCTGGAGGGGTGTTAAGAGATGCTGACTGTCCTGGATGTGGTGCCAAGAGATGCAGACTGTCCTAGAGTGGGTGCTAAGGGATGCAGACTGTCCTGGTTGTGGTGCTAGGAGATGCATGCTCTCCTGGATGAGGTGCTAGGAGATGCAGACTTTCCTGGAGGGGGTGCTAAGAGATGCAGACTCTCCTGGATGGGGAGCTAAGGGATGCAGACTCTCCTGGAGGGGACGATGAGAGATGCAGACTGTCCCGGAGGGGGTGCTAAGAGATGCAGACTCTCCTGGAGGGGATGCTAAGAGATGCAGAATCTCCTGGTTGTGGTGCTAAGAGATGCCGACTGTCCTGGAGTGGGTGCTAAGAGATGCACACTGTCCTGGAGGGGGTGCTAAGCGATGCAGATTGTCCTGGATGTGGGGGTAAGAGATGCAGACTGTCCTGGATGTGGTGCTAAGAGATGCAGACTGTCCTGGAGGGGGCGCTAAGAAATGCAGACTGTCCTGGGGGGGGTGCTAAGAGATGCATGCAATCCTGGATGAGGTGCTGGGAGATGCAGACTCTCCTGGAGGGGGTGCTAAGAGATGCAAACTCTCCTGGATGGGGAGCTAAGGGATACAGACTCTCCTGGAGAGGGTGCTAAGAGATGCAGACTCTCCTGGAGGGCGTGCTAAGAGATGCAGACTCTCCTGGAGGGGGCGCTAAGAGATGCAGACTCTCCTGGAGGGGGCGCTAAGAGAAGGAGATTGTCCTGGAGGGGGTGCTAAGAGATGCAGACTGTCCTGGAGGGGTGCAAACAGATGCAGACTGTCCTGGAGGGGGTGCTAAGAGATGCAGATTCTCCTGGATGTTGTGCTAAGAGATGCAGACTGTCCTGGATGAGTTGCTAGGAGATGCAGACTCTCCTGGAGGGGGTGCTAAGAGATGCATACTGTCCCTGAGGGGCCTCTAAGATATGCAGATTGTCCTGGGTGTTGTGCTAAGAGATGCAGATTGTCCTGGAGGGGGTGCTAAGAGATGCAGACTCTCCTGGAGTGGGTGCTAAGAGATGCAGACTGTCCTGGAGGGGGTGCTAAGAGATGCAGACTCTCCAGGAGGGGTGCTAAGAGATGCAGACTCTCCAGGAGGTGTGCTTAGTGATGCAGACTGTCCTGGAGGGGGTGCTAAGAGATGCAGACTCTCCAGGAGGGGTGCTAAGAGATGCAGACTGTCCTGGAGGGGGTGCTAAGAGATGCAGACTCTCCTGGAGGGGGTGCTAAGAGATGCAGACTGTCCTGGCGGGGCGCTAAGGGATGCAGACTCTCTTGGCAGGGGTGCTAAGAGATGCAGACTGTCCTCGAGGGGGCGTTACGAGATGCAGACTGTCCTAGAGGGGGCGCAAATGGATGCAGACTCTCCTGTAGGGGGTGCTAAGAGAAGCAGACTCTCCTGGATGGGGTGCTAAGTGATGCAGACTCTCCCGGAGGGGGCGCTACGAGATGCAGACTGTCCTGGAGGGGTGCTAAGAGATGCAGACTCTCCTGGATGTGCTGCCAAGAGATGAAGAATCTCCTGGAGGGGGCGCTAAGAGATGCAGACTCTCCAGGAGGGGGTGCTAAGAGATGCAAACTCTCCTGGATGGGGAGCTAAGGGATACAGACTCTCCTGGAGGGGACGCTAAGAGATGCAGACTCTCCTGGAGGGGGCGCTAAGAGAAGGAGATTGTCCTGGAGGGGGTGCTAAGAGATGCAGACTGTCCTGGAGGGGTGTTAACAGATGCAGACTCTCCTGGATGGGATGCTAAGAGATGAAGACTCTCCTGGAGGGGGTGGTAAGAAATGCAGACTCTCTTGGAGGGGGTGCTAAGAGATGCAGACTGTCCTGAAGGGGCTGCTAAGAAATGCAGAATCTCCTGGTTGTGGTGCTAAGAGATGCAGACTGTCTTGGAGCGGGCGCTGAGAGATGCAGACTGTCCTGGAGGCGTGCTAAGAGATGGAGACTCTCCTGGAGGGGGTGCTAAGAGATGTAGACTGTCCTGGAGTGGTTGCTAAGAGATGCAGACCGTCCTGGAGGGGGTGCTGAGAGATGTAGACCGTCCTAGAGTGGGTGCTAAGAGATACAGACTCTCCTGGAGAGGGTGCTAAGAGATGCAGACTGCCCTGGAGGGGGTGCTAAGAGATGCAGACTGTCCTGGAGGGGGTGCTAAGAGATGCAGACTGTCCTGAAGGGGGTGCTAAAAGATGCAGAATCTCCTGGTTGTGCTAAGAGATGCAGACTCTCCTGGATGAGGTGCTAGGAGATGCAGATTGTCCTGGGTGTTGTACTAAGAGATGCAGATTGTCCTGGAGGGGGTGCTAAGAGATGCAGACTCTCCTGGAGAGGGTGCAAAGAGATGCAGACCGTCCTGGAGTGGGTGCTAAGAGATACAGACTCTCCTGGAGAGGGTGCTAAGAGATGCAGACTGCCCTGGAGGGGGTGCTAAGAGATGCAGACTCTCCTTGATGAGGTGCTAAGAGATACAGACTCTCCTGGATGAGGTGCTAGGAGATGCAGATTGTCCTGGGTGTTGTACTAAGAGATGCAGATTGTCCTGGAGGGGGTGCTAAGAGATGCAGACTCTCTTGGAGGGGGTGCTAAGTGATGCAGACTGTCCTGGAGGGGGTGCTAAGAGATGCAGACTGTCCTGAAGGGGGTGCTAAAAGATGCAGAATCTCCTGGTTGTGCTAAGAGATGCAGACTCTCCTGGATGAGGTGCTAGGAGATGCAGATTGTCCTGGGTGTTGTACTAAGAGATGCAGATTGTCCTGGAGGGGGTGCTAAGAGATGCAGACTCTCCTGGAGAGGGTGCAAAGAGATGCAGACCGTCCTGGAGTGGGTGCTAAAAGATGCAGACTGTCCTGGAGGGGTGCTAAGAGATGCAGACTCTCCTGGATGGGGTGCTAAGTGATGCAGACTCTCCCGGAGGGGGCGCTAAGAGATGCAGACTGTCCTGGAGGGGTGCTAAGAGATGCAGACTCTCCTGGATGTGGTGCCAAGAGATGCAGACTGTCCTAGAGTGGGTGCTAAGAGATGCAGACTGTCCTGGTTGTGGTGCTAGGGGATGCATGCTATTCTGGATGAGGTGCTAGGAGATGCAGACTCTCCTGGAGGGGGTGCTAAGAGATGCAAACTCTCCTGGATGGGGAGCTAAGGGATACAGACTCTCCTGGAGAGGGTGCTAAGAGATGCAGACTGCCCTGGAGGGGGTGCTAAGAGATGCAGACTCTCCTTGATGAGGTGCTAAGAGATGCAGACTCTCCTGGATTAGATGCTAGGAGATGCAGATTGTCCTGGGTGTTGTACTAAGAGATGCAGATTGTCCTGGAGGGGGTGCTAAGAGATGCAGGCTCTCTTGGAGGGGGTGCTAAGAGATGCAGACTGTCCTGGAGGGGGTGCTAAGAGATGCAGACTGTCCTGAAGGGGGTGCTAAAAGATGCAGAATCTCCTGGTTGTGCTAAGAGATGCAGACTCTCCTGGATGAGGTGCTAGGAGATGCAGATTGTCCTGGGTGTTGTACTAAGAGATGCAGATTGTCCTGGATGGGGTGCTAAGTGATGCAGACTCTCCTGGAGGGGGTGCTAAGAGATGCAGACTGTCCTGGCGGGGGCGCTAAGGGATGCAGACTCTCTTGGCAGGGGTGCTAAGAGATGCAGACTGTCCTGGAGGGGGCGTTACGAGATGCAGACTGTCCTGGAGGGGGCGCAAAGGGATGCAGACTCTCCTGTAGGGGGTGCTAAGAGAAGCAGACTCTCCTGGATGGGGTGCTAAGTGATGCAGACTCTCCCGGAGGGGGCGCTAAGAGATGCAGACTGTCCTGGAGGGGTGCTAAGAGATGCAGACTCTCCTGGATGTGCTGCCAAGAGATGCAGAATCTCCTGGAGGGGGCGCTAAGAGATGCAGACTCTCCAGGAGGGGGTGCTAAGAGATGCAAACTCTCCTGGATGGGGAGCTAAGGGATACAGACTCTCCTGGAGGGGGCGCTAAGAGATGCAGACTCTCCTGGAGGGGGCGCTAAGAGAAGGAGATTGTCCTGGAGGAGGTGCTAAGAGATGCAGACTGTCCTGGAGGGGTGCTAACAGATGCAGACTCTCCTGGATGGGATGCTAAGAGATGAAGACTCTCCTGGAGGGGGTGGTAAGAAATGCAGACTCTCTTGGAGGGGGTGCTAAGAGATGCAGACTGTCCTGAAGGGGCTGCTAAGAAATGCAGAATCTCCTGGTTGTGGTGCTAAGAGATGCAGACTGTCTTGGAGGGGGCGCTGAGAGATGCAGACTGTCCTGGAGGGGTGCTAAGAGATGGAGACTCTCCTGGAGGGGGTGCTAAGAGATGTAGACTGTCCTGGAGTGGTTGCTAAGAGATGCAGACAGTCCTGGAGGGGGTGCTGAGAGATGTAGACCGTCCTAGAGTGGGTGCTAAGAGATACAGACTCTCCTGGAGAGGGTGCTAAGAGATGCAGACTGCCCTGGAGGGGGTGCTAAGAGATGCAGACTGTCCTGGAGGGGGTGCTAAGAGATGCAGACTGTCCTGAAGGGGGTGCTAAAAGATGCAGAATCTCCTGGTTGTGCTAAGAGATGCAGACTCTCCTGGATGAGGTGCTAGGAGATGCAGATTGTCCTGGGTGTTGTACTAAGAGATGCAGATTGTCCTGGAGGGGGTGCTAAGAGATGCAGACTCTCCTGGAGAGGGTGCAAAGAGATGCAGACCGTCCTGGAGTGGGTGCTAAAAGATGCAGACTGTCCTGGAGGGGTGCTAAGAGATGCAGACTCTCCTGGATGGGGTGCTAAGTGATGCAGACTCTCCCGGAAGGGGCGCTAAGAGATGTAGACTGTCCTGGATGGGTGCTAAGAGATGGAAACTCTCCTTGAGGGGGTGCTAAAAGATGCAGACTGTCCTGGAGGGGGTGCTAATAGATGCAGACCGTCCTGGAGTGGGGGCTAAGAGATGCTGACTGTCCTGGAGGGGTGCTAAGAGATGCAGACTGTCCTGGAGGGGGTGCTAAGAGATGCAGACTCCCCTGGATGAGGTGCTAAGAGATGCAGACTCTCCTGGATGTTGTGCTAAGAGATGCAGACTGTCCTGGATGAGTTGCTAAGAGATGCAGACTGTCCCGGAGGGGACGATAAGAGATGCAGACTGTCCCGGAGGGGGTGCTAAGAGATGCAGACTCTCCTGGAGGGGATGCTAAGAGATGCAGAATCTCCTGGTTGTGGTGCTAAGAGATGCAGACTGTCCTGGAGTGGGTGCTAAGAGATGCACACTGTCCTGGAGGGGGTGCTAGGAGATGCAGACTGTCCTGTAGGGGGTGCTAAGAGATGCAGACTCTCCTGGATGTTGTGCTAAGAGATGCAGACTGTCCTAGAGGAGTTGCTAGGAGATGCAGACTCTCCTGGAAGGGGTGCTAAGAGATGCACACTGTCCTGGAGGGGGTGCTAAAAGATGCAAACTCTCCAGGAGGGGTACTACGTGATGCAGACTCTCCTGGAGGGGGTGCTAAAAGATGCAAACTCTCCAGGAGGGGTGCTACGTGATGCAGACTGTCCTGGAGGGGGTGCTAAGAGATGCAGACTCTCCAGGAGGGGTGCTAAGAGATGCAGACTGTCCTGGAGGGGGCGCTTAGAGATACAGACTCTCCTGGAGGGGGCGCTAAAAGTTGCAGACTCTCCTGGAGGGGGTGCTAAGAGATGCAGACTCTCCTGGAGGGGGTGCTAAGAGATGCAGACTCTCCTGGAGGGGGTGCTAAGAAATGCGACTCTCTTGGAGGGGGTGCTAAGAGATGCAGACTGTCCTGGAGGGGGTGTTAAGAGATGCAGACTGTCCTGAAGGGGGTGCTAAGAGATGCAGAATCTCCTGGTTGTGGTGCTAAGAGATGCAGACTCTCCTGGAGGGGGTGCTAAGAAATACAGACTATCTTGGAGGGGGTGCTAAGAGATGCAGACTGTCCTGGAGGGGGTGCTAAGAGATGCAGACTGTCCTAAAGGGGGTGCTAAGAGATGCAGAATCTCCTGGTTGTGGTGCTAAGAGATGCAGACTCTCCTGGAGGGGGTGCTAAGAAATGCAGACTCTCTTGGAGGGGGTGCTAAGAGATGCAGACTGTCCTGAAGGGGGTGCTAAAAGATGCAGAATCTCCTGGTTGTGGTAAGAGATGCAGACTGTCCTGGAGGGGTGCTAAGAGATGGAGACTCTCCTGGAGGGGGTGCTAAGAGATGCAGACTGTCCTGGAGTGGGTGCTAAGAGATGCAGACTGTCCTGGAGAGGGTGCTAAGAGATTCAGACCGTCCTGGAGTGGGTGCTAAAAGATGCAGACTGTCCTGGAGGGACGCTAAGAGATGCAGACTCTCCTGGAGGGGGCGCTAAGAGATGCAGACTGTCCCGGAGGGGACGATAAGAGATGCAGACTGTCCCGGAGGGGTGCTAAGAGATGCAGACTCTCCTGGAGGGGATGCTAAGAGATGCAGAATCTGCTGGTTGTGGTGCTAAGAGATGCAGACTCTCCTGGAGGGGATGCTAAGAGATGCAGAATCTCCTGGTTGTGGTGCTAAGAGATGCAGACTGTCCTGGAGTGGGTGCTAAGAGATGCACACTGTCCTGGAGGGGGTGCTAAGAGATGCAGACTGTCCTGGAGGGGGTGCTAAGAGATGCAAACTCTCCTGGATGTTGTGCTAAGAGATGCAGACTGTCCTGGATGAGTTGCTAGGAGATGCAGACTCTCCTGGAGGGGGTGCTAAGAGATGCAGACTCTCCCGGAGGGGCTGCTAAGATATGCAGATTGTCCTGGGTGTTGTGCTAAGAGATGCAGATTGTCTTGGAGGGGGTGCTAAGAGATGCAGACTCTCCTGGAGGGGGTGCTAAGAGATGCAGACTGCCCTAGAGTGGGTGCTAAGAGATGCAGACTGTCCTGGAGGGGGTGCTAAGAGATGCAGACTCTCCAGGAGGGGTGCTAAGAGATGTAGACTCTCCAGGAGGGTGCTAAGTGATGCAGACTGTCCTGGAGGGGGTGCTAAGAGATGCAGACTCTCCTGAAGGGGGTGCTAAGAGATGCAGACTCTCCTGGTTGTGGTGCTAAAAGATGCAGACTCTCCTAGAGGGGGCGCTAAGAGATGCAGACTGTCCTGGCGCGGGCGCTAAGGGATGCAGACTCTCTTGGCGGGGGTGCTAAGAGATGCAGACTGTCCCGGAGCGGGTGCTAAGAGATGCAGACTCTCCTGGAGGGGATGCTAAGAGATGCAGAATCTCCTGGTTGTGGTGCTAAGAGATGCAGACTGTCCTGGAGTGGGTGCTAAGAGATGCACACTGTCCTGGAGGGGGTGCTAGGAGATGCAGACTGTCCTGTAGGGGATGCTAAGAGATGCAGACTTTCCTGGATGTTGTGCTAAGAGATGCAGACTGTCCTAGATGAGTTGCTAGGAGATGCAGACTCTCCTGGAGGGGGTGCTAAGAGATGCACACTGTCCTGGAGGGGGTGCTAGGAGATGCAGACTGTCCTGGAGGGGGTGCTAAGATGTGCAGATTGTCCTGGGTGTTGTGCTAAGAGATGCAGATTGTCCTGGAGGGGGTGCTAAGAGATGCAGACTCTCCTGGAGGGGGTGCTAAGAGATGCAGACTGTCCTAGAGTGGGTGTTAAGAGATGCAGACTGTCCTGAAGGGGGTGCTAAGAGATGCAGAATCTCCTGGTTGTGGTGCTAAGAGATGCAGACTCTCATGGAGGGGGTGGTAAGAAATACAGACTATCTTGGAGGGGGTGCTAAGAGATGCAGACTGTCCTGGAGGGGGTGCTAAGAGATGCAGACTGTCCTGAAGGGGGTGCTAAGAGATGCAGAATCTCCTGGTTCTGGTGCTAAGAGATGCAGACTCTCCTGGAGAGGGTGCTAAGAAATGCAGACTCTCTTGGAGGGGGTGCTAAGAGATGCAGACTGTCCTGGAGGGGGCGCTAAGAGATGCAGACTCTCCTGGAGGGGGCCCTAAGAGATGCAGACTCTCCCGGAGGGGGTGCTAAGTGATGCAGACTCTCCTGGAGGGGATGCTAAGAGATGAAAAATCTCCTGGTTGTGGTGCTAAGAGATGCAGACTCTCCAGGAGGGGATGCTAAGAGATGCAGAATCTCCTGGTTGTGGTGCTAAGAGATGCAGACTGTCCTGGAGTGGGTGCTAAGAGATGCAGACTGTCCTGGAGGGGGTGCTAAGAGATGCAGACTGTCCTGGAGGGGGTGCTAAGAGATGCAAACTCTCCTGGATGTTGTGCTAAGAGATGCAGACTGTCCTGGATGAGTTGCTAGGAGATGCAGACTCTCCTGAAGCGGGTGCTAAGAGATGCAGACTCTCCCGGAGGTGCTGCTAAGATATGCATATTGTCCTGGGTGTTGTGCTAAGAGATGCAGATTGTCTTGGAGGGGGTGCTAAGAGATGCAGACTCTCCTGGAGGGGGTGCTAAGAGATGCAGACTGCCCTAGAGTGGGTGCTAAGAGATGCAGACTGTCCTGGAGGGGGTGCTAAGAGATGCAGACTCTCCAGGAGGGGTGCTAAGAGATGCAGACTCTCCTGGATGGGGTGCTAAGTGATGCAGACTGTCCTGGAGGGGTGTTAAGAGATGCTGACTGTCCTGGATGTGGTGCCAAGAGATGCAGACTGTCCTAGAGTGGGTGCTAAGGGATGCAGACTGTCCTGGTTGTGGTGCTAGGAGATGCATGCTCTCCTGGATGAGGTGCTAGGAGATGCAGACTTTCCTGGAGGGGGTGCTAAGAGATGCAGACTCTCCTGGATGGGGAGCTAAGGGATGCAGACTCTCCTGGAGGGGACGATGAGAGATGCAGACTGTCCCGGAGGGGGTGCTAAGAGATGCAGACTCTCCTGGAGGGGATGCTAAGAGATGCAGAATCTCCTGGTTGTGGTGCTAAGAGATGCCGACTGTCCTGGAGTGGGTGCTAAGAGATGCACACTGTCCTGGAGGGGGTGCTAAGCGATGCAGATTGTCCTGGATGTGGGGGTAAGAGATGCAGACTGTCCTGGATGTGGTGCTAAGAGATGCAGACTGTCCTGGAGGGGGCGCTAAGAAATGCAGACTGTCCTGGGGGGGGTGCTAAGAGATGCATGCTATCCTGGATGAGGTGCTGGGAGATGCAGACTCTCCTGGAGGGGGTGCTAAGAGATGCAAACTCTCCTGGATGGGGAGCTAAGGGATACAGACTCTCCTGGAGAGGGTGCTAAGAGATGCAGACTCTCCTGGAGGGCGTGCTAAGAGATGCAGACTCTCCTGGAGGGGGCGCTAAGAGATGCAGACTCTCCTGGAGGGGGCGCTAAGAGAAGGAGATTGTCCTGGAGGGGGTGCTAAGAGATGCAGACTGTCCTGGAGGGGTGCAAACAGATGCAGACTGTCCTGGAGGGGGTGCTAAGAGATGCAGATTCTCCTGGATGTTGTGCTAAGAGATGCAGACTGTCCTGGATGAGTTGCTAGGAGATGCAGACTCTCCTGGAGGGGGTGCTAAGAGATGCATACTGTCCCTGAGGGGCCTCTAAGATATGCAGATTGTCCTGGGTGTTGTGCTAAGAGATGCAGATTGTCCTGGAGGGGGTGCTAAGAGATGCAGACTCTCCTGGAGTGGGTGCTAAGAGATGCAGACTGTCCTGGAGGGGGTGCTAAGAGATGCAGACTCTCCAGGAGGGGTGCTAAGAGATGCAGACTCTCCAGGAGGGGTGCTAAGAGATGCAGACTCTCCAGGAGGTGTGCTTAGTGATGCAGACTGTCCTGGAGGGGGTGCTAAGAGATGCAGACTCTCCAGGAGGGGTGCTAAGAGATGCAGACTGTCCTGGAGGGGGTGCTAAGAGATGCAGACTCTCCTGGAGGGGGTGCTAAGAGATGCAGACTGTCCTGGCGGGGGCGCTAAGGGATGCAGACTCTCTTGGCAGGGGTGCTAAGAGATGCAGACTGTCCTCGAGGGGGCGTTACGAGATGCAGACTGTCCTAGAGGGGGCGCAAAGGGATGCAGACTCTCCTGTAGGGGGTGCTAAGAGAAGCAGACTCTCCTGGATGGGGTGCTAAGTGATGCAGACTCTCCCGGAGGGGGCGCTACGAGATGCAGACTGTCCTGGAGGGGTGCTAAGAGATGCAGACTCTCCTGGATGTGCTGCCAAGAGATGAAGAATCTCCTGGAGGGGGCGCTAAGAGATGCAGACTCTCCAGGAGGGGGTGCTAAGAGATGCAAACTCTCCTGGATGGGGAGCTAAGGGATACAGACTCTCCTGGAGGGGGCGCTAAGAGATGCAGACTCTCCTGGAGGGGGCGCTAAGAGAAGGAGATTGTCCTGGAGGGGGTGCTAAGAGATGCAGACTGTCCTGGAGGGGTGTTAACAGATGCAGACTCTCCTGGATGGGATGCTAAGAGATGAAGACTCTCCTGGAGGGGGTGGTAAGAAATGCAGACTCTCTTGGAGGGGGTGCTAAGAGATGCAGACTGTCCTGAAGGGGCTGCTAAGAAATGCAGAATCTCCTGGTTGTGGTGCTAAGAGATGCAGACTGTCTTGGAGCGGGCGCTGAGAGATGCAGACTGTCCTGGAGGCGTGCTAAGAGATGGAGACTCTCCTGGAGGGGGTGCTAAGAGATGTAGACTGTCCTGGAGTGGTTGCTAAGAGATGCAGACCGTCCTGGAGGGGTGCTGAGAGATGTAGACCGTCCTAGAGTGGGTGCTAAGAGATACAGACTCTCCTGGAGAGGGTGCTAAGAGATGCAGACTGCCCTGGAGGGGGTGCTAAGAGATGCAGACTGTCCTGGAGGGGGTGCTAAGAGATGCAGACTGTCCTGAAGGGGGTGCTAAAAGATGCAGAATCTCCTGGTTGTGCTAAGAGATGCAGACTCTCCTGGATGAGGTGCTAGGAGATGCAGATTGTCCTGGGTGTTGTACTAAGAGATGCAGATTGTCCTGGAGGGGGTGCTAAGAGATGCAGACTCTCCTGGAGAGGGTGCAAAGAGATGCAGACCGTCCTGGAGTGGGTGCTAAGAGATACAGACTCTCCTGGAGAGGGTGCTAAGAGATGCAGACTGCCCTGGAGGGGGTGCTAAGAGATGCAGACTCTCCTTGATGAGGTGCTAAGAGATACAGACTCTCCTGGATGAGGTGCTAGGAGATGCAGATTGTCCTGGGTGTTGTACTAAGAGATGCAGATTGTCCTGGAGGGGGTGCTAAGAGATGCAGACTCTCTTGGAGGGGGTGCTAAGTGATGCAGACTGTCCTGGAGGGGGTGCTAAGAGATGCAGACTGTCCTGAAGGGGGTGCTAAAAGATGCAGAATCTCCTGGTTGTGCTAAGAGATGCAGACTCTCCTGGATGAGGTGCTAGGAGATGCAGATTGTCCTGGGTGTTGTACTAAGAGATGCAGATTGTCCTGGAGGGGGTGCTAAGAGATGCAGACTCTCCTGGAGAGGGTGCAAAGAGATGCAGACTCTCCTGGAGAGGGTGCAAAGAGATGCAGACCGTCCTGGAGTGGGTGCTAAAAGATGCAGACTGTCCTGGAGGGGTGCTAAGAGATGCAGACTCTCCTGGATGGGGTGCTAAGTGATGCAGACTCTCCCGGAGGGGGCGCTAAGAGATGCAGACTGTCCTGGAGGGGTGCTAAGAGATGCAGACTCTCCTGGATGTGGTGCCAAGAGATGCAGACTGTCCTAGAGTGGGTGCTAAGAGATGCAGACTGTCCTGGTTGTGGTGCTAGGGGATGCATGCTATTCTGGATGAGGTGCTAGGAGATGCAGACTCTCCTGGAGGGGGTGCTAAGAGATGCAAACTCTCCTGGATGGGGAGCTAAGGGAAACAGACTCTCCTGGAGAGGGTGCTAAGAGATGCAGACTGCCCTGGAGGGGGTGCTAAGAGATGCAGACTCTCCTTGATGAGGTGCTAAGAGATGCAGACTCTCCTGGATTAGGTGCTAGGAGATGCAGATTGTCCTGGGTGTTGTACTAAGAGATGCAGATTGTCCTGGAGGGGGTGCTAAGAGATGCAGGCTCTCTTGGAGGGGGTGCTAAGAGATGCAGACTGTCCTGGAGGGGGTGCTAAGAGATGCAGACTGTCCTGAAGGGGGTGCTAAAAGATGCAGAATCTCCTGGTTGTGCTAAGAGATGCAGACTCTCCTGGATGAGGTGCTAGGAGATGCAGATTGTCCTGGGTGTTGTACTAAGAGATGCAGATTGTCCTGGATGGGGTGCTAAGTGATGCAGACTCTCCTGGAGGGGGTGCTAAGAGATGCAGACTGTCCTGGCGGGGGCGCTAAGGGATGCAGACTCTCTTGGCAGGGGTGCTAAGAGATGCAGACTGTCCTGGAGGGGGCGTTACGAGATGCAGACTGTCCTGGAGGGGGCGCAAAGGGATGCAGACTCTCCTGTAGGGGGTGCTAAGAGAAGCAGACTCTCCTGGATGGGGTGCTAAGTGATGCAGACTCTCCCGGAGGGGGCGCTAAGAGATGCAGACTGTCCTGGAGGGGTGCTAAGAGATGCAGACTCTCCTGGATGTGCTGCCAAGAGATGCAGAATCTCCTGGAGGGGGCGCTAAGAGATGCAGACTCTCCAGGAGGGGGTGCTAAGAGATGCAAACTCTCCTGGATGGGGAGCTAAGGGATACAGACTCTCCTGGAGGGGGCGCTAAGAGATGCAGACTCTCCTGGAGGGGGCGCTAAGAGAAGGAGATTGTCCTGGAGGAGGTGCTAAGAGATGCAGACTGTCCTGGAGGGGTGCTAACAGATGCAGACTCTCCTGGATGGGATGCTAAGAGATGAAGACTCTCCTGGAGGGGGTGGTAAGAAATGCAGACTCTCTTGGAGGGGGTGCTAAGAGATGCAGACTGTCCTGAAGGGGCTGCTAAGAAATGCAGAATCTCCTGGTTGTGGTGCTAAGAGATGCAGACTGTCTTGGAGGGGGCGCTGAGAGATGCAGACTGTCCTGGAGGGGTGCTAAGAGATGGAGACTCTCCTGGAGGGGGTGCTAAGAGATGTAGACTGTCCTGGAGTGGTTGCTAAGAGATGCAGACAGTCCTGGAGGGGGTGCTGAGAGATGTAGACCGTCCTAGAGTGGGTGCTAAGAGATACAGACTCTCCTGGAGAGGGTGCTAAGAGATGCAGACTGCCCTGGAGGGGGTGCTAAGAGATGCAGACTGTCCTGGAGGGGGTGCTAAGAGATGCAGACTGTCCTGAAGGGGGTGCTAAAAGATGCAGAATCTCCTGGTTGTGCTAAGAGATGCAGACTCTCCTGGATGAGGTGCTAGGAGATGCAGATTGTCCTGGGTGTTGTACTAAGAGATGCAGATTGTCCTGGAGGGGGTGCTAAGAGATGCAGACTCTCCTGGAGAGGGTGCAAAGAGATGCAGACCGTCCTGGAGTGGGTGCTAAAAGATGCAGACTGTCCTGGAGGGGTGCTAAGAGATGCAGACTCTCCTGGATGGGGTGCTAAGTGATGCAGACTCTCCCGGAAGGGGCGCTAAGAGATGTAGACTGTCCTGGATGGGTGCTAAGAGATGGAAACTCTCCTTGAGGGGGTGCTAAAAGATGCAGACTGTCCTGGAGGGGGTGCTAATAGATGCAGACCGTCCTGGAGTGGGGGCTGAGAGATGCTGACTGTCCTGGAGGGGTGCTAAGAGATGCAGACTGTCCTGGAGGGGGTGCTAAGAGATGCAGACTCCCCTGGATGAGGTGCTAAGAGATGCAGACTCTCCTGGATGTTGTGCTAAGAGATGCAGACTGTCCTGGATGAGTTGCTAAGAGATGCAGACTGTCCCGGAGGGGACGATAAGAGATGCAGACTGTCCCGGAGGGGGTGCTAAGAGATGCAGACTCTCCTGGAGGGGATGCTAAGAGATGCAGAATCTCCTGGTTGTGGTGCTAAGAGATGCAGACTGTCCTGGAGTGGGTGCTAAGAGATGCACACTGTCCTGGAGGGGGTGCTAGGAGATGCAGACTGTCCTGTAGGGGGTGCTAAGAGATGCAGACTCTCCTGGATGTTGTGCTAAGAGATGCAGACTGTCCTAGAGGAGTTGCTAGGAGATGCAGACTCTCCTGGAAGGGGTGCTAAGAGATGCACACTGTCCTGGAGGGGGTGCTAAAAGATGCAAACTCTCCAGGAGGGGTACTACGTGATGCAGACTCTCCTGGAGGGGGTGCTAAAAGATGCAAACTCTCCAGGAGGGGTGCTACGTGATGCAGACTGTCCTGGAGGGGGTGCTAAGAGATGCAGACTCTCCAGGAGGGGTGCTAAGAGATGCAGACTGTCCTGGAGGGGGCGCTTAGAGATACAGACTCTCCTGGAGGGGGCGCTAAAAGTTGCAGACTCTCCTGGAGGGGGTGCTAAGAGATGCAGACTCTCCTGGAGGGGGTGCTAAGAGATGCAGACTCTCCTGGAGGGGGTGCTAAGAAATGCGACTCTCTTGGAGGGGGTGCTAAGAGATGCAGACTGTCCTGGAGGGGGTGTTAAGAGATGCAGACTGTCCTGAAGGGGGTGCTAAGAGATGCAGAATCTCCTGGTTGTGGTGCTAAGAGATGCAGACTCTCCTGGAGGGGGTGCTAAGAAATACAGACTATCTTGGAGGGGGTGCTAAGAGATGCAGACTGTCCTGGAGGGGGTGCTAAGAGATGCAGACTGTCCTAAAGGGGGTGCTAAGAGATGCAGAATCTCCTGGTTGTGGTGCTAAGAGATGCAGACTCTCCTGGAGGGGGTGCTAAGAAATGCAGACTCTCTTGGAGGGGGTGCTAAGAGATGCAGACTGTCCTGAAGGGGGTGCTAAAAGATGCAGAATCTCCTGGTTGTGGTAAGAGATGCAGACTGTCCTGGAGGGGTGCTAAGAGATGGAGACTCTCCTGGAGGGGGTGCTAAGAGATGCAGACTGTCCTGGAGTGGGTGCTAAGAGATGCAGACTGTCCTGGAGAGGGTGCTAAGAGATTCAGACCGTCCTGGAGTGGGTGCTAAAAGATGCAGACTGTCCTGGAGGGACGCTAAGAGATGCAGACTCTCCTGGAGGGGGCGCTAAGAGATGCAGACTGTCCCGGAGGGGACGATAAGAGATGCAGACTGTCCCGGAGGGGTGCTAAGAGATGCAGACTCTCCTGGAGGGGATGCTAAGAGATGCAGAATCTGCTGGTTGTGGTGCTAAGAGATGCAGACTCTCCTGGAGGGGATGCTAAGAGATGCAGAATCTCCTGGTTGTGGTGCTAAGAGATGCAGACTGTCCTGGAGTGGGTGCTAAGAGATGCACACTGTCCTGGAGGGGGTGCTAAGAGATGCAGACTGTCCTGGAGGGGGTGCTAAGAGATGCAAACTCTCCTGGATGTTGTGCTAAGAGATGCAGACTGTCCTGGATGAGTTGCTAGGAGATGCAGACTCTCCTGGAGGGGGTGCTAAGAGATGCAGACTCTCCCGGAGGGGCTGCTAAGATATGCAGATTGTCCTGGGTGTTGTGCTAAGAGATGCAGATTGTCTTGGAGGGGGTGCTAAGAGATGCAGACTCTCCTGGAGGGGGTGCTAAGAGATGCAGACTGCCCTAGAGTGGGTGCTAAGAGATGCAGACTGTCCTGGAGGGGGTGCTAAGAGATGCAGACTCTCCAGGAGGGGTGCTAAGAGATGTAGACTCTCCAGGAGGGTGCTAAGTGATGCAGACTGTCCTGGAGGGGGTGCTAAGAGATGCAGACTCTCCTGAAGGGGGTGCTAAGAGATGCAGACTCTCCTGGTTGTGGTGCTAAAAGATGCAGACTCTCCTAGAGGGGGCGCTAAGAGATGCAGACTGTCCTGGCGCGGGCGCTAAGGGATGCAGACTCTCTTGGCGGGGGTGCTAAGAGATGCAGACTGTCCCGGAGCGGGTGCTAAGAGATGCAGACTCTCCTGGAGGGGATGCTAAGAGATGCAGAATCTCCTGGTTGTGGTGCTAAGAGATGCAGACTGTCCTGGAGTGGGTGCTAAGAGATGCACACTGTCCTGGAGGGGGTGCTAGGAGATGCAGACTGTCCTGTAGGGGATGCTAAGAGATGCAGACTTTCCTGGATGTTGTGCTAAGAGATGCAGACTGTCCTAGATGAGTTGCTAGGAGATGCAGACTCTCCTGGAGGGGGTGCTAAGAGATGCACACTGTCCTGGAGGGGGTGCTAGGAGATGCAGACTGTCCTGGAGGGGGTGCTAAGATGTGCAGATTGTCCTGGGTGTTGTGCTAAGAGATGCAGATTGTCCTGGAGGGGGTGCTAAGAGATGCAGACTCTCCTGGAGGGGGTGCTAAGAGATGCAGACTGTCCTAGAGTGGGTGTTAAGAGATGCAGACTGTCCTGAAGGGGGTGCTAAGAGATGCAGAATCTCCTGGTTGTGGTGCTAAGAGATGCAGACTCTCATGGAGGGGGTGGTAAGAAATACAGACTATCTTGGAGGGGGTGCTAAGAGATGCAGACTGTCCTGGAGGGGGTGCTAAGAGATGCAGACTGTCCTGAAGGGGGTGCTAAGAGATGCAGAATCTCCTGGTTCTGGTGCTAAGAGATGCAGACTCTCCTGGAGAGGGTGCTAAGAAATGCAGACTCTCTTGGAGGGGGTGCTAAGAGATGCAGACTGTCCTGGAGGGGGCGCTAAGAGATGCAGACTCTCCTGGAGGGGGCCCTAAGAGATGCAGACTCTCCCGGAGGGGGTGCTAAGTGATGCAGACTCTCCTGGAGGGGATGCTAAGAGATGAAAAATCTCCTGGTTGTGGTGCTAAGAGATGCAGACTCTCCAGGAGGGGATGCTAAGAGATGCAGAATCTCCTGGTTGTGGTGCTAAGAGATGCAGACTGTCCTGGAGTGGGTGCTAAGAGATGCACACTGTCCTGGAGGGGGTGCTAAGAGATGCAGACTGTCCTGGAGGGGGTGCTAAGAGATGCAAACTCTCCTGGATGTTGTGCTAAGAGATGCAGACTGTCCTGGATGAGTTGCTAGGAGATGCAGACTCTCCTGAAGCGGGTGCTAAGAGATGCAGACTCTCCCGGAGGTGCTGCTAAGATATGCATATTGTCCTGGGTGTTGTGCTAAGAGATGCAGATTGTCTTGGAGGGGGTGCTAAGAGATGCAGACTCTCCTGGAGGGGGTGCTAAGAGATGCAGACTGCCCTAGAGTGGGTGCTAAGAGATGCAGACTGTCCTGGAGGGGGTGCTAAGAGATGCAGACTCTCCAGGAGGGGTGCTAAGAGATGCAGACTCTCCTGGATGGGGTGCTAAGTGATGCAGACTGTCCTGGAGGGGTGTTAAGAGATGCTGACTGTCCTGGATGTGGTGCCAAGAGATGCAGACTGTCCTAGAGTGGGTGCTAAGGGATGCAGACTGTCCTGGTTGTGGTGCTAGGAGATGCATGCTCTCCTGGATGAGGTGCTAGGAGATGCAGACTTTCCTGGAGGGGGTGCTAAGAGATGCAGACTCTCCTGGATGGGGAGCTAAGGGATGCAGACTCTCCTGGAGGGGACGATGAGAGATGCAGACTGTCCCGGAGGGGGTGCTAAGAGATGCAGACTCTCCTGGAGGGGATGCTAAGAGATGCAGAATCTCCTGGTTGTGGTGCTAAGAGATGCCGACTGTCCTGGAGTGGGTGCTAAGAGATGCACACTGTCCTGGAGGGGGTGCTAAGCGATGCAGATTGTCCTGGATGTGGGGGTAAGAGATGCAGACTGTCCTGGATGTGGTGCTAAGAGATGCATGCAATCCTGGATGAGGTGCTGGGAGATGCAGACTCTCCTGGAGGGGGTGCTAAGAGATGCAAACTCTCCTGGATGGGGAGCTAAGGGATACAGACTCTCCTGGAGAGGGTGCTAAGAGATGCAGACTCTCCTGGAGGGCGTGCTAAGAGATGCAGACTCTCCTGGAGGGGGCGCTAAGAGATGCAGACTCTCCTGGAGGGGGCGCTAAGAGAAGGAGATTGTCCTGGAGGGGGTGCTAAGAGATGCAGACTGTCCTGGAGGGGTGCAAACAGATGCAGACTGTCCTGGAGGGGGTGCTAAGAGATGCAGATTCTCCTGGATGTTGTGCTAAGAGATGCAGACTGTCCTGGATGAGTTGCTAGGAGATGCAGACTCTCCTGGAGGGGGTGCTAAGAGATGCATACTGTCCCTGAGGGGCCTCTAAGATATGCAGATTGTCCTGGGTGTTGTGCTAAGAGATGCAGATTGTCCTGGAGGGGGTGCTAAGAGATGCAGACTCTCCTGGAGTGGGTGCTAAGAGATGCAGACTGTCCTGGAGGGGGTGCTAAGAGATGCAGACTCTCCAGGAGGGGTGCTAAGAGATGCAGACTCTCCAGGAGGGGTGCTAAGAGATGCAGACTCTCCAGGAGGTGTGCTTAGTGATGCAGACTGTCCTGGAGGGGGTGCTAAGAGATGCAGACTCTCCAGGAGGGGTGCTAAGAGATGCAGACTGTCCTGGAGGGGGTGCTAAGAGATGCAGACTCTCCTGGAGGGGGTGCTAAGAGATGCAGACTGTCCTGGCGGGGGCGCTAAGGGATGCAGACTCTCTTGGCAGGGGTGCTAAGAGATGCAGACTGTCCTCGAGGGGGCGTTACGAGATGCAGACTGTCCTAGAGGGGGCGCAAAGGGATGCAGACTCTCCTGTAGGGGGTGCTAAGAGAAGCAGACTCTCCTGGATGGGGTGCTAAGTGATGCAGACTCTCCCGGAGGGGGCGCTACGAGATGCAGACTGTCCTGGAGGGGTGCTAAGAGATGCAGACTCTCCTGGATGTGCTGCCAAGAGATGAAGAATCTCCTGGAGGGGGCGCTAAGAGATGCAGACTCTCCAGGAGGGGGTGCTAAGAGATGCAAACTCTCCTGGATGGGGAGCTAAGGGATACAGACTCTCCTGGAGGGGGCGCTAAGAGATGCAGACTCTCCTGGAGGGGGCGCTAAGAGAAGGAGATTGTCCTGGAGGGGGTGCTAAGAGATGCAGACTGTCCTGGAGGGGTGTTAACAGATGCAGACTCTCCTGGATGGGATGCTAAGAGATGAAGACTCTCCTGGAGGGGGTGGTAAGAAATGCAGACTCTCTTGGAGGGGGTGCTAAGAGATGCAGACTGTCCTGAAGGGGCTGCTAAGAAATGCAGAATCTCCTGGTTGTGGTGCTAAGAGATGCAGACTGTCTTGGAGCGGGCGCTGAGAGATGCAGACTGTCCTGGAGGCGTGCTAAGAGATGGAGACTCTCCTGGAGGGGGTGCTAAGAGATGTAGACTGTCCTGGAGTGGTTGCTAAGAGATGCAGACCGTCCTGGAGGGGGTGCTGAGAGATGTAGACCGTCCTAGAGTGGGTGCTAAGAGATACAGACTCTCCTGGAGAGGGTGCTAAGAGATGCAGACTGCCCTGGAGGGGGTGCTAAGAGATGCAGACTGTCCTGGAGGGGGTGCTAAGAGATGCAGACTGTCCTGAAGGGGGTGCTAAAAGATGCAGAATCTCCTGGTTGTGCTAAGAGATGCAGACTCTCCTGGATGAGGTGCTAGGAGATGCAGATTGTCCTGGGTGTTGTACTAAGAGATGCAGATTGTCCTGGAGGGGGTGCTAAGAGATGCAGACTCTCCTGGAGAGGGTGCAAAGAGATGCAGACCGTCCTGGAGTGGGTGCTAAGAGATACAGACTCTCCTGGAGAGGGTGCTAAGAGATGCAGACTGCCCTGGAGGGGGTGCTAAGAGATGCAGACTCTCCTTGATGAGGTGCTAAGAGATACAGACTCTCCTGGATGAGGTGCTAGGAGATGCAGATTGTCCTGGGTGTTGTACTAAGAGATGCAGATTGTCCTGGAGGGGGTGCTAAGAGATGCAGACTCTCTTGGAGGGGGTGCTAAGTGATGCAGACTGTCCTGGAGGGGGTGCTAAGAGATGCAGACTGTCCTGAAGGGGGTGCTAAAAGATGCAGAATCTCCTGGTTGTGCTAAGAGATGCAGACTCTCCTGGATGAGGTGCTAGGAGATGCAGATTGTCCTGGGTGTTGTACTAAGAGATGCAGATTGTCCTGGAGGGGGTGCTAAGAGATGCAGACTCTCCTGGAGAGGGTGCAAAGAGATGCAGACCGTCCTGGAGTGGGTGCTAAAAGATGCAGACTGTCCTGGAGGGGTGCTAAGAGATGCAGACTCTCCTGGATGGGGTGCTAAGTGATGCAGACTCTCCCGGAGGGGGCGCTAAGAGATGCAGACTGTCCTGGAGGGGTGCTAAGAGATGCAGACTCTCCTGGATGTGGTGCCAAGAGATGCAGACTGTCCTAGAGTGGGTGCTAAGAGATGCAGACTGTCCTGGTTGTGGTGCTAGGGGATGCATGCTATTCTGGATGAGGTGCTAGGAGATGCAGACTCTCCTGGAGGGGGTGCTAAGAGATGCAAACTCTCCTGGATGGGGAGCTAAGGGATACAGACTCTCCTGGAGAGGGTGCTAAGACATGCAGACTGCCCTGGAGGGGGTGCTAAGAGATGCAGACTCTCCTTGATCAGGTGCTAAGAGATGCAGACTCTCCTGGATTAGGTGCTAGGAGATGCAGATTGTCCTGGGTGTTGTACTAAGAGATGCAGATTGTCCTGGAGGGGGTGCTAAGAGATGCAGGCTCTCTTGGAGGGGGTGCTAAGAGATGCAGACTGTCCTGGAGGGGGTGCTAAGAGATGCAGACTGTCCTGAAGGGGGTGCTAAAAGATGCAGAATCTCCTGGTTGTGCTAAGAGATGCAGACTCTCCTGGATGAGGTGCTAGGAGATGCAGATTGTCCTGGGTGTTGTACTAAGAGATGCAGATTGTCCTGGATGGGGTGCTAAGTGATGCAGACTCTCCTGGAGGGGGTGCTAAGAGATGCAGACTGTCCTGGCGGGGGCGCTAAGGGATGCAGACTCTCTTGGCAGGGGTGCTAAGAGATGCAGACTGTCCTGGAGGGGGCGTTACGAGATGCAGACTGTCCTGGAGGGGGCGCAAAGGGATGCAGACTCTCCTGTAGGGGGTGCTAAGAGAAGCAGACTCTCCTGGATGGGGTGCTAAGTGATGCAGACTCTCCCGGAGGGGGCGCTAAGAGATGCAGACTGTCCTGGAGGGGTGCTAAGAGATGCAGACTCTCCTGGATGTGCTGCCAAGAGATGCAGAATCTCCTGGAGGGGGCGCTAAGAGATGCAGACTCTCCAGGAGGGGGTGCTAAGAGATGCAAACTCTCCTGGATGGGGAGCTAAGGGATACAGACTCTCCTGGAGGGGGCGCTAAGAGATGCAGACTCTCCTGGAGGGGGCGCTAAGAGAAGGAGATTGTCCTGGAGGAGGTGCTAAGAGATGCAGACTGTCCTGGAGGGGTGCTAACAGATGCAGACTCTCCTGGATGGGATGCTAAGAGATGAAGACTCTCCTGGAGGGGGTGGTAAGAAATGCAGACTCTCTTGGAGGGGGTGCTAAGAGATGCAGACTGTCCTGAAGGGGCTGCTAAGAAATGCAGAATCTCCTGGTTGTGGTGCTAAGAGATGCAGACTGTCTTGGAGGGGGCGCTGAGAGATGCAGACTGTCCTGGAGGGGTGCTAAGAGATGGAGACTCTCCTGGAGGGGGTGCTAAGAGATGTAGACTGTCCTGGAGTGGTTGCTAAGAGATGCAGACCGTCCTGGAGGGGGTGCTGAGAGATGTAGACCGTCCTAGAGTGGGTGCTAAGAGATACAGACTCTCCTGGAGAGGGTGCTAAGAGATGCAGACTGCCCTGGAGGGGGTGCTAAGAGATGCAGACTGTCCTGGAGGGGGTGCTAAGAGATGCAGACTGTCCTGAAGGGGGTGCTAAAAGATGCAGAATCTCCTGGTTGTGCTAAGAGATGCAGACTCTCCTGGATGAGGTGCTAGGAGATGCAGATTGTCCTGGGTGTTGTACTAAGAGATGCAGATTGTCCTGGAGGGGGTGCTAAGAGATGCAGACTCTCCTGGAGAGGGTGCAAAGAGATGCAGACCGTCCTGGAGTGGGTGCTAAAAGATGCAGACTGTCCTGGAGGGGTGCTAAGAGATGCAGACTCTCCTGGATGGGGTACTAAGTGATGCAGACTCTCCCGGAGGGGGCGCTAAGAGGTGTAGACTGTCCTGGATGGGTGCTAAGAGATGGAAACTCTCCTTGAGGGGGTGCTAAAAGATGCAGACTGTCCTGGAGGGGGTGCTAATAGATGCAGACCGTCCTGGAGTGGGTGCTAAGAGATGCTGACTGTCCTGGAGGGGTGCTAAGAGATGCAGACTGTCCTGGAGGGGGTGCTAAGAGATGCAGACTCCCCTGGATGAGGTGCTAAGAGATGCAGACTCTCCTGGATGTTGTGCTAAGAGATGCAGACTGTCCTGGATGAGTTGCTAAGAGATGCAGACTGTCCCGGAGGGGACGATAAGAGATGCAGACTGTCCCGGAGGGGGTGCTAAGAGATGCAGACTCTCCTGGAGGGGATGCTAAGAGATGCAGAATCTTCTGGTTGTGGTGCTAAGAGATGCAGACTGTCCTGGAGTGGGTGCTAAGAGATGCACACTGTCCTGGAGGGGGTGCTAGGAGATGCAGACTGTCCTGTAGGGGGTGCTAAGAGATGCAGACTCTCCTGGAAGGGGTGCTAAGAGATGCACACTGTCCTGGAGGGGGTGCTAGGAGATGCAGACTGTCCTGGAGGGGGTGCTAAGATGTGCAGATTGTCCTGGGTGTTGTGCTAAGAGATGTAGATTGTCCTGGAGGGGGTGCTAAGAGATGCAGACTCTCCTGGAGGGGGTGCTAAAAGATGCAAACTCTCCAGGAGGGGTGCTACGTGATGCAGACTGTCCTGGAGGGGGTGCTAAGAGATGCAGACTCTCCAGGAGGGGTGCTAAGAGATGCAGACTGTCCTGGAGGGGGCGCTTAGAGATACAGACTCTCCTGGAGGGGGCGCTAAAAGTTGCAGACTCTCCTGGAGGGGGTGCTAAGAGATGCAGACTCTCCTGGAGGGGGTGCTAAGAGATGCAGACTCTCCTGGAGGGGGTGCTAAGAAATGCGACTCTCTTGGAGGGGGTGCTAAGAGATGCAGACTGTCCTGGAGGGGGTGTTAAGAGATGCAGACTGTCCTGAAGGGGGTGCTAAGAGATGCAGAATCTCCTGGTTGTGGTGCTAAGAGATGCAGACTCTCCTGGAGGGGGTGCTAAGAAATACAGACTATCTTGGAGGGGGTGCTAAGAGATGCAGACTGTCCTGGAGGGGGTGCTAAGAGATGCAGACTGTCCTGAAGGGGGTGCTAAGAGATGCAGAATCTCCTGGTTGTGGTGCTAAGAGATGCAGACTCTCCTGGAGGGGGTGCTAAGAAATGCAGACTCTCTTGGAGGGGGTGCTAAGAGATGCAGACTGTCCTGAAGGGGGTGCTAAAAGATGCAGAATCTCCTGGTTGTGGTAAGAGATGCAGACTGTCCTGGAGGGGTGCTAAGAGATGGAGACTCTCCTGGAGGGGGTGCTAAGAGATGCAGAATCTCCTGGTTGTGCTAAGAGATGCAGACTCTCCTGGATGAGGTGCTAGGAGATGCAGATTGTCCTGGGTGTTGTACTAAGAGATGCAGATTGTCCTGGATGGGGTGCTAAGTGATGCAGACTCTCCTGGAGGGGGTGCTAAGAGATGCAGACTGTCCTGGCGGGGGCGCTAAGGGATGCAGACTCTCTTGGCAGGGGTGCTAAGAGATGCAGACTGTCCTGGAGGGGGCGTTACGAGATGCAGACTGTCCTGGAGGGGGCGCAAAGGGATGCAGACTCTCCTGTAGGGGGTGCTAAGAGAAGCAGACTCTCCTGGATGGGGTGCTAAGTGATGCAGACTCTCCCGGAGGGGGCGCTAAGAGATGCAGACTGTCCTGGAGGGGTGCTAAGAGATGCAGACTCTCCTGGATGTGCTGCCAAGAGATGCAGAATCTCCTGGAGGGGGCGCTAAGAGATGCAGACTCTCCAGGAGGGCGTGCTAAGAGATGCACTCTCCCCTGGAGGGGGTGCTATGAGATGCAGACTCTCCTGGATGGGGTGCTAAGAGATGCAAATTCTCCTGGATGGGGAGCTAAGGGATACAGACTCTCCTGGAGAGGGTGCTAAGAGATGCAGACTCTCCTGGAGGGCGTGCTAAGAGATGCAGACTCTCCTGGATGGGATGCTAATAGATGCAGACTCTCCTGGAGGGGGTGGTAAGAAATGCAGACTCTCTTGGAGGGGTTGCTAAGAGATGCAGACTGTCCTCAAGGGGTTGCTAAGAGATGCAGAATCTCCTGGTTGTGGTGCTCAGAGATGCAGACTGTCCTGGAGGGGGCGCTGATAGATGCAGACTGTCCTGGAGGGGTGCTAAGAGATGGAGACTCTCCTGGAGGGGGTGCTAAGAGATGCAGACTGTCCTGGAGTGGTTGCTAAGAGATGCCGACCGTCCTGGAGGGGGTGCTAAGTGATGTAGACTGTCCTAGAGTGGGTGCTAAGAGATGCAGACTCTCCTGGAGAGGGTGCTAAGAGATGCAGGCTGTCCTGGAGGGGGTGCTAAGAGATGCAGACTCTCCTTGATGAGGTGCTAAGAGATGCAGACTCTCCTGGATGAGGTGCTAGGAGATGCAGATTGTCCTGGGTGTTGTGCTAAGAGATGCAGATTCTCCTGGAGGGGGTGCTAAGAGATGCAGACTCTCTTGGAAGGGGTGCTAAGAGATGCAGACTGTCCTGGAGGGGGTGCTAAGAGATGCAGACTGTCCTGAAGGGGGTGCTAAAAGATGCAGAATCTCCTGGTTGTGGTAAGAGATGCAGACTGTCCTGGAGGGGTGCTAAGAGATGGAGACTCTCCTGGAGGGGGTGCTAAGAGATGCAGACTGTCCTGGAGTGGGTGCTAAGAGATGCAGACTGTCCTGGAGAGGGTGCTAAGAGATGCAGACCGTCCTGGAGTGGGTACTAAAAGATGCAGACTGTCCTGGAGGGGTGCTAAGAGATGCAGACTCTCCTGGAGAGGTTGCTAAGAGATGCAGACTGTCCTGGAGGGGGTGCTAAGAGATGCAGACTGTCCTGGAGGGGTGCTAAGACATGCAGACTCTCCTGGATGAGGTGCTAGGAGATGCAGACTCTCCTGGATGGAGCGCTAAGAGATGCAGACTGTCCTGGAGGGTCCGCTAAGAGATGCAGACTCTCCTGGAGGGGGTGCTAAGAGATGCAGACTCTCCTGGAGGGGCTGCTAAGAGATGCAGACTGTCCCGGAGGGGGCGATAAGAGATGCAGACTGTCCCGGAGGGGGTGCTAAGAGATGCAGACTCTCCTGGAGGGGATGCTAAGAGATGCAGAATCTCCTGGTTGTGGTGCTAAGAGATGCAGACTGTCCTAGAGTGGGTGCTAAGAGATGCACACTGTCCTGGAGGGGGTGCTAAGAGATGCAGATTCTCCTGGATGTTGTGCTAAGAGATGCAGACTGTCCTGGATGAGGTGCTAGGAGATGCAGACTCTCCTGGATGGAGCGCTAAGAGATGCAGACTGTCCTGTAGGGTCCGCTAAGAGATGCAGACTCTCCTGGAGGGGGTGCTAAGAGATGCAGACTCTCCTGGAGGGGCTGCTAAGAGATGCAGACTGTCCCGGAGGGGGCGATAAGAGATGCAGACTGTCCCGGAGGGGGTGCTAAGAGATGCAGACTCTCCTGGAGGGGATGCTAAGAGATGCAGAATCTCCTGGTTGTGGTGCTAAGAGATGCAGACTGTCCTAGAGTGGGTGCTAAGAGATGCACACTGTCCTGGAGGGGGTGCTAAGAGATGCAGATTCTCCTGGATGTTGTGCTAAGAGATGCAGACTGTCCTGGATGAGTTGCTAGGAGATGCAGACTCTCCTGGAGGGGGTGCTAAGAGATGCATACTGTCCCGGAGGGGCCTCTAAGATATGCAGATTGTCCTGGGTGTTGTGCTAAGAGATGCACATTGTCCTGGAGGGGGTGCTAAGAGATGCAGACTCTCCTGGAGTGGGTGCTAAGAGATGCAGACTGTCCTGGAGGGGGTGCTAAGAGATGCAGACTCTCCAGGAGGGGTGCTAAGAGATGCAGAATGTCCTGGAGGGGGTGTTAAGAGATGCATACTCTCCTGTAGGTGGCGCTAAGAGATGCAGACTGTCCTGGCGGGGGCGCTAAGGGATGCAGACTCTCTTGGTGGGGGTGCTAAGAGATGCAGACTGTCCTGGAGGGGGCGTTACGAGATGCAGACGGTCCTGGAGGGGGCGCTAAGGAATGCAGACTCTCCTGGAGGGGGTGGTAAGAGATGCAGACTCTCCTGGATGGGGTGCTAAGTGATACAGACTCTCCCGGAGGGGGCGCTAAGAGATGCAGACTGTCCTGGAGGGGTGCTAAGAGATGCAGACTCTCCTGGATGTGGTGCCAATAGATGCAGACTGTCCTAGAGTGGGTGCTAAGAGATGCAGACTGTTCTGGAGGGGGCGCTAAGAGATGCAGACTGTCCTGGATGGGTGCTAAGAGATGGAAACTCTCCTCGAGGGGGTGCTAAGAGATGCAGACTGTCCTGGAGTGGGTGCTAAGTGATGCAGACTGTCCTGGAGGGGTGCTAAGAGATGCAGGCTCTCCTGGAGAGGGTGCTAAGAGATGCAGACTGTCCTGGAGGGGGTGCTAAGAGATGCAGACTCCCCTGGATGAGGTGCTAAGAGATGCAGACTCTCCTGGATGTTGTGCTAAGAGATGCAGACTGTCCTGGATGAGTTGCTAAGAGATGCAGACTGTCCCGGAGGGGACATTAAGAGATGCAGACTGTCCTGGAGGGGCTGCTAAGAGACGCAGACTCTCCTGGAGGGGTTGCTAAGAGATGCAGAATCTCCTTTTTGTGGTGCTAAGAGATGCAGACTGTCCTCCAGTGGGTGCTAAGAGATGCACACTGTCCTGGAGGGGGTGCTAGGAGATGCAGACTGTCCTGGAGGGGGTGCTAAGAGATGCAGACTCTCCTGGATGTTGTGCTAAGAGATGCAGACTGTCCTGGATGAGTTGCTAGGAGATGCAGACTCTCCTGGAGGGGGTGCTAAGAGATGCAGACTGTCCCGGAGGGGCTGCTAAGATATGCAGATTGTCCTCGGTGTTGTGCTAAGAGATGCAGATTGTCCTGAAGGGGGTGCTAAAAGATGCAGAATCTCCTGGTTGTGCTAAGAGATGCAGACTCTCCTGGATGAGGTGCTAGGAGATGCAGATTGTCCTGGGTGTTGTACTAAGAGATGCAGATTGTCCTGGAGGGGGTGCTAAGAGATGCAGACTCTCCTGGAGAGGGTGCTAAGAGATGCAGACCGTCCTGGAGTGGGTGCTAAAAGATGCAGACCGTCCTGGAGTGGTGCTAAGAGATGCAGACTCGCCCGGATGGGGTGCTAAGTGATGCAGACTCTCCCGGAGGGGGCGCTAGGAGATTCAGACTGTCCTGGAGGAGTGCTAAGAGATGCAGACTCTCCTGGATGTGGTGCCAAGAGATGCAGACTGTCCTAGAGTGGGTGCTAAGAGATGCAGACTATCCTGATTGTGGTGCTAGGGGATGCATGCTATCCTGGATGAGGTGCTAGGAGATGAAGACTCTCCTGGAGGGGGTGCTAAGAGATGCAAACTCTCCTGGATGGGGAGCTAAGGGATACAGACTCTCCTGGAGAGGGTGCTAAGAGATGCAGAGTCTCCTGGAGGGCGTGCTAAGAGATGCAGACTCTCCTGGAGGGGGTGCTATGAGATGCAGACTCTCCTGGATGGGGTGCTAAGAGATGCAAATTCTCCTGGATGGGGAGCTAAGGGATACAGACTCTCCTGGAGAGGGTGCTAAGAGATGCAGACTCTCCTGGAGGGCGTGCTAAGAGATGCAGACTCTCCTGGATGGGATGCTAATAGATGCAGACTCTCCTGGAGGGGGTGGTAAGAAATGCAGACTCTCTTGGAGGGGTTGCTAAGAGATGCAGACTGTCCTCAAGGGGTTGCTAAGAGATGCAGAATCTCCTGGTTGTGGTGCTAAGAGATGCAGACTGTCCTGGAGGGGGCGCTGAGAGATGCAGACTGTCCTGGATGAGTTGCTAAGAGATGCAGACTGTCCCGGAGGGGACATTAAGAGATGCAGACTGTCCTGGAGGGGCTGCTAAGAGACGCAGACTCTCCTGGAGGGGTTGCTAAGAGATGCAGAATCTCCTTTTTGTGGTGCTAAGAGATGCAGACTGTCCTCCAGTGGGTGCTAAGAGATGCACACTGTCCTGGAGGGGGTGCTAGGAGATGCAGACTGTCCTGGAGGGGGTGCTAAGAGATGCAGACTCTCCTGGATGTTGTGCTAAGAGATGCAGACTGTCCTGGATGAGTTGCTAGGAGATGCAGACTCTCCTGGAGGGGGTGCTAAGAGATGCAGACTGTCCCGGAGGGGCTGCTAAGATATGCAGATTGTCCTCGGTGTTGTGCTAAGAGATGCAGATTGTCCTGAAGGGGGTGCTAAAAGATGCAGAATCTCCTGGTTGTGCTAAGAGATGCAGACTCTCCTGGATGAGGTGCTAGGAGATGCAGATTGTCCTGGGTGTTGTACTAAGAGATGCAGATTGTCCTGGAGGGGGTGCTAAGAGATGCAGACTCTCCTGGAGAGGGTGCTAAGAGATGCAGACCGTCCTGGAGTGGGTGCTAAAAGATGCAGACCGTCCTGGAGTGGTGCTAAGAGATGCAGACTCGCCCGGATGGGGTGCTAAGTGATGCAGACTCTCCCGGAGGGGGCGCTAGGAGATGCAGACTGTCCTGGAGGAGTACTAAGAGATGCAGACTCTCCTGGATGTGGTGCCAAGAGATGCAGACTGTCCTAGAGTGGGTGCTAAGAGATGCAGACTATCCTGATTGTGGTGCTAGGGGATGCATGCTATCCTGGATGAGGTGCTAGGAGATGAAGACTCTCCTGGAGGGGGTGCTAAGAGATGCAAACTCTCCTGGATGGGGAGCTAAGGGATACAGACTCTCCTGGAGAGGGTGCTAAGAGATGCAGAGTCTCCTGGAGGGCGTGCTAAGAGATGCAGACTCTCCTGGAGGGGGTGCTATGAGATGCAGACTCTCCTGGATGGGGTGCTAAGAGATGCAAATTCTCCTGGATGGGGAGCTAAGGGATACAGACTCTCCTGGAGAGGGTGCTAAGAGATGCAGACTCTCCTGGAGGGCGTGCTAAGAGATGCAGACTCTCCTGGATGGGATGCTAATAGATGCAGACTCTCCTGGAGGGGGTGGTAAGAAATGCAGACTCTCTTGGAGGGGTTGCTAAGAGATGCAGACTGTCCTCAAGGGGTTGCTAAGAGATGCAGAATCTCCTGGTTGTGGTGCTAAGAGATGCAGACTGTCCTGGAGGGGGCGCTGAGAGATGCAGACTGTCCTGGAGGGGTGCTAAGAGATGGAGACTCTCCTGGAGGGGGTGCTAAGAGATGCAGACCGTCCTGGAGTGGTTGCTAAGAGATGCCGACCGTCCTGGAGGGGGTGCTAAGTGATGTAGACTGTCCTAGAGTGGGTGCTAAGAGATGCAGACTCTCCTGGAGAGGGTGCTAAGAGATGCAGGCTGTCCTGGAGGGGGTGCTAAGAGATGCAGACTCTCCTTGATGAGGTGCTAAGAGATGCAGATTGTCCTGGGTGTTATGCTAAGAGATGCAGATTGTCCTGGAGGGGGTGCTAAGAGATGCAGACTCTCTTGGAAGGGGTGCTAAGAGATGCAGACTGTCCTGGACGGGGTGCTAAGAGATGCAGACTGTCCTGAAGGAGGTGCTAAAAGATGCAGAATCTCCTGGTTGTGGTAAGAGAAGCAGACTGTCCTGGAGGGGTGCTAAGAGATGGAGACTCTCCTGGAGGGGGTGCTAAGAGATGCAGACTGTCCTGGAGTGGGTGCTAAGAGATGCAGACTGTCCTGGAGAGGGTGCTAAGAGATGCAGACCGTCCTGGAGTGGATGCTAAAAGATGCAGACTGTCCTGGAGGGGTGCTAAGAGATGCAGACTCTCCTGGAGAGGGTGCTAAGAGATGCAGACTGTCCTGGAGGGGGTGCTAAGAGATGCAGACTGTCCTGGAGGGGTGCTAAGAGATGCAGACTCTCCTGGATGAGGTGCTAGGAGATGCAGACTCTCCTGGATGGAGCGCTAAGAGATGCAGAATCTCCTGGTTGTGGTGCTAAGAGATGCAGACTCTCCTGGAGGCGATGCTAAGAGATGCAGAATCTCCTGGTTGTGGTGCTAAGAGATGCAGACTGTCCTGGAGTGGGTGCTAAGAGATGCACACTGTCCTGGGTGTTGTGCTAAGAGATGCAGATTGTCCTGAAGGGGGTGCTAAAAGATGCAGAATCTCCTGGTTGTGCTAAGAGATGCAGACTCTCCTGGATGAGGTGCTAGGAGATGCAGATTGTCCTGGGTGTTGTACTAAGAGATGCAGATTGTCCTGGAGGGGGTGCTAAGAGATGCAGACTCTCCTGGAGAGGGTGCTAAGAGATGCCGACCGTCCTGGAGTGGGTGCTAAAAGATGCAGACTGTCCTGGAGGGGTGCTAAGAGATGCAGACTCTCCCGGATGGGGTGCTACGTGATGCAGACTCTCCCGGAGGGGGCACTAGGAGATGCAGACTTTCCTGGAGGAGTGCTAAGAGATGCAGACTCTCCTGGATGTGGTGCCAAGAGATGCAGACTGTCCTAGAGTGGGTGCTAAGAGATGCAGACTATCCTGGTTGTGGTGCTAGGGGATGCATGCTAACCTGGATGAGGTGCTAGGAGATGCAGACTCTCCTGGAGGGGGTGCTAAGAGATGCAAACTCTCCTGGATGGGGAGCTAAGGGATACAGACTCTCCTGGAGAGGGTGCTAAGAGATGCAGAGTCTCCTGGAGGGCGTGCTAAGAGATGCAGACTCTCCTGGAGGGGGTGCTATGAGATGCAGACTCTCCTGGATGGGGTGCTAAGAGATGCACATTCTCCTGGATGGGGAGCTAAGGGATACAGACTCTCCTGGAGAGGGTGCTAAGAGATGCAGACTCTCCTGGAGGGCGTGCTAAGAGATGCAGACTCTCCTGGATGGGATGCTAATAGATGGAGACTCTCCTGGAGGGGGGGGTAAGAAATGCCGACTCTCTTGGAGGGGTTGCTAAGAGATGCAGACTGTCCTCAAGGGGTTGCTAAGAGATGCAGAATCTCCTGGTTGTGGTGCTAAGAGATGCAGACTGTCCTGGAGGGGGCGCTGAGAGATGCAGACTGTCCTGGAGGGGTGCTAAGAGATGGAGACTCTCCTGGAGGGGGTGCTAAGAGATGCAGACCGTCCTGGAGTGGTTGCTAAGAGATGCCAACCGTCCTGGAGGGGGTGCTAAGTGATGTAGACTGTCCTAGAGTGGGTGCTAAGAGATGCAGACTGTCCTGGAGAGGGTGCTAAGAGATGCAGACTGTCCTGGAGGGGGTGCTAAGAGATGCAGACTCTCCTTGATGAGGTGCTAAGAGATGCAGATTGTCCTGGGTGTTGTGCTAAGAGATGCAGATTGTCCTGGAGGGGGTGCTAAGAGATGCAGACTCTCTTGGAAGGGGTGCTAAGAGATGCAGACTGTCCTGGAGGGGGTGCTAAGAGATGCAGACTGTCCTGAAGGGGGTGCTAAAAGATGCAGAATCTCCTGGTTGTGGTAAGAGATGCAGACTGTCCTGGAGGGGTGCTAAGAGATGGAGACTCTCCTGGAGGGGGTGCTAAGAGATGCAGACTGTCCTGGAGCGGGTGCTAAGAGATGCAGACTGTCCTGGAGAGGGTGCTAAGAGATGCAGACCGTCCTGGAGTGGGTGCTAAAAGATGTAGACTGTCCTGGAGGGGTGCTAAGAGATGCAGACTCTCCTGGAGAGGGTGCTAAGAGATGCAGACTGTCCTGGAGGGGGTGCTAAGAGATGCAGACTGTCCTGGAGGGGTGCTAAGAGATGCAGACTCTCCTGGATGAGGTGCTAGGAGATGCAGACTCTCCTGGATGGAGCGCTAAGAGATGCAGACTGTCCTGGAGGGGCCGCTAAGAGATGCAGACTCTCCTGGAGGAGGTGCTAAGAGATGCAGACTCTCCTGGAGGGGCTGCTAAGAGATGCAGACTGTCCCGGAGGGGGCGATAAGAGATGCAGACTGTCCCGGAGGGGGTGCTAAGAGATGCAGACTCTCCTGGAGGGGATGCTAAGAGATGCAGAATCTTCTGGTTGTGGTGCTAAGAGATGCAGACTGTCCTGGAGTGGGTGCTAAGAGATGCACACTGTCCTGGAGGGGGTGCTAAGAGATGCAGATTCTCCTGGATGTTGTGCTAAGAGATGCAGACTCTCCTGGAGGGGATGCTAAGAGATGCAGAATCTTCTGGTTGTGGTGCTAAGAGATGCAGACTGTCCTGGAGTGGGTGCTAAGAGATGCACACTGTCCTGGAGGGGGTGCTAAGAGATGCAGATTCTCCTGGATGTTGTGCTAAGAGATGCAGACTGTCCTGGATGAGTTGCTAGGAGATGCAGACTCTTCTGGAGGGGGTGCTAAGAGATGCATACTGTCCCGGAGGGGCCTCTAAGATATGCAGACTGTCCTGGGTGTTGTGCTAAGAGATGCAGATTGTCCTGGAGGGGGTGCTAAGAGATGCAGACTCTCCTGGAGTGGGTGCTAAGAGATGCAGACTGTCCTGGAGGGGGTGCTAAGAGATGCAGACTCTCCTGGAGGGGGTGCTAAGAGATGCAGACTCTCCTGGAGGGGCTGCTAAGAGATGCAGACTGTCCCGGAGGGGGCGATAAGAGATGCAGACTGTCCCGGAAGGGGTGCTAAGAGATGCAGACTCTCCTGGAGGGGATGCTAAGAGATGCAGAATCTCCTGGTTGTGGTGCTAAGAGATGCAGACTGTCCTGGAGTGGGTGCTAAGAGATGCACAATGTCCTGGAGGGGGTGCTAAGAGATGCAGATTCTCCTGGATGTTTTGCTAAGAGATGCAGACTGTCCTGGATGAGTTGCTAGGAGATGCAGACTCTCCTGGAGGGGGTGCAAAGAGATGCATACTGTCCCGGAGGGGCCTCTAAGATATGCAGATTGTCCTGGGTGTTGTGCTAACAGATGCAGATTGTCCTGGAGGGGGTGCTAAGAGATGCAGACTCTCCTGGAGTGGGTGCTAAGAGATGCAGACTGTCCTGGAGGGGGTGCTAAGAGATGCAGACTCTCCAGGAGGGGTGCTAAGAGATGCAGAATGTCCTGGAGGGGGTGTTAAGAGATGCATACTCTCCTGTAGGGGGCGCTAAGAGATGCAGACTGTCCTGGCGGGGGCGCTAAGGGATGCAGACTCTCTTGGTGGGGGTGCTAAGAGATGCAGACTGTCCTGGAGGGGGCGTTATGAGATGCAGACTGTCCTGGAGGGGGCGCTAAGAGAGGCAGACTCTCCTGGTGGGGGCGCTAAGGAATGCAGACTCTCCTGGAGGGGGTGGTAAGAGATGCAGACTCTCCTGGATGGGGTGCTAAGTGAAGCAGACTCTCCCGGAGGGGGCGCTAAGAGATGCAGACTGTCCTGGAGGGGTGCTAAGAGATGCAGACTCTCCTGGATGTGGTGCCAATAGATGCAGACTGTCCTAGAGTGGGTGCTAAGAGATGCAGACTGTTCTTGAGGGGGCGCTAAGAGATGCAGACTGTCCTGGATGGGTGCTAAGAGATGGAAACTCTCCTCGAGGGGGTGCTAAGAGATGCAGACTGTCCTGGAGTGGGTGCTAAGAGATGCAGACTGTCCTGGAGGGGTGCTAAGAGATGCAGGCTCTCCTGGAGAGGGTGCTAAGAGATGCAGACTGTCCCGAAGGGGGCGATAAGAGATGCAGACTGTCCCGGAGGGGGTGCTAAGAGATGCTGACTGTCCTGGAGGGGTGCTAAGAGATGCAGACTGTCCTGGAGGGGGTGCTAAGAGATGCAGACTCCCCTGGATGAGGTGCTAAGAGATGCAGACTCTCCTGGATGTTGTGCTAAGAGATGCAGACTGTCCTGGATGAGTTGCTAAGAGATGCAGACTGTCCCGGAGGGGCTGCTAAGAGATGCAGACTCTCCTGGAGGGGTTGCTAAGAGATGCAGAATCTACTTTTTGTGGTGCTAAGAGATGCAGACTGTCCTGGAGTGGGTGCTAAGAGATGCACACTGTCCTGGAGGGGGTGCTAGGAGATGCAGACTGTCCTGGAGGGGGTGCTAAGAGATGCAGACTCTCCTGGATGTTGTGCTAAGAGATGCAGACTGTCCTGGATGAGTTGCTAGGAGATGCAGACTCTCCTGAAGGGGGTGCTAAGAGATGCAGACTGTCCCGGAGGGGCTGCTAAGATATGCCGATTGTCCCTGTGTGTTGTGCTAAGAGATGCAGATTGTCCTGGAGGGGGTGCTAAGTGATGCAGACTCTCCCGGAGGGGGCGCTAGGAGATGCAGACTGTCCTGGAGGAGTGCTAAGAGATGCAGACTCTCCTGGATGTGGTGACAAGAGATGCAGACTGTCCTAGAGTGGGTGCTAAGAGATGCAGACTATCCTGGTTGTGGTGCTAGGGGATGCATGCTATCCTGGATGAGGTGCTAGGAGATGCAGACTCTCCTGGAGGGGGTGCTAAGAGATGCAAACTCTCCTGGATGGGGAGCTAAGGGATACAGACTCTCCTGGAGAGGGTGCTAAGAGATGCAGAGTCTCCTGGAGGGCGTGCTAATAGATGCAGACTCTCCTGGAGGGGGTGCTAAGAGATGCAGACTCTCCTGGATGGGGTGCTAAGAGATGCAAACTCTCCTGGATGGGGAGCTAAGGGATACATAATTTCCTGGAGAGGGTGCTAAGAGATGCAGACTCTCCTGGAGGGCGTGCTAAGAGATGCAGACTCTCCTGGATGGGATGCTAATAGATGCAGACTCTCCTGGAGGGGGTGGTAAGAAATGCAGACTCTCTTGGAGGGGTTGCTAAGAGATGCAGACTGTCCTCAAGGGGTTGCTAAGAGATGCAGAATCTCCTGGTTGTGGTGCTAAGAGATGCAGACTGTCCTGGAAGGGGCGCTGAGAGATGCAGACTGTCCTGGAGGGGTGCTAAGAGATGGAGACTCTCCTGGAGGGGGTGCTAAGAGATGCAGACTGTCCTGGAGTGGTTGCTAAGAGATGCCGACCGTCCTGGAGGGGGTGCTAAGTGATGTAGACTGTCCTAGAGTGGGTGCTAAGAGATGCAGACTCTCCTGGAGAGGGTGCTAAGAGATGCAGGCTGTCCTGGAGGGGGTGCTAAGAGATGCAGACTCTCCTTGATGAGGTGCTAAGAGATGCAGACTCTCCTGGATGAGGTGCTAGGAGATGCAGATTGTCCTGGGTGTTGTGCTAAGAGATGCAGATTGTCCTGGAGTGGGTGCTAAGAGATGCAGACTGTCCTGGAGAGGGTGCTAAGAGATGCAGACCGTCCTGGAGTGGGTGCTAAAAGATGCAGACTGTCCTGGAGGGGTGCTAAGAGATGCAGACTCTCCTGGAGAGGGTGCTAAGAGATGCAGACTGTCCTGGAGGGGGTGCTAAGAGATGCAGACTGTCCTGGAGGGGTGCTAAGAGATGCAGACTCTCCTGGATGAGGTGCTAGGAGATGCAGACTCTCCTGGATGGAGCGCTAAGAGATACAGACTGTCCTGGAGGGGCCGCTAAGAGATGCAGACTCTCCTGGAGGGGGTGCTAAGAGATGCAGACTCTCCTGGATGTTGTGCTAAGAGATGCAGACTGTCCTGGATGAGTTGCTAGGAGATGCAGACTCTCCTGGAGGGGGTGCTAAGAGATGCAGACTGTCCCGGAGGGGCTGCTAAGATATGCAGATTGTCCTCGGTGTTGTGCTAAGAGATGCAGATTGTCCTGAAGGGGGTGCTAAAAGATGCAGAATCTCCTGGTTGTGCTAAGAGATGCAGACTCTCCTGGATGAGGTGCTAGGAGATGCAGATTGTCCTGGGTGTTGTACTAAGAGATGCAGATTGTCCTGGAGGGGGTGCTAAGAGATGCAGACTCTCCTGGAGAGGGTGCTAAGAGATGCAGACCGTCCTGGAGTGGGTGCTAAAAGATGCAGACCGTCCTGGAGTGGTGCTAAGAGATGCAGACTCGCCCGGATGGGGTGCTAAGTGATGCAGACTCTCCCGGAGGGGGCGCTAGGAGATGCAGACTGTCCTGGAGGAGTGCTAAGAGATGCAGACTCTCCTGGATGTGGTGCCAAGAGATGCAGACTGTCCTAGAGTGGGTGCTAAGAGATGCAGACTATCCTGATTGTGGTGCTAGGGGATGCATGCTATCCTGGATGAGGTGCTAGGAGATGAAGACTCTCCTGGAGGGGGTGCTAAGAGATGCAAACTCTCCTGGATGGGGAGCTAAGGGATACAGACTCTCCTGGAGAGGGTGCTAAGAGATGCAGAGTCTCCTGGAGGGCGTGCTAAGAGATGCAGACTCTCCTGGAGGGGGTGCTATGAGATGCAGACTCTCCTGGATGGGGTGCTAAGAGATGCAAATTCTCCTGGATGGGGAGCTAAGGGATACAGACTCTCCTGGAGAGGGTGCTAAGAGATGCAGACTCTCCTGGAGGGCGTGCTAAGAGATGCAGACTCTCCTGGATGGGATGCTAATAGATGCAGACTCTCCTGGAGGGGGTGGTAAGAAATGCAGACTCTCTTGGAGGGGTTGCTAAGAGATGCAGACTGTCCTCAAGGGGTTGCTAAGAGATGCAGAATCTCCTGGTTGTGGTGCTAAGAGATGCAGACTGTCCTGGAGGGGGCGCTGAGAGATGCAGACTGTCCTGGAGGGGTGCTAAGAGATGGAGACTCTCCTGGAGGGGGTGCTAAGAGATGCAGACCGTCCTGGAGTGGTTGCTAAGAGATGCCGACCGTCCTGGAGGGGGTGCTAAGTGATGTAGACTGTCCTAGAGTGGGTGCTAAGAGATGCAGACTCTCCTGGAGAGGGTGCTAAGAGATGCAGGCTGTCCTGGATGGGGTGCTAAGAGATGCAGACTCTCCTTGATGAGGTGCTAAGAGATGCAGATTGTCCTGGGTGTTATGCTAAGAGATGCAGATTGTCCTGGAGGGGGTGCTAAGAGATGCAGACTCTCTTGGAAGGGGTGCTAAGAGATGCAGACTGTCCTGGACGGGGTGCTAAGAGATGCAGACTGTCCTGAAGGAGGTGCTAAAAGATGCAGAATCTCCTGGTTGTGGTAAGAGAAGCAGACTGTCCTGGAGGGGTGCTAAGAGATGGAGACTCTCCTGGAGGGGGTGCTAAGAGATGCAGACTGTCCTGGAGTGGGTGCTAAGAGATGCAGACTGTCCTGGAGAGGGTGCTAAGAGATGCAGACCGTCCTGGAGTGGATGCTAAAAGATGCAGACTGTCCTGGAGGGGTGCTAAGAGATGCAGACTCTCCTGGAGAGGGTGCTAAGAGATGCAGACTGTCCTGGAGGGGGTGCTAAGAGATGCAGACTGTCCTGGAGGGGTGCTAAGAGATGCAGACTCTCCTGGATGAGGTGCTAGGAGATGCAGACTCTCCTGGATGGAGCGCTAAGAGATGCAGAATCTCCTGGTTGTGGTGCTAAGAGATGCAGACTCTCCTGGAGGCGATGCTAAGAGATGCAGAATCTCCTGGTTGTGGTGCTAAGAGATGCAGACTGTCCTGGAGTGGGTGCTAAGAGATGCACACTGTCCTGGGTGTTGTGCTAAGAGATGCAGATTGTCCTGAAGGGGGTGCTAAAAGATGCAGAATCTCCTGGTTGTGCTAAGAGATGCAGACTCTCCTGGATGAGGTGCTAGGAGATGCAGATTGTCCTGGGTGTTGTACTAAGAGATGCAGATTGTCCTGGAGGGGGTGCTAAGAGATGCAGACTCTCCTGGAGAGGGTGCTAAGAGATGCCGACCGTCCTGGAGTGGGTGCTAAAAGATGCAGACTGTCCTGGAGGGGTGCTAAGAGATGCAGACTCTCCCGGATGGGGTGCTACGTGATGCAGACTCTCCCGGAGGGGGCGCTAGGAGATGCAGACTTTCCTGGAGGAGTGCTAAGAGATGCAGACTCTCCTGGATGTGGTGCCAAGAGATGCAGACTGTCCTAGAGTGGGTGCTAAGAGATGCAGACTATCCTGGTTGTGGTGCTAGGGGATGCATGCTAACCTGGATGAGGTGCTAGGAGATGCAGACTCTCCTGGAGGGGGTGCTAAGAGATGCAAACTCTCCTGGATGGGGAGCTAAGGGATACAGACTCTCCTGGAGAGGGTGCTAAGAGATGCAGAGTCTCCTGGAGGGCGTGCTAAGAGATGCAGACTCTCCTGGAGGGGGTGCTATGAGATGCAGACTCTCCTGGATGGGGTGCTAAGAGATGCAAATTCTCCTGGATGGGGAGCTAAGGGATACAGACTGTCCTGGAGAGGGTGCTAAGAGATGCAGACTCTCCTGGAGGGCGTGCTAAGAGATGCAGACTCTCCTGGATGGGATGCTAATAGATGGAGACTCTCCTGGAGGGGGGGGTAAGAAATGCCGACTCTCTTGGAGGGGTTGCTAAGAGATGCAGACTGTCCTCAAGGGGTTGCTAAGAGATGCAGAATCTCCTGGTTGTGGTGCTAAGAGATGCAGACTGTCCTGGAGGGGGCGCTGAGAGATGCAGACTGTCCTGGAGGGGTGCTAAGAGATGGAGACTCTCCTGGAGGGGGTGCTAAGAGATGCAGACCGTCCTGGAGTGGTTGCTAAGAGATGCCAACCGTCCTGGAGGGGGTGCTAAGTGATGTAGACTGTCCTAGAGTGGGTGCTAAGAGATGCAGACTGTCCTGGAGAGGGTGCTAAGAGATGCAGGCTGTCCTGGAGGGGGTGCTAAGAGATGCAGACTCTCCTTGATGAGGTGCTAAGAGATGCAGATTGTCCTGGGTGTTGTGCTAAGAGATGCAGATTGTCCTGGAGGGGGTGCTAAGAGATGCAGACTCTCTTGGAAGGGGTGCTAAGAGATGCAGACTGTCCTGGAGGGGGTGCTAAGAGATGCAGACTGTCCTGAAGGGGGTGCTAAAAGATGCAGAATCTCCTGGTTGTGGTAAGAGATGCAGACTGTCCTGGAGGGGTGCTAAGAGATGGAGACTCTCCTGGAGGGGGTGCTAAGAGATGCAGACTGTCCTGGAGCGGGTGCTAAGAGATGCAGACTGTCCTGGAGAGGGTGCTAAGAGATGCAGACCGTCCTGGAGTGGGTGCTAAAAGATGTAGACTGTCCTGGAGGGGTGCTAAGAGATGCGGACTCTCCTGGAGAGGGTGCTAAGAGATGCAGACTGTCCTGGAGGGGGTGCTAAGAGATGCAGACTGTCCTGGAGGGGTGCTAAGAGATGCAGACTCTCCTGGATGAGGTGCTAGGAGATGCAGACTCTCCTGGATGGAGCGCTAAGAGATGCAGACTGTCCTGGAGGGGCCGCTAAGAGATGCAGACTCTCCTGGAGGAGGTGCTAAGAGATGCAGACTCTCCTGGAGGGGCTGCTAAGAGATGCAGACTGTCCCGGAGGGGGCGATAAGAGATGCAGACTGTCCCGGAGGGGGTGCTAAGAGATGCAGACTCTCCTGGAGGGGATGCTAAGAGATGCAGAATCTTCTGGTTGTGGTGCTAAGAGATGCAGACTGTCCTGGAGTGGGTGCTAAGAGATGCACACTGTCCTGGAGGGGGTGCTAAGAGATGCAGATTCTCCTGGATGTTGTGCTAAGAGATGCAGACTCTCCTGGAGGGGATGCTAAGAGATGCAGAATCTTCTGGTTGTGGTGCTAAGAGATGCAGACTGTCCTGGAGTGGGTGCTAAGAGATGCACACTGTCCTGGAGGGGGTGCTAAGAGATGCAGATTCTCCTGGATGTTGTGCTAAGAGATGCAGACTGTCCTGGATGAGTTGCTAGGAGATGCAGACTCTTCTGGAGGGGGTGCTAAGAGATGCATACTGTCCCGGAGGGGCCTCTAAGATATGCAGACTGTCCTGGGTGTTGTGCTAAGAGATGCAGATTGTCCTGGAGGGGGTGCTAAGAGATGCAGACTCTCCTGGAGTGGGTGCTAAGAGATGCAGACTGTCCTGGAGGGGGTGCTAAGAGATGCAGACTCTCCTGGAGGGGGTGCTAAGAGATGCAGACTCTCCTGGAGGGGCTGCTAAGAGATGCAGACTGTCCCGGAGGGGGCGATAAGAGATGCAGACTGTCCCGGAAGGGGTGCTAAGAGATGCAGACTCTCCTGGAGGGGATGCTAAGAGATGCAGAATCTCCTGGTTGTGGTGCTAAGAGATGCAGACTGTCCTGGAGTGGGTGCTAAGAGATGCACAATGTCCTGGAGGGGGTGCTAAGAGATGCAGATTCTCCTGGATGTTTTGCTAAGAGATGCAGACTGTCCTGGATGAGTTGCTAGGAGATGCAGACTCTCCTGGAGGGGGTGCAAAGAGATGCATACTGTCCCGGAGGGGCCTCTAAGATATGCAGATTGTCCTGGGTGTTGTGCTAACAGATGCAGATTGTCCTGGAGGGGGTGCTAAGAGATGCAGACTCTCCTGGAGTGGGTGCTAAGAGATGCAGACTGTCCTGGAGGGGGTGCTAAGAGATGCAGA
Organism: Pleurodeles waltl; assembly: GCF_031143425.1. Classification (NCBI taxonomy): domain Eukaryota; kingdom Metazoa; phylum Chordata; class Amphibia; order Caudata; family Salamandridae; genus Pleurodeles; species Pleurodeles waltl. Next base: position 1,146,261,918 of record NC_090448.1, read on the forward strand.
CTCTCCAGGAGGGGTGCTAAGAGATGCAGAATGTCCTGGAGGGGGTGTTAAGAGATGCATACTCTCCTGTAGGGGGCGCTAAGAGATGCAGACTGTCCTGGCGGGGGCGCTAAGGGATGCAGACTCTCTTGGTGGGGGTGCTAAGAGATGCAGACTGTCCTGGAGGGGGCGTTATGAGATGCAGACTGTCCTGGAGGGGGCGCTAAGAGAGGCAGACTCTCCTGGTGGGGGCGCTAAGGAATGCAGACTCTTCTGGAGGGGGTGGTAAGAGATGCAGACTCTCCTGGATGGGGTGCTAAGTGATGCAGACTCTCCCGGAGGGGGCGCTAAGAGATGCAGACTGTCCTGGAGGGGTGCTAAGAGATGCAGACTCTCCTGGATGTGGTGCCAATAGATGCAGACTGTCCTAGAGTGGGTGCTAAGAGATGCAGACTGTTCTTGAGGGGGCGCTAAGAGATGCAGACTGTCCTGGATGGGTGCTAAGAGATGGAAACTCTCCTCGAGGGGGTGCTAAGAGATGCAGACTGTCCTGGAGTGGGTGCTAAGAGATGCAGACTGTCCTGGAGGGTTGCTAAGAGATGCAGGCTCTCCTGGAGAGGGTGCTAAGAGATGCAGACTGTCCCGAAGGGGGCGATAAGAGATGCAGACTGTCCCGGAGGGGGTGCTAAGAGATGCTGACTGTCCTGGAGGGGTGCTAAGAGATGCAGACTGTCCTGGAGGGGGTGCTAAGAGATGCAGACTCCCCTGGATGAGGTGCTAAGAGATGCAGACTCTCCTGGATGTTGTGCTAAGAGATGCAGACTGTCCTGGATGAGTTGCTAAGAGATGCAGACTGTCCCGGAGGGGCTGCTAAGAGATGCAGACTCTCCTGGAGGGGTTGCTAAGAGATGCAGAATCTACTTTTTGTGGTGCTAAGAGATGCAGACTGTCCTGGAGTGGGTGCTAAGAGATGCACACTGTCCTGGAGGGGGTGCTAGGAGATGCAGACTGTCCTGGAGGGGGTGCTAAGAGATGCAGACTCTCCTGGATGTTGTGCTAAGAGATGCAGACTGTCCTGGATGAGTTGCTAGGAGATGCAGACTCTCCTGAAGGGGGTGCTAAGAGATGCAGACTGTCCCGGAGGGGCTGCTAAGATATGCCGATTGTCCCTGTGTGTTGTGCTAAGAGATGCAGATTGTCCTGGAGGGGGTGCTAAGTGATGCAGACTCTCCCGGAGGGGGCGCTAGGAGATGCAGACTGTCCTGGAGGAGTGCTAAGAGATGCAGACTCTCCTGGATGTGGTGACAAGAGATGCAGACTGTCCTAGAGTGGGTGCTAAGAGATGCAGACTATCCTGGTTGTGGTGCTAGGGGATGCATGCTATCCTGGATGAGGTGCTAGGAGATGCAGACTCTCCTGGAGGGGGTGCTAAGAGATGCAAACTCTCCTGGATGGGGAGCTAAGGGATACAGACTCTCCTGGAGAGGGTGCTAAGAGATGCAGAGTCTCCTGGAGGGCGTGCTAATAGATGCAGACTCTCCTGGAGGGGGTGCTAAGAGATGCAGACTCTCCTGGATGGGGTGCTAAGAGATGCAAACTCTCCTGGATGGGGAGCTAAGGGATACATAATTTCCTGGAGAGGGTGCTAAGAGATGCAGACTCTCCTGGAGGGCGTGCTAAGAGATGCAGACTCTCCTGGATGGGATGCTAATAGATGCAGACTCTCCTGGAGGGGGTGGTAAGAAATGCAGACTCTCTTGGAGGGGTTGCTAAGAGATGCAGACTGTCCTCAAGGGGTTGCTAAGAGATGCAGAATCTCCTGGTTGTGGTGCTAAGAGATGCAGACTGTCCTGGAAGGGGCGCTAAGAGATGCAGACTGTCCTCAAGGGGTTGCTAAGAGATGCAGAATCTCCTGGTTGTGGTGCTAAGAGATGCAGACTCTCCTGGAGGGGGTGCTAAGAGATGCAGACTGTCCTGGAGTGGTTGCTAAGAGATGCCGACCGTCCTGGAGGGGGTGCTAAGTGATGTAGACTGTCCTAGAGTGGGTGCTAAGAGATGCAGACTCTCCTGGAGAGGGTGCTAAGAGATGCAGGCTGTCCTGGAGGGGGTGCTAAGAGATGCAGACTCTCCTTGATGAGGTGCTAAGAGATGCAGACTCTCCTGGATGAGGTGCTAGGAGATGCAGATTGTCCTGGGTGTTGTGCTAAGAGATGCAGATTGTCCTGGAGTGGGTGCTAAGAGATGCAGACTGTCCTGGAGAGGGTGCTAAGAGATGCAGACCGTCCTGGAGTGGGTGCTAAAAGATGCAGACTGTCCTGGAGGGGTGCTAAGAGATGCAGACTCTCCTGGAGAGGGTGCTAAGAGATGCAGACTGTCCTGGAGGGGGTGCTAAGAGATGCAGACTGTCCTGGAGGGGTGCTAAGAGATGCAGACTCTCCTGGATGAGGTGCTAGGAGATGCAGACTCTCCTGGATGGAGCGCTAAGAGATACAGACTGTCCTGGAGGGGCCGCTAAGAGATGCAGACTCTCCTGGAGGGGGTGCTAAGAGATGCAGACTCTCCTGGAGGGGCTGCTAAGAGATGCAGACTGTCCTGGAGGGGGCGATAAGAGATGCGGACTGTCCCGAAGGGGGTGCTAAGAGATGCAGACTCTCCTGGAGTGGATGCTAAGAGATGCAGAATCACCTGGTTGTGGTGCTAAGAGATGCAGACTGTCCTGGAGTGGGTGCTAAGAGATGCACACTGTCCTGGAGGGGGTGCTAAGAGATGCAGATTCTCCTGGATGTTGTGCTAAAAGATGCAGACTGACCTGGATGAGTTGCTAGGAGATGCAGACTCTCCTGGAGGGGGTGCTAAGAGATACATACTGTCCCGGAGGGGCCTCTAAGATATGCAGATTGTCCTGGGTGTTGTGCTAAAAGATGCAGATTGTCCTGGAGGGGGTGCTAAGAGATGCAGACTCTCCTGGAGTGGGTGCTAAGAGATGCAGACTGTCCTGGAGGGGGTGCTAAGAGATGCAGACTCTCCAGGAGGGGTGCTAAGAGATGCAGAATGTCCTGGAGGGGGTGTTAAGAGATGCATACTCTCCTGGAGGGGGCGCTAAGAGATGCAGACTGTCCTGGCGGGGGCGCTAAGGTATGCAGACTCTCTTGGTGGGGGTGCTAAGAGATGCAGACTGTCCTGGAGGGGGCGTTACGAGATGCAGACTGTCCTGGAGGGGGCGCTAAGAGAGGCAGACTCTCCTGGTGGGGGCGCTAAGGAATGCAGACTCTCCTGGAGGGGGTGCTAAGGGATGCAGACTCTCCTGGATGGGGTGCTAAGTGATGCAGACTCTCCCGGAGGGGGCGCTAAGAGATGCAGACTGTCCTGGAGGGGTGCTAAGAGATGCAGACTCTCCTGGATGTGGTGCCAATAGATGCAGACTGTCCTAGAGTGGTGCTAAGAGATGCAGACTGTTCTGGAGGGGGCGCTAAGAGATGCAGACTGTCCTGGATGGGTGCTAAGAGTTGGAAACTCTCCTCGAGGGGGTGCTAAGAGATGCAGACTGTCCTGGAGTGGTTGCTAAGAGATGCAGACTGTACTGGAGGGGTGCTAAGAGATGCAGGCTCTCCTGCAGAGGGTGCTAAGAGATGCAGACTGTCCTGGAGGGGGTGCTAAGAGATGCAGACTCCCCTGGATGAGGTGATAAGAGATGCAGACTCTCCTGGATGTTGTGCTAAGAGATGCAGACTGTCCTGGATGAGTTGCTAGGAGATGCAGACTCTCCTGGAGGGGGTGCTAAGAGATGCAGACTGTCCCGGAGGGGCTGCTAAGATATGCAGATTGTCCTGGGTGTTGTGCTAAGAGATGCAGATTGTCCTGGAGGGGGTGCTAAGAGATGCAGAATCTCCTTTTTGTGGTGCTAAGAGATGCAGACTGTCCTGGAGTGGGTGCTAAGAGATGCACACTGTCCTGGAGGGGGTGCTAGGAGATGCAGACTGTCCTGGAGGGGGTGCTAAGAGATGCAGACTCTCCTGGATGTTGTGCTAAGAGATGCAGACTGTCCTGGATGAGTTGCTAGGAGATGCAGACTCTCCTGGAGGGGGTGCTAAGAGATGCACTGTCCCGGAGGGGCTGCTAAGATATGCAGATTGTCCTGGGTGTTGTGCTAAGAGATGCAGATTGTCCTGGAGGGGGTGCTAAGAGATGCAGACTCTCCTGGAGGGGGTGCTAAGAGATGCAGACTGTCCTAGAGTGGGTGCTAACAGATGCAGACTGTCCTGGAGGGGGTGCTAAATGATGCAGACTCTCCAGGAGGGGTGCTAAGAGATGCAGACTCTCCAGGAGGGGTGCTAAGTGATGCAGACTGTCCTGGAGGGGGTGCTAAGAGATGCAGACTCTCCAGGAGGGGTGCTAAGAGATGCAGACTCTCCTGGAGGGGGTGCTAAGAGATGCAGACTCTCCTGGAGGGGGTGCTAAGAGATGCAGACTCTCCTGGAGGGGGTGCTAAGAAATGCGACTCTCTTGGAGGGGGTGCTAAGAGATGCAGACTGTCCTGGAGGGGGTGTTAAGAGATGCAGACTGTCCTGAAGGGGGTGCTAAGAGATGCAGAATCTCCTGGTTGTGGTGCTAAGTGTTGCAGACTCTCCTGGAGGGGGTGCTAAGAAATACAGACTCTCTTGGAGGGGGTGCTAAGAGATGCAGATTGTCCTGAATGGGGTGCTAAGAGATGCAGACTCTCCTGGAGGAGGTGCTAAGAAATGCAGACTCTCTTGGAGGGGGTGCTAAGAGATGCAGACTGTTCTGGAGGGGGTGCTAAGAGATGCAGACTCTCCTGGAGGGGGCGCTAAGAGATGCAGACTCTCCTGGAGGGGGCGCTAAGAGATGCAGACTGCCCCGGAGGGGACGATAAGAGATGCAGACTGTCCCGGAGGGGGTGCTAAGAGATGCAGACTGTCCTGGAGGGGGTGCTAAGAGATGCAGACTGTCCTGGTTGTGGTGCTAAGAGATGCAGACTCTCCTGGAGGGGATGCTAAGAGATGCAGAATCTCCTGGTTGTGGTGCTAAGAGATGCAGACTGTCCTGGAGTGGGTGCTAAGAGATGCAGACTGTCCTGGAGCGGGTGCTAAGAGATGCAGACTGTCCTGGAGGGGGTGCTAAGAGATGCAAACTCTCCTGGATGTTGTGCTAAGAGATGCAGACTGTCCTGGATGAGTTGCTAGGAGATGCAGACTGTCCTGGAGGGGGTGCTAAGAGATGCAGACTGTCTCGGAGGGGCTGCTAAGATATGCAGATTGTCCTGGGTGTTGTGCTAAGAGATGCAGATTGTCTTGGAGGGGGTGCTAAGAGATGCAGACTGTCCTGGAGGGGGACCTAAGAGATGCAGACTCTCCTGGTGGGGGCGCTAAGGGATGCAGACTCTCCTGGAGGGGGTGCTAAGAGATGCAGACTCTCCTGGATGGGGTGCTAAGAGATGCACACTCTCCTGGATGGGGTGCTAAGTGATGCAGACTGTCCTGGAGGGGTGCTAAGAGATGCTGACTGTCCTGGATTTGGTGCCAAGAGATGCAGACTGTCCTAGAGTGGGTGCTAAGGGATGCAGACTGTCCTGGTTGTGGTGCTAGGAGATGCATGCTCTCCTGGATGAGGTGCTAGGAGATGCAGACTTTCCTGGAGGGGGTGCTAAGAGATGCAGACTCTCCTGGATGGGGAGCTAAGGGATGCAGCCTCTCCTGGAGAGGGTGCTAAGAGATGCAGACTCTCCTGGAGGGGGCGCTAAGAGATGCAGACTCTCCTGGAGGGGGCGCTAAGAGAAGCAGACTGTCCTGGGGGGGGTGCTAAGAGATGCAGACTCTCCAGGAGGGGTGCTAAGAGATGCAGACTGTCCTGGAGGGGGTGTTAAGAGATGCATACTCTCCTGGAGGGGGCGCTAAGAGATGCAGACTGTCCTGGCGGGGGCGCTAAGGGATGCAGACTCTCTTGGTGGGGGTGCTAAGAGATGCAGACTGTCCTGGAGGGGGCGTTACGAGATGCAGACTGTCCTGGAGGGGGCGCTAAGAGAGGCAGACTCTCCTGGTGGGGGCGCTAAGGAATGCAGACTCTCCTGGAGGGGGTGCTAAGAGATGCAGACTCTTGTGGATGGGGTGCCAAGTGATGCAGGCTCTCCCGGAGGGGGCGCTAAGAGATGCAGACTGTCCTGGAGGGGTGCTAAGAGATGCAGACTCTCCTGGATGTGGTGCCAATAGATGCAGACTGTCCTAGAGTGGGTGCTAAGAGATGCAGACTGTCCTGGAGGGGGCGCTAAGAGTTGCAGACTGTCCTGGATGGGTGCTAAGAGATGGAAACTCTCCTTGAGGGGGTGGTAAGAGATGCAGACTGTTCTGGAGGGGGTGCTAATAGATGCAGACCGTCCTGGAGTGGGTGCTAAGAGATGCAGACTGTCCTGGAGGGGTGCTAAGAGATGCAGGCTCTCCTGGAGAGGGTGCTAAGAGATGCAGACTGTCCTGGAGGGGGTGCTAAGAGATGCAGACTCCCCTGGATGAGGTGCTAAGAGATGCAGACTCTCCTGGATGTTGTGCTAAGAGATGCAGACTGTCCTGGATGAGTTGCTAAGAGATGCAGACTGTCCCGGAGGGGACGATAAGAGATGCAGACTGTCCCGGAGGGGGTGCTAAGAGATGCAGACTGTCCCGGAGGGGGTGCTAAGAGATGCAGACTCTCCTGGAGGGGATGCTAAGAGATGCAGAATCTCCTGGTTGTGGTGCTAAGAGATGCAGATTGTCCTGGAGTGGGTGCTAAGAGAGGCACACTGTCCTGGAGGGGGTGCTAGGAGATGCAGACTGTCCTGGAGAGGGTGCTAAGAGATGCAGACTCTCCTGGATGTTGTGCTAAGAGATGCAGACTGTCCTAGATGAGTTGCTAGGAGATGCAGACTCTCCTGGAGGGGGTGCTAAGAGATGCACACTGTCCTGGAGGGGGTGCTAGGAGATGCAGACTGTCCTGGAGGGGGTGCTAAGATGTGCAGATTGTCCTGGGTGTTGTGCTAAGAGATGCAGATTGTCCTGGAGGGGGTGCTAAGAGATGCAGACTCTCCTGGAGGGGGTGCTAAGAGATGCAGACTCTCCTGGAGGGGGTGCTAAGAGATGCAGACTGTCCTGGAGGTGGTGCTAAAAGATGCAGACTCTCCAGGAGGGGTGCTAAGAGATGCAGACTCTCCAGGAGGGGTGCTAAGTGATGCAGACTGTCCTGGAGGGGGTGCTAAGAGATGCAGACTCTCCAGCAGGGGTGCTAAGAGATGCAGACTGTCCTGGAGGGGGCGCTAAGAGATGCAGACTCTCCTGGAGGGGGCGCTAAAAGTTGCAGACTCTCCTGGAGGGGGTGCTAAGAGATGCAGACTCTCCTGGAGGGGGTGCTAAGAGATGCAGACTCTCCTGGAGGGGGTGCTAAGAAATGCGACTCTCTTGGAGGGGGTGCTAAGAGATGCAGACTGTCCTGGAGGGGGTGTTAAGAGATGCAGACTGTCCTGAAGGGGGTGCTAAGAGATGCAGAATCTCCTGGTTGTGGTGCTAAGAGATGCGGACTATCTTAGAGGGGGTGCTAAGAGATGCAGACTGTCCTGGAGGAGGTGCTAAGAGATGCAGACTGTCCTGGAGGGGGTGCTAAGAGATGCAGAATCTCCTGGTTGTGGTGCGAAGAGATGCAGACTCTCCTGGAGGGGGTGCTAAGAAATGCAGACTCTCTTGGAGGGGGTGCTAAGAGATGCAGACTGTCCTGGAGGGGGCGCTAAGAGATGCAGACTGTCCCGGAGGGGACGATAAGAGATGCAGACTGTCCCGGAGGGTGTGCTAAGAGATGCACACTCTCCTGGAGGGGATGCTAAGAGATGCAGAATCTCCTGGTTGTGGTGCTAAGAGATGCAGACTGTCCTGGAGTGGGTGCTAAGAGATGCACACTGTCCTGGAGGGGGTGCTAAGAGATGCAGACTGTCCTGGAGGGGGTGCTAAGAGATGTAAACTCTCCTGGATGTTGTGCTAAGAGATGCAGACTGTCCTGGATGAGTTGCTAGGACATGCAGACTCTCCTGGAGGGGGTGCTAAGAGATGCAGACTCTCCCGGAGGGGCTGCTAAGGTATGCAGATTGTCCTGGGTGTTGTGCTAAGAGATGCAGATTGTCTTGGAGGGGGTGCTAAGAGATGCAGACTCTCCTGGAGGGGGTGCTAAGAGATGCAGACTGCCCTAGAGTGGGTGCTAAGAGATGCAGACTGTCCTGGAGGGGGTGCTAAGAGATGCAGACTCTCCAGGAGGGGTGCTAAGAGATGTAGACTCTCCAGGAGGGTGCTAAGTGATGCAGACTGTCCTGGAGGGGGTGCTAAGAGATGCAGACTCTCCTGGAGGGGGTGCTAAGAGATGCAGACTCTCCTGGTTGTGGTGCTAAAAGATGCAGACTCTCCTGGAGGGGGTGCTAAGAGATGCAGACTCTCCTGGATGGGGTGCTAAGAGATGCAGACTCTCCTGGATGGGGTGCTAAGTGATGCAGACTGTCCTAGAGGGGTGCTAAGAGATGCTGACTGTCCTGGATGTGGTGCCAAGAGATGCAGACTGTCCTAGAGTGGGTGCTAAGGGATGCAGACTGTCCTGGTTGTGGTGCTAGGAGATGCATGCTCTCCTGGATGAGGTGCTAGGAGATGCAGACTTTTCTGGAGGGGGTGCTAAGAGATGCAGACTCTCCTGGATGGGGAGCTAAGGGATGCAGACTCTCCTGGAGGGGACGATAAGAGATGCAGACTGTCCCGGAGGGGGTGCTAAGAGATGCAGACTCTCCTGGAGGGGATGCTAAGAGATACAGAATCTCCTGGTTGTGGTGCTAAGAGATGCAGAATGTCCTGGAGTGGGTGCTAAGAGATGCACACTGTCCTGGAGGGGGTGCTAGGAGATGCAGACTGTCCTGGAGGGGGTGCTAAGAGATGCAGACTCTCCTGGAGGGGGTGCTAAGAGATGCAGACTCTCCTGGTTGTGGTGCTAAAAGATGCAGACTCTCCTGGAGGGGGCGCTAAGAGATGCAGACTGTCCTGGCGCGGGCGCTAAGGGATGCAGACTCTCTTGGCGGGGGTGCTAAGAGATGCAGACTGTCCTGGAGGGGGCGTTACGAGATGCAGACTGTCCTGGAGGGGGCGCTAAGAGATGCACACTCTCCTGGTGGGGGCGCTAAGGGATGCAGACTCTCCTGGAGGGGGTGCTAAGAGATGCAGACTCTCCTCGATGGGGTGCTAAGAGATGCAGACTCTCCTGGATGGGGTGCTAAGTGATGCAGACTGTCCTAGAGTGGGTGCTAAGGGATGCAGACTGTCCTGGTTGTGGTGCTAGGAGATGCATGCTCTCCTGGATGAGGTGCTAGGAGATGCAGACTTTCCTGGAGGGGGTGCTAAGAGATGCAGACTCTATTGGATGGGGAGCTAAGGGATGCAGACTCTCCTGGAGGGGACGATAAGAGATGCACACTGTCCCGGAGGGGGTGCTAAGAGATGCAGACTCTCCTGGAGGGGATGCTAAGAGATGCAGAATCTCCTGGTTGTGGTGCTAAGAGATGCAGACTGTCCTGGAGTGGGTGCTAAGAGATGCACACTGTCCTGTAGGGGGTGCTAGGAGATGCAGACTGTCCTGGAGGGGGTGCTAAGAGATGCAGACTCTCCTGGAGGGGGCGCTAAGAGATGCAGACTCTCCTGGAGGGGGCGCTAAGAGAAGCAGACTGTCCTGGGGGGGGTGCTAAGAGATGCAGACTCTCCAGGAGGGGTGCTAAGAGATGCAGACTGTCCTGGAGGGGGTGTTAAGAGATGCATACTCTCCTGGAGGGGGCGCTAAGAGATGCAGACTGTCCTGGCGGGGGCGCTAAGGGATGCAGACTCTCTTGGTGGGGGTGCTAAGAGATGCAGACTGTCCTGGAGGGGGCGTTACGAGATGCAGACTGTCCTGGAGGGGGCGCTAAGAGAGGCAGACTCTCCTGGTGGGGGCGCTAAGGAATGCAGACTCTCCTGGAGGGGGTGCTAAGAGATGCAGACTCTTGTGGATGGGGTGCCAAGTGATGCAGGCTCTCCCGGAGGGGGCGCTAAGAGATGCAGACTGTCCTGGAGGGGTGCTAAGAGATGCAGACTCTCCTGGATGTGGTGCCAATAGATGCAGACTGTCCTAGAGTGGGTGCTAAGAGATGCAGACTGTCCTGGAGGGGGCGCTAAGAGTTGCAGACTGTCCTGGATGGGTGCTAAGAGATGGAAACTCTCCTTGAGGGGGTGGTAAGAGATGCAGACTGTCCTGGAGGGGGTGCTAATAGATGCAGACCGTCCTGGAGTGGGTGCTAAGAGATGCAGACTGTCCTGGAGGGGTGCTAAGAGATGCAGGCTCTCCTGGAGAGGGTGCTAAGAGATGCAGACTGTCCTGGAGGGGGTGCTAAGAGATGCAGACTCCCCTGGATGAGGTGCTAAGAGATGCAGACTCTCCTGGATGTTGTGCTAAGAGATGCAGACTGTCCTGGATGAGTTGCTAAGAGATGCAGACTGTCCCGGAGGGGACGATAAGAGATGCAGACTGTCCCGGAGGGGGTGCTAAGAGATGCAGACTGTCCCGGAGGGGGTGCTAAGAGATGCAGACTCTCCTGGAGGGGATGCTAAGAGATGCAGAATCTCCTGGTTGTGGTGCTAAGAGATGCAGATTGTCCTGGAGTGGGTGCTAAGAGAGGCACACTGTCCTGGAGGGGGTGCTAGGAGATGCAGACTGTCCTGGAGAGGGTGCTAAGAGATGCAGACTCTCCTGGATGTTGTGCTAAGAGATGCAGACTGTCCTAGATGAGTTGCTAGGAGATGCAGACTCTCCTGGAGGGGGTGCTAAGAGATGCACACTGTCCTGGAGGGGGTGCTAGGAGATGCAGACTGTCCTGGAGGGGGTGCTAAGATGTGCAGATTGTCCTGGGTGTTGTGCTAAGAGATGCAGATTGTCCTGGAGGGGGTGCTAAGAGATGCAGACTCTCCTGGAGGGGGTGCTAAGAGATGCAGACTCTCCTGGAGGGGGTGCTAAGAGATGCAGACTGTCCTGGAGGTGGTGCTAAAAGATGCAGACTCTCCAGGAGGGGTGCTAAGAGATGCAGACTCTCCAGGAGGGGTGCTAAGTGATGCAGACTGTCCTGGAGGGGGTGCTAAGAGATGCAGACTCTCCAGCAGGGGTGCTAAGAGATGCAGACTGTCCTGGAGGGGGCGCTAAGAGATGCAGACTCTCCTGGAGGGGGCGCTAAAAGTTGCAGACTCTCCTGGAGGGGGTGCTAAGAGATGCAGACTCTCCTGGAGGGGGTGCTAAGAGATGCAGACTCTCCTGGAGGGGGTGCTAAGAAATGCGACTCTCTTGGAGGGGGTGCTAAGAGATGCAGACTGTCCTGGAGGGGGTGTTAAGAGATGCAGACTGTCCTGAAGGGGGTGCTAAGAGATGCAGAATCTCCTGGTTGTGGTGCTAAGAGATGCAGACTATCTTAGAGGGGGTGCTAAGAGATGCAGACTGTCCTGGAGGAGGTGCTAAGAGATGCAGACTGTCCTGGAGGGGGTGCTAAGAGATGCAGAATCTCCTGGTTGTGGTGCGAAGAGATGCAGACTCTCCTGGAGGGGGTGCTAAGAAATGCAGACTCTCTTGGAGGGGGTGCTAAGAGATGCAGACTGTCCTGGAGGGGGCGCTAAGAGATGCAGACTGTCCCGGAGGGGACGATAAGAGATGCAGACTGTCCCGGAGGGTGTGCTAAGAGATGCACACTCTCCTGGAGGGGATGCTAAGAGATGCAGAATCTCCTGGTTGTGGTGCTAAGAGATGCAGACTGTCCTGGAGTGGGTGCTAAGAGATGCACACTGTCCTGGAGGGGGTGCTAAGAGATGCAGACTGTCCTGGAGGGGGTGCTAAGAGATGTAAACTCTCCTGGATGTTGTGCTAAGAGATGCAGACTGTCCTGGATGAGTTGCTAGGACATGCAGACTCTCCTGGTGGGGGTGCTAAGAGATGCAGACTCTCCCGGAGGGGCTGCTAAGGTATGCAGATTGTCCTGGGTGTTGTGCTAAGAGATGCAGATTGTCTTGGAGGGGGTGCTAAGAGATGCAGACTCTCCTGGAGGGGGTGCTAAGAGATGCAGACTGCCCTAGAGTGGGTGCTAAGAGATGCAGACTGTCCTGGAGGGGGTTCTAAGAGATGCAGACTCTCCAGGAGGGGTGCTAAGAGATGTAGACTCTCCAGGAGGGTGCAAAGTGATGCAGACTGTCCTGGAGGGGGTGCTAAGAGATGCAGACTCTCCTGGAGGGGGTGCTAAGAGATGCAGACTCTCCTGGTTGTGGTGCTAAAAGATGCAGACTCTCCTGGAGGGGGTGCTAAGAGATGCAGACTCTCCTGGATGGGGTGCTAAGAGATGCAGACTCTCCTGGATGGGGTGCTAAGTGATGCAGACTGTCCTAGAGGGGTGCTAAGAGATGCTGACTGTCCTGGATGTGGTGCCAAGAGATGCAGACTGTCCTAGAGTGGGTGCTAAGGGATGCAGACTGTCCTGGTTGTGGTGCTAGGAGATGCATGCTCTCCTGGATGAGGTGCTAGGAGATGCAGACTTTTCTGGAGGGGGTGCTAAGAGATGCAGACTCTCCTGGATGGGGAGCTAAGGGATGCAGACTCTCCTGGAGGGGACGATAAGAGATGCAGACTGTCCCGGAGGGGGTGCTAAGAGATGCAGACTCTCCTGGAGGGGATGCTAAGAGATACAGAATCTCCTGGTTGTGGTGCTAAGAGATGCAGAATGTCCTGGAGTGGGTGCTAAGAGATGCACACTGTCCTGGAGGGGGTGCTAAGAGATGCAGACTCTCCTGGAGGGGGTGCTAAGAGATGCAGACTCTCCTGGAGGGGGTGCTAAGAGATGCAGACTCTCCTGGAGGGGGCGCTAAGAGATGCAGACTGTCCTGGCGCGGGCGCTAAGGGATGCAGACTCTCTTGGCGGGGGTGCTAAGAGATGCAGACTGTCCTGGAGGGGGCGTTACGAGATGCAGACTGTCCTGGAGGGGGCGCTAAGAGATGCACACTCTCCTGGTGGGGGCGCTAAGGGATGCAGACTCTCCTGGAGGGGGTGCTAAGAGATGCAGACTCTCCTCGATGGGGTGCTAAGAGATGCAGACTCTCCTGGATGGGGTGCTAAGTGATGCAGACTGTCCTAGAGTGGGTGCTAAGGGATGCAGACTGTCCTGGTTGTGGTGCTAGGAGATGCATGCTCTCCTGGATGAGGTGCTAGGAGATGCAGACTTTCCTGGAGGGGGTGCTAAGAGATGCAGACTCTCCTGGATGGGGAGCTAAGGGATGCAGACTCTCCTGGAGGGGACGATAAGAGATGCACACTGTCCCGGAGGGGGTGCTAAGAGATGCAGACTCTCCTGGAGGGGATGCTAAGAGATGCAGAATCTCCTGGTTGTGGTGCTAAGAGATGCAGACTGTCCTGGAGTGGGTGCTAAGAGATGCACACTGTCCTGGAGGGGGTGCTAGGAGATGCAGACTGTCCTGGAGGGGGTGCTAAGAGATGCAGACTCTCCTGGATGTTGTGCTAAGAGATGCAGACTGTCCTAGATGAGTTGCTAGGAGATGCAGACTCTCCTGGAGGGGGTGCAAAGAGATGCACACTGTCCTGGAGGGGGTGCTAGGAGATGCAGACTGTCCTGGAGGGGGTGCTAAGATATGCAGATTGTCCTGGGTGTTGTGCTAAGAGATGCAGATTGTCCTGCAGGGGGTGCTAAGAGATGCAGACTCTCCTGGAGGGGGTGCTAAGAGATGCAGACTGTCCTAGAGTGGGTGCTAACAGATGCAGACTGTCCTGGAGGGGGTGCTAAAAGATGCAGACTCTCCAGGAGGGGTGCTAAGAGATGCAGACTCTCCAGGAGGGGTGCTAAGTGATGCAGACTGTCCTGGAGGGGGTGCTAAGAGATGCAGACTCTCCAGGAGGGGTGCTAAGAGATGCAGACTGTCCTGCAGGGGGCGCTAAGAGATGCAGACTCTCCTGGAGGGGGTGCTAAAAGTTGCAGACTCTCCTGGAGGGGGTGCTAAGAGATGCAGACTCTCCTGGAGGGGGTGCTAAGAAATGCGACTCTCTTGGAGGGGGTGCTAAGAGATGCAGACTGTCTTGGAGGGGGTGTTAAGAGATGCAGACTGTCCTGAAGGGGGTGCTAAGAGATGCAGAATCTCCTGGTTGTGGTGCTAACAGATGCAGAATCTCCTGGTTGTGGTGCTAAGAGATGCAGAATCTCCTGGTTGTGGTGCTAAGAGATGCAGACTCTCCTGGAGGGGGTGCTAAGAAATACAGACTATCTTGGAGGGGGTGCTAAGAGATGCAGACTGTCCTGGAGGGGGTGCTAAGAGATGCAGACTGTCCTGAAGGGGGTGCTGAAAGATGCAGAATCTCCTGGTTGTGGTGCTAAGAGATGCAGACTCTCCTGGAGGGGGTGCTAAGAAATGCAGACTCTCTTGGAGGGGGTGCTAAGAGATGCAGACTCTCCTGGAGGGGGCGCTAAGAGATGCAGACTCTCCTGGAGGGGGCGCTAAGAGATGCTGACTCTCCTGGAGGGGGCGCTAAGAGATGCAGACTGTCCCGGAGGGGACGATAAGAGATGCAGACTGTCCCGGAGGGGACGATAAGAGATGCAGACTCTCCTGGAGGGGATGCTAAGAGATGCAGAATCTCCTGGTTGTGGTGCTAAGAGATGCAGACTCTCCTGGAGGCGATGCTAAGAGATGCAGAATCTCCTGGTTGTGGTGCTAAGAGATGCAGACTGTCCTGAAGTGGGTGCTAAGAGATGCACACTGTCCTGGAGGGGGTGCTAAGAGATGCAGACTGTCCTGGAGGGGGTGCTAAGAGATGCAAACTCTCCTGGATATTGTGCTAAGAGATGCAGACTGTCCTGGATGAGTTGCTAGGAGATGCAGACTCTCCTGGACGGGGTGCTAAGAGATGCAGACTCTCCCGGAGGGGCTGCTAAGATATGCAGATTGTCCTGGGTGTTGTGCTAAGAGATGCAGATTGTCTTGGAGGGGGTGCTAAGAGATGCAGACTCTCCTGGAGGGGGTGCTAAGAGATGCAGACTGCCCTAGAGTGGGTGCTAAGAAATGCAGACTGTCCTGGAGGGGGTGCTAAGAGATGCAGACTCTCCAGGAGGGGTGCTAAGAGATGTAGACTCTCCAGGAGGGTGCTAAGTGATGCAGACTGTCCTGGAGGGGGTGCTAAGAGATGCAGACTCTCCTGGAGGGGGTGCTCAGAGATGCAGACTCTCCTGGTTGTGGTGCTAAAAGATGCAGACTCTCCTGGAGGGCGCGCTAAGAGATGCAGACTGTCCTGGCGCGGGCGCTAAGGGATGCAGACTCTCTTGGCGGGGGTGCTAAGAGATGCAGACTGTCCTGGAGGGGGCATTACGAGATGCAGACTGTCCTGGAGGGGGCGCTAAGAGATGCACACTCTCCTGGTGGGGGCGCTAAGGGATGCAGACTCTCCTGGAGGGGGTGCTAAGAGATGCAGACTCTCCTGGATGGGGTGCTAAGAGATGCAGACTCTCCTGGATGGGGTGCTAAGTGATGCAGACTGTCCTGGAGGGGTGCTAAGAGATGCTGACTGTCCTGGATGTGGTGCCAAGAGATGCAGACTGTCCTAGAGTGGGTGCTAAGGGATGCAGACTGTCCTGGTTGTGGTGCTAGGAGATGCATGCTCTCCTGGATGAGGTGCTAGGAGATGCAGACTTTTCTGGAGGGGGTGCTAAGAGATGCAGACTCTCCTGGATGGGGAGCTAAGGGATGCAGACTCTCCTGGAGGGGACGATAAGAGATGCAGACTGTCCCGGAGGGGGTGCTAAGAGATGCAGACTCTCCTGGAGAGGATGCTAAGAGATACAGAATCTCCTGGTTGTGGTGCTAAGAGATGCAGACTGTCCTGGAGTGGGTGCTAAGAGATGCACACTGTCCTGGAGGGGGTGCTAGGAGATGCAGACTGTCCTGGAGGGGGTGCTAAGAGATGCAGACTCTCCTGGATGTTGTGCTAAGAGATGCAGACTGTCCTAGATGAGTTGCTAGGTGATGCAAACTCTCCTGGAGGGGGTGCTAAGAGATGCACACTGTCCTGGAGGGGGTGCTAGGAGATGCAGACTGTCCTGGAGGGGGTGCTAAGATATGCAGATTGTCCTGGGTGTTGTGCTAAGAGATGCAGATTGTCCTAGAGGGGGTGCTAAGAGATGCAGACTCTCCTGGAGGGGGTGCTAAGAGATGCAGACTGTCCTAGAGTGGGTGCTAACAGATGCAGACTGTCCTGGAGGGGGTGCTAAAAGATGCAGACTCTCCAGGAGGGGTGCTAAGAGATGCAGACTCTCCAGAAGGGGTGCTAAGTGATGCAGACTGTCCTGGAGGGGGTGCTAAGAGATGCAGACTCTCCAGGAGGGGGTGCTAAGAGATGCAGACTGTCCTGGAGGGGGTGCTAAGAGATGCAAACTCTCCTGGATATTGTGCTAAGAGATGCAGACTGTCCTGGATGAGTTGCTAGGAGATGCAGACTCTCCTGGACGGGGTGCTAAGAGATGCAGACTCTCCCGGAGGGGCTGCTAAGATATGCAGATTGTCCTGGGTGTTGTGCTAAGAGATGCAGATTGTCTTGGAGGGGGTGCTAAGAGATGCAGACTCTCCTGGAGGGGGTGCTAAGAGATGCAGACTGCCCTAGAGTGGGTGCTAAGAAATGCAGACTGTCCTGGAGGGGGTGCTAAGAGATGCAGACTCTCCAGGAGGGGTGCTAAGAGATGTAGACTCTCCAGGAGGGTGCTAAGTGATGCAGACTGTCCTGGAGGGGGTGCTAAGAGATGCAGACTCTCCTGGAGGGGGTGCTCAGAGATGCAGACTCTCCTGGTTGTGGTGCTAAAAGATGCAGACTCTCCTGGAGGGCACGCTAAGAGATGCAGACTGTCCTGGCGCGGGCGCTAAGGGATGCAGACTCTCTTGGCGGGGGTGCTAAGAGATGCAGACTGTCCTGGAGGGGGCATTACGAGATGCAGACTGTCCTGGAGGGGGCGCTAAGAGATGCACACTCTCCTGGTGGGGGCGCTAAGGGATGCAGACTCTCCTGGAGGGGGTGCTAAGAGATGCAGACTCTCCTGGATGGGGTGCTAAGAGATGCAGACTCTCCTGGATGGGGTGCTAAGTGATGCAGACTGTCCTGGAGGGGTGCTAAGAGATGCTGACTGTCCTGGATGTGGTGCCAAGAGATGCAGACTGTCCTAGAGTGGGTGCTAAGGGATGCAGACTGTCCTGGTTGTGGTGCTAGGAGATGCATGCTCTCCTCGATGAGGTGCTAGGAGATGCAGACTTTTCAGGAGGGGGTGCTAAGAGATGCAGACTCTCCTGGATGGGGAGCTAAGGGATGCAGACTCTCCTGGAGGGGACGATAAGAGATGCAGACTGTCCCGGAGGGGGTGCTAAGAGATGCAGACTCTCCTGGAGAGGATGCTAAGAGATACAGAATCTCCTGGTTGTGGTGCTAAGAGATGCAGACTGTCCTGGAGTGGGTGCTAAGAGATGCACACTGTCCTGGAGGGGGTGCTAGGAGATGCAGACTGTCCTGGAGGGGGTGCTAAGAGATGCAGACTCTCCTGGATGTTGTGCTAAGAGATGCAGACTGTCCTAGATGAGTTGCTAGGTGATGCAAACTCTCCTGGAGGGGGTGCTAAGAGATGCACACTGTCCTGGAGGGGGTGCTAGGAGATGCAGACTGTCCTGGAGGGGGTGCTAAGATATGCAGATTGTCCTGGGTGTTGTGCTAAGAGATGCAGATTGTCCTAGAGGGGGTGCTAAGAGATGCAGACTCTCCTGGAGGGGGTGCTAAGAGATGCAGACTGTCCTAGAGTGGGTGCTAACAGATGCAGACTGTCCTGGAGGGGGTGCTAAAAGATGCAGACTCTCCAGGAGGGGTGCTAAGAGATGCAGACTCTCCAGAAGGGGTGCTAAGTGATGCAGACTGTCCTGGAGGGGGTGCTAAGAGATGCAGACTCTCCAGGAGGGGTGCTAAGAGATGCAGACTGTCCTGGAGGGGGCGCTAAGAGATGCAGACTCTCCTGGAGGGGGCGCTAAAAGTTGCAGACTCTCCTGGAGGGGGTGCTAACAGATGCAGACTCTCCTGGAGGGGGTGCTAAGAGATGCAGACTCTCCTGGAGAGGGTGCTAAGAAATGCGACTCTCTTGGAGGGGGTGCTAAGAGATGCAGACTGTCCTGGAGGGGGTGTTAAGAGATGCAGATTGTCCTGAAGGGGGTGCTAAGAGATGCAGAATCTCCTGGTTGTGGTGCTAAGAGATGCAGACTCTCCTGGAGGGGGTGCTAAGAAATACAGACTATCTTGGAGGGGGTGCTAAGAGATGCAGACTGTCCTGGAGGGGGTGTTAAGAGATGCAGATTGTCCTGAAGGGGGTGTTAAGAGATGCAGACTGTCCTGAAGGGGGTGCTAAGAGATGCAGAATCTCCTGGTTGTGGTGCTAAGAGATGCAGACTCTCCTGGAGGGGGTGCTAAGAAATACAGACTATCTTGGAGGGGGTGCTAAGAGATGCAGACTGTCCTGGAGGGGGTGCTAAGAGATGCAGACTGTCCTGGTGGGGGTGCTAAGAGATGCAGACTGTCCTGAAGGGGGTGCTAAGAGATGCAGAGTCTCCTGGTTGTGGTGCTAAGAGATGCAGACTCTCCTGGAGGGGGTGCTAAGAAATGCAGACTCTCTTGGAGGGGGTGCTAAGAGATGCAGACTGTCCTGGAGGGGGTGCTAAGAGATGCAGACTCTCCTGGAGGGGGCGATAAGAGATGCAGACTCTCCTGGAGGGGGTGCTAAGAGATGCAGAGTCTCCTGGTTGTGGTGCTAAGAGATGCAGACTCTCCTGGAGGGGGTGCTAAGAAATGCAGACTCTCTTGGAGGGGGTGCTAAGAGATGCAGACTGTCCTGGAGGGGGTGCTAAGAGATGCAGACTCTCCTGGAGGGGGCGATAAGAGATGCAGACTCTCCTGGAGGGGGCGCTAAGAGATGCAGACTGTCCCGGAGGGGACGATAAGAGATGCAGACTGTCCCGGAGGGGACGATAAGAGATGCAGACTGTCCCGGAGGGGGTGCTAAGAGATGCAGACTCTCCTGGAGGGGATGCTAAGAGATGCAGAATCTCCTGGTTGTGGTGCTAAGAGATGCAGACTCTCCTGGAGGCGATGCTAAGAGATGCAGAATCTCCTGGTTGTGGTGCTAAGAGATGCAGACTCTCCTGGAGGGGGCGCTAAGAGATGCAGACTGTCCTGGTGCGGGCGCTAAGGGATGCAGACTCTCTTGGCGGGGGTGCTAAGAGATGCAGACTGTCCTGGCGCGGGCGCTAAGGGATGCAGACTATCTTGGAGGGGGTGCTAAGAGATGCAGACTGTCCTGGAGGGGGTGCTAAGAGATGCAGACTGTCCTGAAGGGGGTGCTAAGAGATGCAGAATCTCCTGGTTGTGGTGCTAAGAGATGCAGACTCTCCTGGAGGGGGTGCTAAGAAATGCAGACTCTCTTGGAGGGGGTGCTAAGAGATGCAGACTCTCCTGGAGGGGGCGCTAAGAGATGCAGACTCTCCTGGAGGGGGCGCTAAGAGATGCTGACTCTCCTCGAGGGGGCGCTAAGAGATGCAGACTGTCCCGGAGGGGACGATAAGAGATGCAGACTGTCCCGGAGGGGGTGCTAAGAGATGCAGACTCTCCTGGAGGGGATGCTAAGAGATGCAGAATCTCCTGGTTGTGGTGCTAAGAGATGCAGACTCTCCTGGAGGCGATGCTAAGAGATGCAGAATCTCCTGGTTGTGGTGCTAAGAGATGCAGACTGTCCTGAAGTGGGTGCTAAGAGATGCACACTGTCCTGGAGGGGGTGCTAAGAGATGCAGACTGTCCTGGAGGGGGTGCTAAGAGTTGCAAACTCTCCTGGATGTTGTGCTAAGAGATGCAGACTGTCCTGGATGAGTTGCTAGGAGATGCAGACTCTCCTGGACGGGGTGCTAAGAGATGCAGACTCTCCCGGAGGGGCTGCTAAGATATGCAGATTGTCCTGGGTGTTGTGCTAAGAGATGCAGATTGTCTTGGAGGGGGTGCTAAGAGATGCAGACTCTCCTGGAGGGGGTGCTAAGAGATGCAGACTGCCCTAGAGTGGGTGCTAAGAAATGCAGACTGTCCTGGAGGGGGTGCTAAGAGATGCAGACTCTCCAGGAGGGGTGCTAAGAGATGTAGACTCTCCAGGAGGGTGCTAAGTGATGCAGACTGTCCTGGAGGGGGTGCTAAGAGATGCAGACTCTCCTGGAGGGGGTGCTCAGAGATGCAGACTCTCCTGGTTGTGGTGCTAAAAGATGCAGACTGTCCTGGAGGGGGCGTTACGAGATGCAGACTGTCCTGGAGGGGGCGCTAAGAGATGCACACTCTCCTGGTGGGGGCGCTAAGGGATGCAGACTCTCCTGGAGGGGGTGCTAAGAGATGCAGACTCTCCTGGATGGGGTGCTAAGAGATGCAGACTCTCCTGGATGGGGTGCTAAGTGATGCAGACTGTCCTAGAGGGGTGCTAAGAGATGCTGACTGTCCTGGATGTGGTGCCAAGAGATGCAGACTGTCCTAGAGTGGGTGCTAAGGGATGCAGACTGTCCTGGTTGTGGTGCTAGGAGATGCATGCTCTCCTGGATGAGGTGCTAGGAGATGCAGACTTTTCTGGAGGGGGTGCTAAGAGATGCAGACTCTCCTGGATGGGGAGCTAAGGGATGCAGACTCTCCTGGAGGGGACGATAAGAGATGCAGACTGTCCCGGAGGGGGTGCTAAGAGATGCAGACTCTCCTGGAGGGGATGCTAAGAGATACAGAATCTCCTGGTTGTGGTGCTAAGAGATGCAGAATGTCCTGGAGTGGGTGCTAAGAGATGCACACTGTCCTGGAGGGGGTGCTAGGAGATGCAGACTGTCCTGGAGGGGGTGCTAAGAGATGCAGACTCTCCTGGAGGGGGTGCTAAGAGATGCAGACTCTCCTGGTTGTGGTGCTAAAAGATGCAGACTCTCCTGGAGGGGGCGCTAAGAGATGCAGACTGTCCTGGCGCGGGCGCTAAGGGATGCAGACTCTCTTGGCGGGGGTGCTAAGAGATGCAGACTGTCCTGGAGGGGGCGTTACGAGATGCAGACTGTCCTGGAGGGGGCGCTAAGAGATGCACACTCTCCTGGTGGGGGCGCTAAGGGATGCAGACTCTCCTGGAGGGGGTGCTAAGAGATGCAGACTCTCCTCGATGGGGTGCTAAGAGATGCAGACTCTCCTGGATGGGGTGCTAAGTGATGCAGACTGTCCTAGAGTGGGTGCTAAGGGATGCAGACTGTCCTGGTTGTGGTGCTAGGAGATGCATGCTCTCCTGGATGAGGTGCTAGGAGATGCAGACTTTCCTGGAGGGGGTGCTAAGAGATGCAGACTCTCCTGGATGGGGAGCTAAGGGATGCAGACTCTCCTGGAGGGGACGATAAGAGATGCACACTGTCCCGGAGGGGGTGCTAAGAGATGCAGACTCTCCTGGAGGGGATGCTAAGAGATGCAGAATCTCCTGGTTGTGGTGCTAAGAGATGCAGACTGTCCTGGAGTGGGTGCTAAGAGATGCACACTGTCCTGGAGGGGGTGCTAGGAGATGCAGACTGTCCTGGAGGGGGTGCTAAGAGATGCAGACTCTCCTGGATGTTGTGCTAAGAGATGCAGACTGTCCTAGATGAGTTGCTAGGAGATGCAGACTCTCCTGGAGGGGGTGCAAAGAGATGCACACTGTCCTGGAGGGGGTGCTAGGAGATGCAGACTGTCCTGGAGGGGGTGCTAAGATATGCAGATTGTCCTGGGTGTTGTGCTAAGAGATGCAGATTGTCCTGCAGGGGGTGCTAAGAGATGCAGACTCTCCTGGAGGGGGTGCTAAGAGATGCAGACTGTCCTAGAGTGGGTGCTAACAGATGCAGACTGTCCTGGAGGGGGTGCTAAAAGATGCAGACTCTCCAGGAGGGGTGCTAAGAGATGCAGACTCTCCAGGAGGGGTGCTAAGTGATGCAGACTGTCCTGGAGGGGGTGCTAAGAGATGCAGACTCTCCAGGAGGGGTGCTAAGAGATGCAGACTGTCCTGCAGGGGGCGCTAAGAGATGCAGACTCTCCTGGAGGGGGTGCTAAAAGTTGCAGACTCTCCTGGAGGGGGTGCTAAGAGATGCAGACTCTCCTGGAGGGGGTGCTAAGAAATGCGACTCTCTTGGAGGGGGTGTTAAGAGATGCAGACTGTCCTGAAGGGGGTGCTAAGAGATGCAGAATCTCCTGGTTGTGGTGCTAAGAGATGCAGAATCTCCTGGTTGTGGTGCTAAGAGATGCAGACTCTCCTGGAGGGGGTGCTAAGAAATACAGACTATCTTGGAGGGGGTGCTAAGAGATGCAGACTGTCCTGGAGGGGGTGCTAAGAGATGCAGACTGTCCTGAAGGGGGTGCTAAGAGATGCAGAATCTCCTGGTTGTGGTGCTAAGAGATGCAGACTCTCCTGGAGGGGGTGCTAAGAAATGCAGACTCTCTTGGAGGGGGTGCTAAGAGATGCAGACTCTCCTGGAGGGGGCGCTAAGAGATGCAGACTCTCCTGGAGGGGGCGCTAAGAGATGCTGACTCTCCTGGAGGGGGCGCTAAGAGATGCAGACTGTCCCGGAGGGGACGATAAGAGATGCAGACTGTCCCGGAGGGGACGATAAGAGATGCAGACTCTCCTGGAGGGGATGCTAAGAGATGCAGAATCTCCTGGTTGTGGTGCTAAGAGATGCAGACTCTCCTGGAGGCGATGCTAAGAGATGCAGAATCTCCTGGTTGTGGTGCTAAGAGATGCAGACTGTCCTGAAGTGGGTGCTAAGAGATGCACACTGTCCTGGAGGGGGTGCTAAGAGATGCAGACTGTCCTGGAGGGGGTGCTAAGAGATGCAAACTCTCCTGGATATTGTGCTAAGAGATGCAGACTGTCCTGGATGAGTTGCTAGGAGATGCAGACTCTCCTGGACGGGGTGCTAAGAGATGCAGACTCTCCCGGAGGGGCTGCTAAGATATGCAGATTGTCCTGGGTGTTGTGCTAAGAGATGCAGATTGTCTTGGAGGGGGTGCTAAGAGATGCAGACTCTCCTGGAGGGGGTGCTAAGAGATGCAGACTGCCCTAGAGTGGGTGCTAAGAAATGCAGACTGTCCTGGAGGGGGTGCTAAGAGATGCAGACTCTCCAGGAGGGGTGCTAAGAGATGTAGACTCTCCAGGAGGGTGCTAAGTGATGCAGACTGTCCTGGAGGGGGTGCTAAGAGATGCAGACTCTCCTGGAGGGGGTGCTCAGAGATGCAGACTCTCCTGGTTGTGGTGCTAAAAGATGCAGACTCTCCTGGAGGGCGCGCTAAGAGATGCAGACTGTCCTGGCGCGGGCGCTAAGGGATGCAGACTCTCTTGGCGGGGGTGCTAAGAGATGCAGACTGTCCTGGAGGGGGCATTACGAGATGCAGACTGTCCTGGAGGGGGCGCTAAGAGATGCACACTCTCCTGGTGGGGGCGCTAAGGGATGCAGACTCTCCTGGAGGGGGTGCTAAGAGATGCAGACTCTCCTGGATGGGGTGCTAAGAGATGCAGACTCTCCTGGATGGGGTGCTAAGTGATGCATACTGTCCTGGAGGGGTGCTAAGAGATGCTGACTGTCCTGGATGTGGTGCCAAGAGATGCAGACTGTCCTAGAGTGGGTGCTAAGGGATGCAGACTGTCCTGGTTGTGGTGCTAGGAGATGCATGCTCTCCTGGATGAGGTGCTAGGAGATGCAGACTTTTCTGGAGGGGGTGCTAAGAGATGCAGACTCTCCTGGATGGGGAGCTAAGGGATGCAGACTCTCCTGGAGGGGACGATAAGAGATGCAGACTGTCCCGGAGGGGGTGCTAAGAGATGCAGACTCTCCTGGAGAGGATGCTAAGAGATACAGAATCTCCTGGTTGTGGTGCTAAGAGATGCAGACTGTCCTGGAGTGGGTGCTAAGAGATGCACACTGTCCTGGAGGGGGTGCTAGGAGATGCAGACTGTCCTGGAGGGGGTGCTAAGAGATGCAGACTCTCCTGGATGTTGTGCTAAGAGATGCAGACTGTCCTAGATGAGTTGCTAGGTGATGCAAACTCTCCTGGAGGGGGTGCTAAGAGATGCACACTGTCCTGGAGGGGGTGCTAGGAGATGCAGACTGTCCTGGAGGGGGTGCTAAGATATGCAGATTGTCCTGGGTGTTGTGCTAAGAGATGCAGATTGTCCTAGAGGGGGTGCTAAGAGATGCAGACTCTCCTGGAGGGGGTGCTAAGAGATGCAGACTGTCCTAGAGTGGGTGCTAACAGATGCAGACTGTCCTGGAGGGGGTGCTAAAAGATGCAGACTCTCCAGGAGGGGTGCTAAGAGATGCAGACTCTCCAGAAGGGGTGCTAAGTGATGCAGACTGTCCTGGAGGGGGTGCTAAGAGATGCAGACTCTCCAGGAGGGGGTGCTAAGAGATGCAGACTGTCCTGGAGGGGGTGCTAAGAGATGCAAACTCTCCTGGATATTGTGCTAAGAGATGCAGACTGTCCTGGATGAGTTGCTAGGAGATGCAGACTCTCCAGGAGGGGTGCTAAGAGATGCAGACTCTCCTGGAGGCGATGCTAAGAGATGCAGAATCTCCTGGTTGTGGTGCTAAGAGATGCAGACTGTCCTGAAGTGGGTGCTAAGAGATGCACACTGTCCTGGAGGGGGTGCTAAGAGATGCAGACTGTCCTGGAGGGGGTGCTAAGAGATGCAAACTCTCCTGGATATTGTGCTAAGAGATGCAGACTGTCCTGGATGAGTTGCTAGGAGATGCAGACTCTCCTGGACGGGGTGCTAAGAGATGCAGACTCTCCAGGAGGGGCTGCTAAGATATGCAGATTGTCCTGGGTGTTGTGCTAAGAGATGCAGATTGTCTTGGAGGGGGTGCTAAGAGATGCAGACTCTCCTGGAGGGGGTGCTAAGAGATGCAGACTGCCCTAGAGTGGGTGCTAAGAAATGCAGACTGTCCTGGAGGGGGTGCTAAGAGATGCAGACTCTCCAGGAGGGGTGCTAAGAGATGTAGACTCTCCAGGAGGGTGCTAAGTGATGCAGACTGTCCTGGAGGGGGTGCTAAGAGATGCAGACTCTCCTGGAGGGGGTGCTCAGAGATGCAGACTCTCCTGGTTGTGGTGCTAAAAGATGCAGACTCTCCTGGAGGGCGCGCTAAGAGATGCAGACTGTCCTGGCGCGGGCGCTAAGGGATGCAGACTCTCTTGGCGGGGGTGCTAAGAGATGCAGACTGTCCTGGAGGGGGCATTACGAGATGCAGACTGTCCTGGAGGGGGCGCTAAGAGATGCACACTCTCCTGGTGGGGGCGCTAAGGGATGCAGACTCTCCTGGAGGGGGTGCTAAGAGATGCAGACTCTCCTGGATGGGGTGCTAAGAGATGCAGACTCTCCTGGATGGGGTGCTAAGTGATGCAGACTGTCCTGGAGGGGTGCTAAGAGATGCTGACTGTCCTGGATGTGGTGCCAAGAGATGCAGACTGTCCTAGAGTGGGTGCTAAGGGATGCAGACTGTCCTGGTTGTGGTGCTAGGAGATGCATGCTCTCCTGGATGAGGTGCTAGGAGATGCAGACTTTTCTGGAGGGGGTGCTAAGAGATGCAGACTCTCCTGGATGGGGAGCTAAGGGATGCAGACTCTCCTGGAGGGGACGATAAGAGATGCAGACTGTCCCGGAGGGGGTGCTAAGAGATGCAGACTCTCCTGGAGAGGATGCTAAGAGATACAGAATCTCCTGGTTGTGGTGCTAAGAGATGCAGACTGTCCTGGAGTGGGTGCTAAGAGATGCACACTGTCCTGGAGGGGGTGCTAGGAGATGCAGACTGTCCTGGAGGGGGTGCTAAGAGATGCAGACTCTCCTGGATGTTGTGCTAAGAGATGCAGACTGTCCTAGATGAGTTGCTAGGTGATGCAAACTCTCCTGGAGGGGGTGCTAAGAGATGCACACTGTCCTGGAGGGGGTGCTAGGAGATGCAGACTGTCCTGGAGGGGGTGCTAAGATATGCAGATTGTCCTGGGTGTTGTGCTAAGAGATGCAGATTGTCCTAGAGGGGGTGCTAAGAGATGCAGACTCTCCTGGAGGGGGTGCTAAGAGATGCAGACTGTCCTAGAGTGGGTGCTAACAGATGCAGACTGTCCTGGAGGGGGTGCTAAAAGATGCAGACTCTCCAGGAGGGGTGCTAAGAGATGCAGACTCTCCAGAAGGGGTGCTAAGTGATGCAGACTGTCCTGGAGGGGGTGCTAAGAGATGCAGACTCTCCAGGAGGGGGTGCTAAGAGATGCAGACTGTCCTGGAGGGGGTGCTAAGAGATGCAAACTCTCCTGGATATTGTGCTAAGAGATGCAGACTGTCCTGGATGAGTTGCTAGGAGATGCAGACTCTCCTGGACGGGGTGCTAAGAGATGCAGACTCTCCCGGAGGGGCTGCTAAGATATGCAGATTGTCCTGGGTGTTGTGCTAAGAGATGCAGATTGTCTTGGAGGGGGTGCTAAGAGATGCAGACTCTCCTGGAGGGGGTGCTAAGAGATGCAGACTGCCCTAGAGTGGGTGCTAAGAAATGCAGACTGTCCTGGAGGGGGTGCTAAGAGATGCAGACTCTCCAGGAGGGGTGCTAAGAGATGTAGACTCTCCAGGAGGGTGCTAAGTGATGCAGACTGTCCTGGAGGGGGTGCTAAGAGATGCAGACTCTCCTGGAGGGGGTGCTCAGAGATGCAGACTCTCCTGGTTGTGGTGCTAAAAGATGCAGACTCTCCTGGAGGGCACGCTAAGAGATGCAGACTGTCCTGGCGCGGGCGCTAAGGGATGCAGACTCTCTTGGCGGGGGTGCTAAGAGATGCAGACTGTCCTGGAGGGGGCATTACGAGATGCAGACTGTCCTGGAGGGGGCGCTAAGAGATGCACACTCTCCTGGTGGGGGCGCTAAGGGATGCAGACTCTCCTGGAGGGGGTGCTAAGAGATGCAGACTCTCCTGGATGGGGTGCTAAGAGATGCAGACTCTCCTGGATGGGGTGCTAAGTGATGCAGACTGTCCTGGAGGGGTGCTAAGAGATGCTGACTGTCCTGGATGTGGTGCCAAGAGATGCAGACTGTCCTAGAGTGGGTGCTAAGGGATGCAGACTGTCCTGGTTGTGGTGCTAGGAGATGCATGCTCTCCTGGATGAGGTGCTAGGAGATGCAGACTTTTCAGGAGGGGGTGCTAAGAGATGCAGACTCTCCTGGATGGGGAGCTAAGGGATGCAGACTCTCCTGGAGGGGACGATAAGAGATGCAGACTGTCCCGGAGGGGGTGCTAAGAGATGCAGACTCTCCTGGAGAGGATGCTAAGAGATACAGAATCTCCTGGTTGTGGTGCTAAGAGATGCAGACTGTCCTGGAGTGGGTGCTAAGAGATGCACACTGTCCTGGAGGGGGTGCTAGGAGATGCAGACTGTCCTGGAGGGGGTGCTAAGAGATGCAGACTCTCCTGGATGTTGTGCTAAGAGATGCAGACTGTCCTAGATGAGTTGCTAGGTGATGCAAACTCTCCTGGAGGGGGTGCTAAGAGATGCACACTGTCCTGGAGGGGGTGCTAGGAGATGCAGACTGTCCTGGAGGGGGTGCTAAGATATGCAGATTGTCCTGGGTGTTGTGCTAAGAGATGCAGATTGTCCTAGAGGGGGTGCTAAGAGATGCAGACTCTCCTGGAGGGGGTGCTAAGAGATGCAGACTGTCCTAGAGTGGGTGCTAACAGATGCAGACTGTCCTGGAGGGGGTGCTAAAAGATGCAGACTCTCCAGGAGGGGTGCTAAGAGATGCAGACTCTCCAGAAGGGGTGCTAAGTGATGCAGACTGTCCTGGAGGGGGTGCTAAGAGATGCAGACTCTCCAGGAGGGGTGCTAAGAGATGCAGACTGTCCTGGAGGGGGCGCTAAGAGATGCAGACTCTCCTGGAGGGGGCGCTAAAAGTTGCAGACTCTCCTGGAGGGGGTGCTAACAGATGCAGACTCTCCTGGAGGGGGTGCTAAGAGATGCAGACTCTCCTGGAGAGGGTGCTAAGAAATGCGACTCTCTTGGAGGGGGTGCTAAGAGATGCAGACTGTCCTGGAGGGGGTGTTAAGAGATGCAGATTGTCCTGAAGGGGGTGTTAAGAGATGCAGACTGTCCTGAAGGGGGTGCTAAGAGATGCAGAATCTCCTGGTTGTGGTGCTAAGAGATGCAGACTCTCCTGGAGGGGGTGCTAAGAAATACAGACTATCTTGGAGGGGGTGCTAAGAGATGCAGACTGTCCTGGAGGGGGTGTTAAGAGATGCAGATTGTCCTGAAGGGGGTGTTAAGAGATGCAGACTGTCCTGAAGGGGGTGCTAAGAGATGCAGAATCTCCTGGTTGTGGTGCTAAGAGATGCAGACTCTCCTGGAGGGGGTGCTAAGAAATACAGACTATCTTGGAGGGGGTGCTAAGAGATGCAGACTGTCCTGGAGGGGGTGCTAAGAGATGCAGACTGTCCTGGTGGGGGTGCTAAGAGATGCAGACTGTCCTGAAGGGGGTGCTAAGAGATGCAGAGTCTCCTGGTTGTGGTGCTAAGAGATGCAGACTCTCCTGGAGGGGGTGCTAAGAAATGCAGACTCTCTTGGAGGGGGTGCTAAGAGATGCAGACTGTCCTGGAGGGGGTGCTAAGAGATGCAGACTCTCCTGGAGGGGGCGATAAGAGATGCAGACTCTCCTGGAGGGGGTGCTAAGAGATGCAGAGTCTCCTGGTTGTGGTGCTAAGAGATGCAGACTCTCCTGGAGGGGGTGCTAAGAAATGCAGACTCTCTTGGAGGGGGTGCTAAGAGATGCAGACTGTCCTGGAGGGGGTGCTAAGAGATGCAGACTCTCCTGGAGGGGGCGATAAGAGATGCAGACTCTCCTGGAGGGGGCGCTAAGAGATGCAGACTGTCCCGGAGGGGACGATAAGAGATGCAGACTGTCCCGGAGGGGACGATAAGAGATGCAGACTGTCCCGGAGGGGGTGCTAAGAGATGCAGACTCTCCTGGAGGGGATGCTAAGAGATGCAGAATCTCCTGGTTGTGGTGCTAAGAGATGCAGACTCTCCTGGAGGCGATGCTAAGAGATGCAGAATCTCCTGGTTGTGGTGCTAAGAGATGCAGACTCTCCTGGAGGGGGCGCTAAGAGATGCAGACTGTCCTGGTGCGGGCGCTAAGGGATGCAGACTCTCTTGGCGGGGGTGCTAAGAGATGCAGACTGTCCTGGCGCGGGCGCTAAGGGATGCAGACTATCTTGGAGGGGGTGCTAAGAGATGCAGACTGTCCTGGAGGGGGTGCTAAGAGATGCAGACTGTCCTGAAGGGGGTGCTAAGAGATGCAGAATCTCCTGGTTGTGGTGCTAAGAGATGCAGACTCTCCTGGAGGGGGTGCTAAGAAATGCAGACTCTCTTGGAGGGGGTGCTAAGAGATGCAGACTCTCCTGGAGGGGGCGCTAAGAGATGCAGACTCTCCTGGAGGGGGCGCTAAGAGATGCTGACTCTCCTCGAGGGGGCGCTAAGAGATGCAGACTGTCCCGGAGGGGACGATAAGAGATGCAGACTGTCCCGGAGGGGGTGCTAAGAGATGCAGACTCTCCTGGAGGGGATGCTAAGAGATGCAGAATCTCCTGGTTGTGGTGCTAAGAGATGCAGACTCTCCTGGAGGCGATGCTAAGAGATGCAGAATCTCCTGGTTGTGGTGCTAAGAGATGCAGACTGTCCTGAAGTGGGTGCTAAGAGATGCACACTGTCCTGGAGGGGGTGCTAAGAGATGCAGACTGTCCTGGAGGGGGTGCTAAGAGTTGCAAACTCTCCTGGATGTTGTGCTAAGAGATGCAGACTGTCCTAGATGAGTTGCTAGGTGATGCAAACTCTCCTGGAGGGGGTGCTAAGAGATGCACACTGTCCTGGAGGGGGTGCTAGGAGATGCAGACTGTCCTGGAGGGGGTGCTAAGATATGCAGATTGTCCTGGGTGTTGTGCTAAGAGATGCAGATTGTCCTGGAGGGGGTGCTAAGAGATGCAGACTCTCCTGGTTGTGGTGCTAAGAGATGCAGAATCTCCTGGTTGTGGTGCTAAGAGATGCAGACTGTCCTGAAGTGGGTGCTAAGAGATGCACACTGTCCTGGAGGGGGTGCTAAGAGATGCAGACTGTCCTGGAGGGGGTGCTAAGAGTTGCAAACTCTCCTGGATGTTGTGCTAAGAGATGCAGACTGTCCTGGATGAGTTGCTAGGAGATGCAGACTCTCTTGGACGGGGTGCTAAGAGATGCAGACTCTCCCGGAGGGGCTGCTAAGATATGCAGATTGTCCTGGGTGTTGTGCTAAGAGATGCAGATTGTCTTGGAGGGGGTGCTAAGAGATGCAGACTCTCCTGGAGGGGGTGCTAAGAGATGCAGACTGCCCTAGAGTGGGTGCTAAGAAATGCAGACTGTCCTGGAGGGGGTGCTAAGAGATGCAGACTCTCCAGGAGGGGTGCTAAGAGATGTAGACTCTCCAGGAGGGTGCTAAGTGATGCAGACTGTCCTGGAGGGGGTGCTAAGAGATGCAGACTCTCCTGGAGGGGGTGCTCAGAGATGCAGACTCTCCTGGTTGTGGTGCTAAAAGATGCAGACTGTCCTGGAGGGGGCGTTACGAGATGCAGACTGTCCTGGAGGGGGCGCTAAGAGATGCACACTCTCCTGGTGGGGGCGCTAAGGGATGCAGACTCTCCTGGAGGGGGTGCTAAGAGATGCAGACTCTCCTGGATGGGGTGCTAAGAGATGCAGACTCTCCTGGATGGGGTGCTAAGTGATGCAGACTGTCCTAGAGGGGTGCTAAGAGATGCTGACTGTCCTGGATGTGGTGCCAAGAGATGCAGACTGTCCTAGAGTGGGTGCTAAGGGATGCAGACTGTCCTGGTTGTGGTGCTAGGAGATGCATGCTCTCCTGGATGAGGTGCTAGGAGATGCAGACTTTTCTGGAGGGGGTGCTAAGAGATGCAGACTCTCCTGGATGGGGAGCTAAGGGATGCAGACTCTCCTGGAGGGGACGATAAGAGATGCAGACTGTCCCGGAGGGGGTGCTAAGAGATGCAGACTCTCCTGGAGGGGATGCTAAGAGATACAGAATCTCCTGGTTGTGGTGCTAAGAGATGCAGAATGTCCTGGAGTGGGTGCTAAGAGATGCACACTGTCCTGGAGGGGGTGCTAGGAGATGCAGACTGTCCTGGAGGGGGTGCTAAGAGATGCAGACTCTCCTGGAGGGGGTGCTAAGAGATGCAGACTCTCCTGGTTGTGGTGCTAAAAGATGCAGACTCTCCTGGAGGGGGCGCTAAGAGATGCAGACTGTCCTGGCGCGGGCGCTAAGGGATGCAGACTCTCTTGGCGGGGGTGCTAAGAGATGCAGACTGTCCTGGAGGGGGCGTTACGAGATGCAGACTGTCCTGGAGGGGGCGCTAAGAGATGCACACTCTCCTGGTGGGGGCGCTAAGGGATGCAGACTCTCCTGGAGGGGGTGCTAAGAGATGCAGACTCTCCTCGATGGGGTGCTAAGAGATGCAGACTCTCCTGGATGGGGTGCTAAGTGATGCAGACTGTCCTAGAGTGGGTGCTAAGGGATGCAGACTGTCCTGGTTGTGGTGCTAGGAGATGCATGCTCTCCTGGATGAGGTGCTAGGAGATGCAGACTTTCCTGGAGGGGGTGCTAAGAGATGCAGACTCTCCTGGATGGGGAGCTAAGGGATGCAGACTCTCCTGGAGGGGACGATAAGAGATGCACACTGTCCCGGAGGGGGTGCTAAGAGATGCAGACTCTCCTGGAGGGGATGCTAAGAGATGCAGAATCTCCTGGTTGTGGTGCTAAGAGATGCAGACTGTCCTGGAGTGGGTGCTAAGAGATGCACACTGTCCTGGAGGGGGTGCTAGGAGATGCAGACTGTCCTGGAGGGGGTGCTAAGAGATGCAGACTCTCCTGGATGTTGTGCTAAGAGATGCAGACTGTCCTAGATGAGTTGCTAGGAGATGCAGACTCTCCTGGAGGGGGTGCAAAGAGATGCACACTGTCCTGGAGGGGGTGCTAGGAGATGCAGACTGTCCTGGAGGGGGTGCTAAGATATGCAGATTGTCCTGGGTGTTGTGCTAAGAGATGCAGATTGTCCTGCAGGGGGTGCTAAGAGATGCAGACTCTCCTGGAGGGGGTGCTAAGAGATGCAGACTGTCCTAGAGTGGGTGCTAACAGATGCAGACTGTCCTGGAGGGGGTGCTAAAAGATGCAGACTCTCCAGGAGGGGTGCTAAGAGATGCAGACTCTCCAGGAGGGGTGCTAAGTGATGCAGACTGTCCTGGAGGGGGTGCTAAGAGATGCAGACTCTCCAGGAGGGGTGCTAAGAGATGCAGACTGTCCTGCAGGGGGCGCTAAGAGATGCAGACTCTCCTGGAGGGGGTGCTAAAAGTTGCAGACTCTCCTGGAGGGGGTGCTAAGAGATGCAGACTCTCCTGGAGGGGGTGCTAAGAAATGTGACTCTCTTGGAGGGGGTGCTAAGAGATGCAGACTGTCTTGGAGGGGGTGTTAAGAGATGCAGACTGTCCTGAAGGGGGTGCTAAGAGATGCAGAATCTCCTGGTTGTGGTGCTAAGAGATGCAGAATCTCCTGGTTGTGGTGCTAAGAGATGCAGACTCTCCTGGAGGGGGTGCTAAGAAATACAGACTATCTTGGAGGGGGTGCTAAGAGATGCAGACTGTCCTGGAGGGGGTGCTAAGAGATGCAGACTGTCCTGAAGGGGGTGCTAAGAGATGCAGAATCTCCTGGTTGTGGTGCTAAGAGATGCAGACTCTCCTGGAGGGGGTGCTAAGAAATGCAGACTCTCTTGGAGGGGGTGCTAAGAGATGCAGACTCTCCTGGAGGGGGCACTAAGAGATGCAGACTCTCCTGGAGGGGGCGCTAAGAGATGCTGACTCTCCTGGAGGGGGCGCTAAGAGATGCAGACTGTCCCGGAGGGGACGATAAGAGATGCAGACTGTCCCGGAGGGGACGATAAGAGATGCAGACTCTCCTGGAGGGGATGCTAAGAGATGCAGAATCTCCTGGTTGTGGTGCTAAGAGATGCAGACTCTCCTGGAGGCGATGCTAAGAGATGCAGAATCTCCTGGTTGTGGTGCTAAGAGATGCAGACTGTCCTGAAGTGGGTGCTAAGAGATGCACACTGTCCTGGAGGGGGTGCTAAGAGATGCAGACTGTCCTGGAGGGGGTGCTAAGAGATGCAAACTCTCCTGGATATTGTGCTAAGAGATGCAGACTGTCCTGGATGAGTTGCTAGGAGATGCAGACTCTCCTGGACGGGGTGCTAAGAGATGCAGACTCTCCCGGAGGGGCTGCTAAGATATGCAGATTGTCCTGGGTGTTGTGCTAAGAGATGCAGATTGTCTTGGAGGGGGTGCTAAGAGATGCAGACTCTCCTGGAGGGGGTGCTAAGAGATGCAGACTGCCCTAGAGTGGGTGCTAAGAAATGCAGACTGTCCTGGAGGGGGTGCTAAGAGATGCAGACTCTCCAGGAGGGGTGCTAAGAGATGTAGACTCTCCAGGAGGGTGCTAAGTGATGCAGACTGTCCTGGAGGGGGTGCTAAGAGATGCAGACTCTCCTGGAGGGGGTGCTCAGAGATGCAGACTCTCCTGGTTGTGGTGCTAAAAGATGCAGACTCTCCTGGAGGGCGCGCTAAGAGATGCAGACTGTCCTGGCGCGGGCGCTAAGGGATGCAGACTCTCTTGGCGGGGGTGCTAAGAGATGCAGACTGTCCTGGAGGGGGCATTACGAGATGCAGACTGTCCTGGAGGGGGCGCTAAGAGATGCACACTCTCCTGGTGGGGGCGCTAAGGGATGCAGACTCTCCTGGAGGGGGTGCTAAGAGATGCAGACTCTCCTGGATGGGGTGCTAAGAGATGCAGACTCTCCTGGATGGGGTGCTAAGTGATGCAGACTGTCCTGGAGGGGTGCTAAGAGATGCTGACTGTCCTGGATGTGGTGCCAAGAGATGCAGACTGTCCTAGAGTGGGTGCTAAGGGATGCAGACTGTCCTGGTTGTGGTGCTAGGAGATGCATGCTCTCCTGGATGAGGTGCTAGGAGATGCAGACTTTTCTGGAGGGGGTGCTAAGAGATGCAGACTCTCCTGGATGGGGAGCTAAGGGATGCAGACTCTCCTGGAGGGGACGATAAGAGATGCAGACTGTCCCGGAGGGGGTGCTAAGAGATGCAGACTCTCCTGGAGAGGATGCTAAGAGATACAGAATCTCCTGGTTGTGGTGCTAAGAGATGCAGACTGTCCTGGAGTGGGTGCTAAGAGATGCACACTGTCCTGGAGGGGGTGCTAGGAGATGCAGACTGTCCTGGAGGGGGTGCTAAGAGATGCAGACTCTCCTGGATGTTGTGCTAAGAGATGCAGACTGTCCTAGATGAGTTGCTAGGTGATGCAAACTCTCCTGGAGGGGGTGCTAAGAGATGCACACTGTCCTGGAGGGGGTGCTAGGAGATGCAGACTGTCCTGGAGGGGGTGCTAAGATATGCAGATTGTCCTGGGTGTTGTGCTAAGAGATGCAGATTGTCCTAGAGGGGGTGCTAAGAGATGCAGACTCTCCTGGAGGGGGTGCTAAGAGATGCAGACTGTCCTAGAGTGGGTGCTAACAGATGCAGACTGTCCTGGAGGGGGTGCTAAAAGATGCAGACTCTCCAGGAGGGGTGCTAAGAGATGCAGACTCTCCAGAAGGGGTGCTAAGTGATGCAGACTGTCCTGGAGGGGGTGCTAAGAGATGCAGACTCTCCAGGAGGGGTGCTAAGAGATGCAGACTGTCCTGGAGGGGGCGCTAAGAGATGCAGACTCTCCTGGAGGGGGCGCTAAAAGTTGCAGACTCTCCTGGAGGGGGTGCTAACAGATGCAGACTCTCCTGGAGGGGGTGCTAAGAGATGCAGACTCTCCTGGAGAGGGTGCTAAGAAATGCGACTCTCTTGGAGGGGGTGCTAAGAGATGCAGACTGTCCTGGAGGGGGTGTTAAGAGATGCAGATTGTCCTGAAGGGGGTGTTAAGAGATGCAGACTGTCCTGAAGGGGGTGCTAAGAGATGCAGAATCTCCTGGTTGTGGTGCTAAGAGATGCAGACTCTCCTGGAGGGGGTGCTAAGAAATACAGACTATCTTGGAGGGGGTGCTAAGAGATGCAGACTGTCCTGGAGGGGGTGTTAAGAGATGCAGATTGTCCTGAAGGGGGTGTTAAGAGATGCAGACTGTCCTGAAGGGGGTGCTAAGAGATGCAGAATCTCCTGGTTGTGGTGCTAAGAGATGCAGACTCTCCTGGAGGGGGTGCTAAGAAATACAGACTATCTTGGAGGGGGTGCTAAGAGATGCAGACTGTCTTGGAGGGGGTGCTAAGAGATGCAGACTGTCCTGGTGGGGGTGCTAAGAGATGCAGACTGTCCTGAAGGGGGTGCTAAGAGATGCAGAGTCTCCTGGTTGTGGTGCTAAGAGATGCAGACTCTCCTGGAGGGGGTGCTAAGAAATGCAGACTCTCTTGGAGGGGGTGCTAAGAGATGCAGACTGTCCTGGAGGGGGTGCTAAGAGATGCAGACTCTCCTGGAGGGGGCGATCAGAGATGCAGACTCTCCTGGAGGGGGTGCTAAGAGATGCAGAGTCTCCTGGTTGTGGTGCTAAGAGATGCAGACTCTCCTGGAGGGGGTGCTAAGAAATGCAGACTCTCTTGGAGGGGGTGCTAAGAGATGCAGACTGTCCTGGAGGGGGTGCTAAGAGATGCAGACTCTCCTGGAGGGGGCGATAAGAGATGCAGACTCTCCTGGAGGGGGCGCTAAGAGATGCAGACTGTCCCGGAGGGGACGATAAGAGATGCAGACTGTCCCGGAGGGGGTGCTAAGAGATGCAGACTCTCCTGGAGGGGATGCTAAGAGATGCAGAATCTCCTGGTTGTGGTGCTAAGAGATGCAGACTCTCCTGGAGGCGATGCTAAGAGATGCAGAATCTCCTGGTTGTGGTGCTAAGAGATGCAGACTCTCCTGGAGGGGGCGCTAAGAGATGCAGACTGTCCTGGTGCGGGCGCTAAGGGATGCAGACTCTCTTGGCGGGGGTGCTAAGAGATGCAGACTGTCCTGGCGCGGGCGCTAAGGGATGCAGACTATCTTGGAGGGGGTGCTAAGAGATGCAGACTGTCCTGGAGGGGGTGCTAAGAGATGCAGACTGTCCTGAAGGGGGTGCTAAGAGATGCAGAATCTCCTGGTTGTGGTGCTAAGAGATGCAGACTCTCCTGGAGGGGGTGCTAAGAAATGCAGACTCTCTTGGAGGGGGTGCTAAGAGATGCAGACTCTCCTGGAGGGGGCGCTAAGAGATGCAGACTCTCCTGGAGGGGGCGCTAAGAGATGCTGACTCTCCTCGAGGGGGCGCTAAGAGATGCAGACTGTCCCGGAGGGGACGATAAGAGATGCAGACTGTCCCGGAGGGGGTGCTAAGAGATGCAGACTCTCCTGGAGGGGATCCTAAGAGATGCAGAATCTCCTGGTTGTGGTGCTAAGAGATGCAGACTCTCCTGGAGGCGATGCTAAGAGATGCAGAATCTCCTGGTTGTGGTGCTAAGAGATGCAGACTGTCCTGAAGTGGGTGCTAAGAGATGCACACTGTCCTGGAGGGGGTGCTAAGAGATGCAGACTGTCCTGGAGGGGGTGCTAAGAGTTGCAAACTCTCCTGGATGTTGTGCTAAGAGATGCAGACTGTCCTGGATGAGTTGCTAGGAGATGCAGACTCTCCTGGATGGGGTGCTAAGAGATGCAGACTCTCCCGGAGGGGCTGCTAAGATATGCAGATTGTCCTGGGTGTTGTGCTAAGAGATGCAGATTGTCTTGGAGGGGGTGCTAAGAGATGCAGACTCTCCTGAAGGGGGTGCTAAGAGATGCAGACTGCCCTAGAGTGGGTGCTAAGAAATGCAGACTGTCCTGGAGGGGGTGCTAAGAGATGCAGACTCTCCAGGAGGGGTGCTAAGAGATGTAGACTCTCCAGGAGGGTGCTAAGTGATGCAGACTGTCCTGGAGGGGGTGCTAAGAGATGCAGACTCTCCTGGAGGGGGTGCTCAGAGATGCAGACTCTCCTGGTTGTGGTGCTAAAAGATGCAGACTGTCCTGGAGGGGGCGTTACGAGATGCAGACTGTCCTGGAGGGGGCGCTAAGAGATGCACACTCTCCTGGTGGGGGCGCTAAGGGATGCAGACTCTCCTGGAGGGGGTGCTAAGAGATGCAGACTCTCCTGGATGGGGTGCTAAGAAATGCAGACTCTCCTGGATGGGGTGCTAAGTGATGCAGACTGTCCTGGAGGGGTGCTAAGAGATGCTGACTCTCCTGGAGGGGGCGCTAAGAGATGCAGACTCTCCTGGAGGGGGCGCTAAGAGATGCTGACTCTCCTGGAGGGGGCGCTAAGAGATGCAGACTGTCCCGGAGGGGACGATAAGAGATGCAGACTGTCCCGGAGGGGACGATAAGAGATGCAGACTCTCCTGGAGGGGATGCTAAGAGATGCAGAATCTCCTGGTTGTGGTGCTAAGAGATGCAGACTCTCCTGGAGGCGATGCTAAGAGATGCAGAATCTCCTGGTTGTGGTGCTAAGAGATGCAGACTGTCCTGAAGTGGGTGCTAAGAGATGCACACTGTCCTGGAGGGGGTGCTAAGAGATGCAGACTGTCCTGGAGGGGGTGCTAAGAGATGCAAACTCTCCTGGATATTGTGCTAAGAGATGCAGACTGTCCTGGATGAGTTGCTAGGAGATGCAGACTCTCCTGGACGGGGTGCTAAGAGATGCAGACTCTCCCGGAGGGGCTGCTAAGATATGCAGATTGTCCTGGGTGTTGTGCTAAGAGATGCAGATTGTCTTGGAGGGGGTGCTAAGAGATGCAGACTCTCCTGGAGGGGGTGCTAAGAGATGCAGACTGCCCTAGAGTGGGTGCTAAGAAATGCAGACTGTCCTGGAGGGGGTGCTAAGAGATGCAGACTCTCCAGGAGGGGTGCTAAGAGATGTAGACTCTCCAGGAGGGTGCTAAGTGATGCAGACTGTCCTGGAGGGGGTGCTAAGAGATGCAGACTCTCCTGGAGGGGGTGCTCAGAGATGCAGACTCTCCTGGTTGTGGTGCTAAAAGATGCAGACTCTCCTGGAGGGCGCGCTAAGAGATGCAGACTGTCCTGGCGCGGGCGCTAAGGGATGCAGACTCTCTTGGCGGGGGTGCTAAGAGATGCAGACTGTCCTGGAGGGGGCATTACGAGATGCAGACTGTCCTGGAGGGGGCGCTAAGAGATGCACACTCTCCTGGTGGGGGCGCTAAGGGATGCAGACTCTCCTGGATGGGGTGCTAAGAGATGCAGACTCTCCTGGATGGGGTGCTAAGAGATGCAGACTCTCCTGGATGGGGTGCTAAGTGATGCAGACTGTCCTGGAGGGGTGCTAAGAGATGCTGACTGTCCTGGATGTGGTGCCAAGAGATGCAGACTGTCCTAGAGTGGGTGCTAAGGGATGCAGACTGTCCTGGTTGTGGTGCTAGGAGATGCATGCTCTCCTGGATGAGGTGCTAGGAGATGCAGACTTTTCTGGAGGGGGTGCTAAGAGATGCAGACTCTCCTGGATGGGGAGCTAAGGGATGCAGACTCTCCTGGAGGGGACGATAAGAGATGCAGACTGTCCCGGAGGGGGTGCTAAGAGATGCAGACTCTCCTGGAGAGGATGCTAAGAGATACAGAATCTCCTGGTTGTGGTGCTAAGAGATGCAGACTGTCCTGGAGTGGGTGCTAAGAGATGCACACTGTCCTGGAGGGGGTGCTAGGAGATGCAGACTGTCCTGGAGGGGGTGCTAAGAGATGCAGACTCTCCTGGATGTTGTGCTAAGAGATGCAGACTGTCCTAGATGAGTTGCTAGGTGATGCAAACTCTCCTGGAGGGGGTGCTAAGAGATGCACACTGTCCTGGAGGGGGTGCTAGGAGATGCAGACTGTCCTGGAGGGGGTGCTAAGATATGCAGATTGTCCTGGGTGTTGTGCTAAGAGATGCAGATTGTCCTAGAGGGGGTGCTAAGAGATGCAGACTCTCCTGGAGGGGGTGCTAAGAGATGCAGACTGTCCTAGAGTGGGTGCTAACAGATGCAGACTGTCCTGGAGGGGGTGCTAAAAGATGCAGACTCTCCAGGAGGGGTGCTAAGAGATGCAGACTCTCCAGAAGGGGTGCTAAGTGATGCAGACTGTCCTGGAGGGGGTGCTAAGAGATGCACACTGTCCTGGAGGGGGTGCTAAGAGATGCAGACTGTCCTGGAGGGGGTGCTAAGAGATGCAAACTCTCCTGGATATTGTGCTAAGAGATGCAGACTGTCCTGGATGAGTTGCTAGGAGATGCAGACTCTCCTGGACGGGGTGCTAAGAGATGCAGACTCTCCCGGAGGGGCTGCTAAGATATGCAGATTGTCCTGGGTGTTGTGCTAAGAGATGCAGATTGTCTTGGAGGGGGTGCTAAGAGATGCAGACTCTCCTGGAGGGGGTGCTAAGAGATGCAGATTGTCCTAGAGGGGGTGCTAAGAGATGCAGACTCTCCTGGAGGGGGTGCTAAGAGATGCAGACTGTCCTAGAGTGGGTGCTAACAGATGCAGACTGTCCTGGAGGGGGTGCTAAAAGATGCAGACTCTCCAGGAGGGGTGCTAAGAGATGCAGACTCTCCAGAAGGGGTGCTAAGTGATGCAGACTGTCCTGGAGGGGGTGCTAAGAGATGCAGACTCTCCAGGAGGGGTGCTAAGAGATGCAGACTGTCCTGGAGGGGGCGCTAAGAGATGCAGACTCTCCTGGAGGGGGCGCTAAAAGTTGCAGACTCTCCTGGAGGGGGTGCTAACAGATGCAGACTCTCCTGGAGGGGGTGCTAAGAGATGCAGACTCTCCTGGAGAGGGTGCTAAGAAATGCGACTCTCTTGGAGGGGGTGCTAAGAGATGCAGACTGTCCTGGAGGGGGTGTTAAGAGATGCAGATTGTCCTGAAGGGGGTGTTAAGAGATGCAGACTGTCCTGAAGGGGGTGCTAAGAGATGCAGAATCTCCTGGTTGTGGTGCTAAGAGATGCAGACTCTCCTGGAG
The DNA here is from genome assembly GCF_031143425.1 of Pleurodeles waltl. Classification (NCBI taxonomy): domain Eukaryota; kingdom Metazoa; phylum Chordata; class Amphibia; order Caudata; family Salamandridae; genus Pleurodeles; species Pleurodeles waltl. The sequence goes on from NC_090448.1 coordinate 1,146,302,140, forward strand.
GGGGTGCTAAGAAATACAGACTATCTTGGAGGGGGTGCTAAGAGATGCAGACTGTCCTGGAGGGGGTGCTAAGAGATGCAGACTGTCCTGGTGGGGGTGCTAAGAGATGCAGACTGTCCTGAAGGGGGTGCTAAGAGATGCAGAGTCTCCTGGTTGTGGTGCTAAGAGATGCAGACTCTCCTGGAGGGGGTGCTAAGAAATGCAGACTCTCTTGGAGGGGGTGCTAAGAGATGCAGACTGTCCTGGAGGGGGTGCTAAGAGATGCAGACTCTCCTGGAGGGGGCGATAAGAGATGCAGACTCTCCTGGAGGGGGCGCTAAGAGATGCAGACTGTCCCGGAGGGGACGATAAGAGATGCAGACTGTCCCGGAGGGGACGATAAGAGATGCAGACTGTCCCGGAGGGGGTGCTAAGAGATGCAGACTCTCCTGGAGGGGATGCTAAGAGATGCAGAATCTCCTGGTTGTGGTGCTAAGAGATGCAGACTCTCCTGGAGGCGATGCTAAGAGATGCAGAATCTCCTGGTTGTGGTGCTAAGAGATGCAGACTCTCCTGGAGGGGGCGCTAAGAGATGCAGACTGTCCTGGTGCGGGCGCTAAGGGATGCAGACTCTCTTGGCGGGGGTGCTAAGAGATGCAGACTGTCCTGGCGCGGGCGCTAAGGGATGCAGACTATCTTGGAGGGGGTGCTAAGAGATGCAGACTGTCCTGGAGGGGGTGCTAAGAGATGCAGACTGTCCTGAAGGGGGTGCTAAGAGATGCAGAATCTCCTGGTTGTGGTGCTAAGAGATGCAGACTCTCCTGGAGGGGGTGCTAAGAAATGCAGACTCTCTTGGAGGGGGTGCTAAGAGATGCAGACTCTCCTGGAGGGGGCGCTAAGAGATGCAGACTCTCCTGGAGGGGGCGCTAAGAGATGCTGACTCTCCTCGAGGGGGCGCTAAGAGATGCAGACTGTCCCGGAGGGGACGATAAGAGATGCAGACTGTCCCGGAGGGGGTGCTAAGAGATGCAGACTCTCCTGGAGGGGATGCTAAGAGATGCAGAATCTCCTGGTTGTGGTGCTAAGAGATGCAGACTCTCCTGGAGGCGATGCTAAGAGATGCAGAATCTCCTGGTTGTGGTGCTAAGAGATGCAGACTGTCCTGAAGTGGGTGCTAAGAGATGCACACTGTCCTGGAGGGGGTGCTAAGAGATGCAGACTGTCCTGGAGGGGGTGCTAAGAGTTGCAAACTCTCCTGGATGTTGTGCTAAGAGATGCAGACTGTCCTGGATGAGTTGCTAGGAGATGCAGACTCTCCTGGATGGGGTGCTAAGAGATGCAGACTCTCCCGGAGGGGCTGCTAAGATATGCAGATTGTCCTGGGTGTTGTGCTAAGAGATGCAGATTGTCTTGGAGGGGGTGCTAAGAGATGCAGACTCTCCTGGAGGGGGTGGTAAGAGATGCAGACTGCCCTAGTGTGGGTGCTAAGAAATGCAGACTGTCCTGGAGGGGGTGCTAAGAGATGCAGACTCTCCAGGAGGGGTGCTAAGAGATGTAGACTCTCCAGGAGGGTGCTAAGTGATGCAGACTGTCCTGGAGGGGGTGCTAAGAGATGCAGACTCTCCTGGAGGGGGTGCTCAGAGATGCAGACTCTCCTGGTTGTGGTGCTAAAAGATGCAGACTGTCCTGGAGGGGGCGTTACGAGATGCAGACTGTCCTGGAGGGGGCGCTAAGAGATGCACACTCTCCTGGTGGGGGCGCTAAGGGATGCAGACTCTCCTGGAGGGGGTGCTAAGAGATGCAGACTCTCCTGGATGGGGTGCTAAGAGATGCAGACTCTCCTGGATGGGGTGCTAAGTGATGCAGACTGTCCTGGAGGGGTGCTAAGAGATGCTGACTGTCCTGGATGTGGTGCCAAGAGATGCAGACTGTCCTAGAGTGGGTGCTAAGGGATGCAGACTGTCCTGGTTGTGGTGCTAGGAGATGCATGCTCTCCTGGATGAGGTGCTAGGAGATGCAGACTTTTCTGGAGGGGGTGCTAAGAGATGCAGACTCTCCTGGATGGGGAGCTAAGGGATGCAGACTCTCCTGGAGGGGACGATAAGAGATGCAGACTGTCCCGGAGGGGGTGCTAAGAGATGCAGACTCTCCTGGAGGGGATGCTAAGAGATACAGAATCTCCTGGTTGTGGTGCTAAGAGATGCAGAATGTCCTGGAGTGGGTGCTAAGAGATGCACACTGTCCTGGAGGGGGTGCTAGGAGATGCAGACTGTCCTGGAGGGGGTGCTAAGAGATGCAGACTCTCCTGGATGTTGTGCTAAGAGATGCAGACTGTCCTAGATGAGTTGCTAGGTGATGCAGACTCTCCTGGAGGGGGTGCTAAGAGATGCACACTGTCCTGGAGGGGGTGCTAGGAGATGCAGACTGTCCTGGAGGGGGTGCTAAGATATGCAGATTGTCCTGGGTGTTGTGCTAAGAGATGCAGATTGTCCTAGAGGGGGTGCTAAGAGATGCAGACTCTCCTGGAGGGGGTGCTAAGAGATGCAGACTGTCCTAGAGTGGGTGCTAACAGATGCAGACTGTCCTGGAGGGGGTGCTAAAAGATGCAGACTCTCCAGGAGGGGTGCTAAGAGATGCAGACTCTCCAGGACGGGTGCTAAGTGATGCAGACTGTCCTGGAGGGGGTGCTAAGAGATGCAGACTCTCCAGGAGGGGTGCTAAGAGATGCAGACTGTCCTGGAGGGGGCGCTAAGAGATGCAGACTCTCCTGGAGGGGGCGCTAAAAGTTGCAGACTCTACTGGAGGGGGTGCTAAGAGATGCAGACTCTCCTGGAGGGGGTGCTAAGAGATGCAGACTCTCCTGGAGAGGGTGCTAAGAAATGCGACTCTCTTGGAGGGGGTGCTAAGAGATGCAGACTGTCCTGGAGGGGGTGCTAAGAGATGCAGACTGTCCTGGAGGGGGTGCTAAGAGATGCAGACTGTCCTGAAGGGGGTGCTAAGAGATGCAGAGTCTCCTGGTTGTGGTGCTAAGAGATGCAGACTCTCCTGGAGGGGGTGCTAAGAAATGCAGACTCTCTTGGAGGGGGTGCTAAGAGATGCAGACTGTCCTGGAGGGGGCGCTAAGAGATGCAGACTCTCCTGGAGGGGGCGATAAGAGATGCAGACTCTCCTGGAGGGGGCGCTAAGAGATGCAGACTGTCCCGGAGGGGACGATAAGAGATGCAGACTGTCCCGGAGGGGACGATAAGAGATGCAGACTGTCCCGGAGGGGGTGCTAAGAGATCCAGACTCTCCTGGAGGGGATGCTAAGAGATGCAGAATCTCCTGGTTGTGGTGCTAAGAGATGCAGACTCTCCTGGAGGCGATGCTAAGAGATGCAGAATCTCCTGGTTGTGGTGCTAAGAGATGCAGACTCTCCTGGAGGGGGCGCTAAGAGATGCAGACTGTCCTGGCGCGGGCGCTAAGGGATGCAGACTCTCTTGGCGGGGGTGCTAAGAGATGCAGACTGTCCTGGAGGGGGCGTTACGAGATGCAGACTGTCCTGGAGGGGGCGCTAAGAGATGCACTCTCTCCTGGTGGGGGTGCTAAGAGATGCAGACTCTCCTGGATGGGGTGCTAAGTGATGCAGACTGTCCTGGAGGGGTGCTAAGAGATGCTGACTGTCCTGGATGTGGTGCCAAGAGATGCAGACTGTCCTAGAGTGGGTGCTAAGGGATGCAGACTGTCCTGGTTGTGGTGCTAGGAGATGCATGCTCTCCTGGATGAGGTGCTAGGAGATGCAGACTTTCCTGGAGGGGGTGCTAAGAGATGCAGACTCTCCTGGATGGGGAGCTAAGGGATGCAGACTCTCCTGGAGGGGACGATAAGAGATGCAGACTGTCCTGGAGGGGGTGCTAAGAGATGCAGACTCTTCTGGATGTGGTGCCAAGAGATGCAGACTGTCCTAGAGTTGGTGCTAAGAGATGCAGACTGTCCTGGTTGTGGTGCTAGGAGATGCAGGCTCTCCTGTATGAGGTGCTAGGAGATGCAGACTCTCCTGGAGGGGGTGCTAGGAGATGCAGACCCTCCTGGATGGGGCGCTAAGGGATGCCGACTCTCCTGGAGAGGGTGCTCAGAGATGCAGACTCTCCTGGAGGGCGTGCTAAGAGATGCAGACTCTCCTGGCGGGGGCGCTAAGATATGCAGACTGTCCTGGAGGGGTGCCAAGAGATGCAGACTCTCCCGGATGGGGTGCTAAGAGATTCAGACTCTCCTGGAGGGGGTGCTAAGAAATGCAGACACTCTTGGAGGTGGTGCTAAGAGATGCAGACACTCTTGGAGGGGGTGCTAAGAGATGCAGACTGTCCTGAAGGGGTTGCTAAGAGATGCAGAATCTCCTGGTTGTGGTGCTAAGAGATGCAGACTGTCCCGGAGGGGGCGCTAAGAAATGCAGACTGTCCTGGAGGGGTGCTAAGAGATGGAGAGTCTCCTCCAGGGGGTGCTAAGAGATGCAGACTGTCTTGGAGTGGGTGCTAAGAGATGCAGACTGTCCTGGAGGGGGGGCTAAGAGATGCAGACTCTCCTGGAGAGGGTGCTAAGAGATGCAGACTGTCCTGGAGTGGGTGCTAAGAGATGCAGACTGTCCTGGAGTGGGTGCTAAGAGATGCAGACTGTCCTGGAGCGGTGCTAAGAGATGCAGACTCTCCTGGAGAGGATGCTAAGAGATGCAGACTGTCCTGGAGGGGGTGCTAAGAAATGCGGACTCCACTGGATGAGGTGCTAAGAGATGCAGACTCTCCTGGATGAGGTGCTAGGAGATGCAGACTCTTCTTGATGGAGTGCTAAGAGATGCAGACTTTCCTGGAGGGGGCGCTAAGAGATGCAGACTCTCCTGGAGGGGGTGCTAAGAGATGCAGACTCTCCTGGAGGGGGTGCTAAGAAATGCAGACTCTCTTGGAGGGGGTGCTAAGAGATGCAGACTGTCCTGGAGGGGGTGTTAAGAGATGCAGACTGTCCTGAAGGGGCTGCTAAGAGATGCAGAATCTCCTGGTTGTGGTGCTAAGAGATGCAGACTGTCCTGGAGGGGTGCTAAGAGATGGAGACTCTCCTGGAGGGGGTGCTAAGAGATGCAGACTGTCCTGGAGTGGGTGCTAAGAGATGCAGACTGTCCTGGAGGGGGTGCTAAGAGATGCAGACTGTCCTGGAGGGGGTGCTAAGAGATGCAGACTGTCCTGGATGAGGTGTTAGGAGATGCAGACTCTCCTGGATGGGGTGCTAAGAGATGCAGACTGTCCCGGAGGGAGTGCTAAGAGATGCAGATTGTCCTGGGTGTTGTGCTGAGAGATGCAGATTGTCCTGGAGGGGGTGCTAAGAGATGCACACTCTCCTGGAGGGGGTGATAAGAGTTGCAGACTGTCCTGGATGTGGTGCCAAGAGATGCAGACTGTCCTGGAGGGGGTTCTAGGAGATGCAGACTGTCCTGGAGGGGGTGCTAAGAGATGCAGACTCTCCTGGAGGGGGTGGTAAGAGATGGACACTGTCCTGGATGGGGTGCTAAGAGATGCAGACTCTCCTGGAGGGGGTGCTAAGAGATGCAGACTGTCCTGGATGTGGTGCTAAGAGATGCAGACTATCCCGGATGGGGAGCTAAGAGATACAGACTGTCCTGGAGGGGGCGCTAAGAGATGCAGACTGTCTTGAAGGGGGTGCTAAGAGATGCAGATTGTCCTGGATGTTGTGCTAAGAGATGCAGACTCTCCTGGTGGGGGTGCTAAGGGATGCAGACTGTCCTGGAGGGGGTGCTAAGAGCTGCAGACTGTCCTGGAGGGGTGCTAAGAGATGCAGACTGTCCTGGATGGAGTGCTAAGAGATGCTGACTCTCCTGGATGCTTTTTGAGCTCCCTGAGATACAGAAGTTCCCTTCCATGTGATGCTCTTTACTTGTAATAGAGCTTGAGTGAACTAGCCTGCTTATATAGAAATTACTGGAAGAAACTGATGTCAAGCTGCCGCTGTTACCGCTACTCAACCTTTGTGGCAAGCAGTTGCCATCTTTTGGTTGAACCGGATGTGAAGAAGGCAATATTAGGCTAGACCCACAATGCTACAATATGGTTGGTGTTGTCAGTGAGTGGGCTAAACATATATCCAAACACCACATGTAGGAGCAGATTGATTTGTGCAAGGGAGGATGGTGTGCAAAGCTGGTAGTCAAGCATCCTTACTGTAGACAGTGTTAGCTCTCTGCATGCCAGTGCTGACCTCTGCTGCATGGGGTACCATAGGCTAAACACATGCACCGACGAGGCTGAGCTCAGCCGCGGGGAGACTAGAAGGCAGCGCTTCATAATGGTGGTGCACAATACTGTTTTGGGATGCACTCCAAGACTCTTAAGAATCCCAAGTCCACCATAACACTTTCAAGAAGTTGAGCCGTCATCCACTTAATGACACTTCAGGCATCATGCACAATGAATTAGAACATTGACGCTCCATGTGTGGCTTTTGGGCGCTGGCTCCACAGGATGGGGGATGACAGTGGTTGTGCTCTCAGGCCCAACAGCAGGGCATTGCTCAAGCATCTCAACATGTACCTTAGAGCCACCATAGAGGTTGCTTCAAGGATGAAATTTTCTTTGCTGGTACACTGCACAGGAACAAGCTATACAGACTGTTTCTTACAATTCCAAGAATGGGAGCAGATATTGATTTGATGATTTGGAGTCATCGGTGATTACACACATCGCACCTTGCTCCTGAACATGGACAGCAAATGTTTTATGACAAATAAATCTTGGCAAAACAAAAAAGGTGAGATGCTGGACACTTTCCAAGCTAAGCTGAAGAGATTTGCCAATTCCTTCACAGATGACCCTCACAAAGAGTTAAGGGCACAAATCATACATCGCTCCAGGTCCAATATCCTTCACTGCCTATGAAAGTGAACCAAGCCAGGATCTAGATACCCTCCTCATTCTTGGACAGCTATATGGATCTCAATGTTGAGGCCACTGAAATGGAAGCAATTTTAGCCCACTTGGTTAAGATGAGCCATTTGACACACTGTCAAATGCACAGAGAAATAAACTCTGCAAGCCACATAGAGGGATTTGAGTTGATGGAACTAGAGGTGACCAACTTTCAGACAACAATGGCATCAGAAGTTGGCCTTTCCCGACCTCCTGAATCACTCGAGCCACGTGGTCCTCACATCTGGCTTTATGTATCTATCTGTGCCAGCGCCTGGAGCATTCAGGTCATGCAAACTGAGGAATCACCTGCTCTCAGAGCCTGAATGTTGAGGGAGTTATAGCTGCCAATAACCTCATGGACATTGCTTGTGTCTTCTAAACTGCAAATAGGTTTCTCTATTCTACATCACACTTCCATCCATCTATACCTATTCCGGGTATCCTCCTCTATGGGATTTTGCTTGTCCATTTGGGCACAGACTTATGTTACCCTAAGGCTTCACAGTCTCTGGGAGGAGACTTTACCAATAGATCCGAGAGCATAGGATAGGGCAAGATCTTTTCAAACAGCCGGACCCAACTCCTGTCAGCAACTCAGAGGTGGAGTGTGTTCTGTGGAGTTGAAGCCACTCACCTCCATGTGTACTAGCCAAGCGTGAAAAATGCTTAGCATGTGGGAAGGTGATGCATGGTTCAAGAATGTACACCCCACGTCAGCCCAACGGGCTCATACAACTGTACATCTGCTACAGGGGCCCAAAGTGCGACGATGATGACCCTGTGTGGAAATGTAGACATCTCCCTTATACATGATAAAGAGGAAATATTCTTGGCCCCTTTGCTAACAGTGCAGCTAAACCTAGGCGTTCACAGTCAAGTTGCAGGTTAGAACTGCAAGGCTCAGAGGCCACTAAAGTAATCCAAAGAAGTGTGCCAGTCAATGACCTGAACAAGATATAATTCCACCAATCAATTCCAGCGGCCTTGACCATGACCAAAGCTGGCATTGACCAAACCAAAATCATATGTGCACAGAGGAAAAGAACCCCTTCCACTGACAGGGATATTTGAAACATGCATTCCACGGGGGCTTAGATCAGTAACAACAAAATTCAACTTCACTGGCATACTGAGATGCAGCACCACTCAGCCTCTTCTATTCACAAGAAGGGAAGGAGGTGGCCACCACCAACTGATGTTGTCAACAGTTTGTTTTGTACCAAACTGAAAAATTATACAGAGTGCTAGCAGGCCACAAGCCACCGATTCCAGCCTCCTTTTGGTTTGAAAAATGAATTTACCATCAACAAGAATTTGACTGCCACGTATCCTATGAGTTGGTGTTTAACTGTCTAGCCACCCAAGGACACACAAGAGAAAGGATAAACTTCAGGTGGACAATGCATGGTGACCTGTTGGGCTGTAGGCACAAAGCTCATGAATACATGCAGATGATCCTCAAAGACATCAGGAGACATGAATTGATAGATTCCTGAAATACGTTGCTGGCCCTAATAGGAATCAGGGATGAGCAGTGAATGGCGGAAGGTGGTCTAGTGGTAAGAGGTAAACGGATTGTGATACGTATGAGGCTCCTCAGCAGAAAAAGAATATTGCACAAGCAGACCACCAGGCACTCATTGGGATGAAGGAGCAGCTGCATTAAAATACACAGCTTTTAAAAACAGATAACATGGTGGGAGGGAAGAAATAGTGAATTAATGTCAATGCTATGAATCATGTGATGAAACATAACATGCAGTACCGGTCATCATAGAAGAAGGGTATAGGATTCCTTAATCAAAACAAGTTCAGACTTTTGGACATCCAGGACAGCCCACAGCTCTTGGAGATACTGCACCTTAGACAAAGAATGTAGATGTTTAGAATATGTCCACAGCATCTTTTAAAAGCATGATTGGTAAACTAGAAAAGATGCTACTACAATACCCAAAGGGATCAAGACAGACAATGGACCGCTGTTACAAGATACTGTTCTCCAAACACATGTGTACAAGGTGAAAATCAAATACAGATACGCCGCTCACAGACAGCCTCAAGCCAATGATGAAGTGGGGAGTTTTATAACTGCTGCAGCAGACAATAAAAATATGCAAGGAACAAAACACCAGTCTTCAGCGGGCCATATCTATTTTTTGAGGGAATTTAAAAACCCTGCTACATTTTACATCAAATTTACTCTAGCATCCATGCTGTTTGGTTGAAAACTAAGGGACACCAACCATTCCTTAGTAGATTCCCAGCAGCACTACCCCAGAGCAAACTGAGAAGCATCTCAGAAAATCAAATGACAAGGTCAGTAAGCGACAGAGGGTCTATCGAACAATCATTCAGGTTGAAATCATGTATTAGTCCAAGAGCAACATCCTGGACTAAAGTATTTTATGCCATTCAAGAGCCAACCATAAATGGCAACAGGAAACAAGCATTGGCAAAGCCAATAGTTCTTGCCTATGTGAGATTTATTGGTATTGCTAATGTTTTTAGCTATATTGAAATTACTGAAAATAATGTAAAAAAGCTGCATGACACAGCCAGCACTGTCCACATTATACAACTTTTTCATTTTTAGGTATGCTGCACTGAAGCTAATGCTGCTCTATAATGTGGCTAAAAAACATTGACATAGCCAATAGATCTTGCATAGTCAAGACCTATTGGCTTTGCCAATGTTTGGTATGGAATGACATGGTAAGTTATAAGTATTTATAAAGTGTTTACAATGGCTGAAGTGCTAATGTTATAGAATGGAGAATACCCTTGCCAAGGTGTTACAGTGTCCAGATTCAGAAGCATGTTAGGACTATACAAAAACTGTCAAAATGTGTCATATAAATGTGCTGAATGTGACATAAGTTGTAGCTAGACAGAAAAGTCCAATATGTTATGGCTTTCATTACAGTGGGTGCAAAGCTTAGAAAAGAATCAAAAAAGCACTCCTGTCTGCTTGTTTAGTAGTAAAACATAGCAATAATCTGCACTCAGTGGGTTTCCTGGGCTTTTGGCCCCTGTGCTACTGCACCTGATGCACCATTCAAATCTCGGCCCCTAGTGCCTGCAACGTAACTGCGCTTGTGACCACTTGTTCAGTGATAACATGCAGCAACAATCGGTGGTCAGTGGGTTTCCTAGAGCTTTTGACCCCTGCACCACTAAACCTGCTGTCTCATCCAAACCATGGCCCTAGTGCTTGCAAGGTAACTGTGCTTGTGAATTCTTGTTCAGTAGTAACATTAGCAGTAATTGGTGCTCAGTGGGTTTCCTAGAGCTTTTGGCCCATGTGCCACTGCATCTGCTACACCATCCAAATCATTGCCTCTAGTGCCTGCAAGGTAACTGCGCTTGGGACTGCTTGTTCAGTGTAAAAGAGCAATCCTCGCTGCTAAGTGGGTTTCCTAGAGCATTTGGCCCCTGTGCCACTTCACCTGCTGCACCATCCAAATCATGGCTCTGGTGCCTGCAAGGAACCTGCGCTTGTGACCCCTTGCCTAGTGGTAACATATAGTAATAATCAATGCTCTGTGGGTTTCCTAGAGCTTTTGGCCCCTGTGTCACTCCACCTGCTGCCCCATCCAAATCATGGCCCCTAGTGCCTGCAAGGTAACTGTGCTTGTTATCACCTGTTCAGTGGTAACATATAGCAATAATTGGTGCTTGGTGTGTTTCCTAGAGCTTTTGGCCCCTGTGCCACTGCACCTGCTGCACTATCCAAATCGTGGCCCCTAGTGCCTACAAGGTAACCGCGCTTAGGACCGCTTGTTCAGTTGTAACATATAACAATAATCGGTGCTCGTTGGATTTCCTAGAGTTTTTGGCCCCTGTGCCACTGCACCTGCTGTACTATCCAAATTGTTACCCCTAGTAACTGCAAGGAACCTGCACTTGTGACTGCTTGTTCAGTGGAAACATATAACAATAATCAGTGCTCAGTGGGTTTCCTAAAGCTTTTTACCCCTGTGCCACTGCACCTGCTGCACCATCCAAATCATGGCTCTAGTGCCTGCACGGTAACATGAGGAAATCGTTTATATCCAGGAATTTATGTGTTCTGAAAAAGACACAGTTGCAGGAGGAATTCATAATTATTTTATAGGTAAATAAACAAAAAAAGCTTGGGACTGCTTGTTCTGCGTCAACATATAGCAATAATCATTTCTCAGTGGGTTTCCTAAAACCTTTGGGCCCTAAGCCACTGCACCTGCTGCCCCATCTAAATCATGGCCCTAGTGCCTGCAAGGTAAGTATGCTTGTGACTGTTTGCCTAGTGGTAACATATACAAATAACCAGTGTTTGGTGGGTTTCCTAGAGCTTTTGACCCCTGTGTCCCTGCACCTGCTGCAGCACCCAAATTGTGGCCCTAGTGACTGCAAGGTAACAGCGCTTGTGACCACTTGTTCAGTGGTAACATACAGCAATAATCGGTGTTCAGTGGGTTTCCTAAAGCTTTTGGCCCATGCCACTGCATCTGCTACACCATCCGAATCATAGCCTCTAGTGCCTGCAAGGTAAGTGCACTTGTGACCACTTGTTAAGTAGTAAAATATAACAATACCCAGTGCTCGGTGGTTTTCCTAGAGATTTTGGCCCCTTCTGCCACTGCACCTGCTGCACCATCCAAATCATGGCCCTAGTGCCTGCAAGGTAACATGAGGAAATAGTTTCTATCCTGTAATGTATGTGTTCCAAAAAAGGCACAGTTGCAGGTGGAATACATCATTATTTTGTAAGTAAATAAACACAAAAGCTTTCATAAAAAGTGTCTTTAAACTTATCCAGCTCTCCGAAACGAGTTGAAACAGATGTCATAACTAAAAGATATGCTTTACACATCAAAGTGAAAACCAAGTATTGTTAAATTGTGGTACAATGTGTCTGGCTCTTTTCTATGAAAATATCTTATCTTGTGCTTGACAGTGAATGGGACATAAACAGGGTAAATTGCCCAAGATCAGCATATATTAAGCTGACGCTGAGACTGAAATACTGTTTTGTACTTTGTTCCCAATAAGGCAGTTTCAGAAATTAAATTGACCCAAAGTACAATTTTGCAAAAAACGTGCAAATATTTTGTGCAGATGGAAAAAAAGATAGCCATCTCAAATGGTAGGTCTAAAATAAAATTTTAAAAAGGGCACAAGAAGGCTGCACTCCTTTGTTCTATAAAGGCTGTCACTTTTAATTCAGCAGAAAGCAAAACAAAATAACCAGGCTCCCACGAAAACACAGCTTGACATTTGTCCTCAGTCTTTGCACAGCAAACGTGACAGATAATACGTTTTAAAGGCCTGTTGACAGAAAAGGAGTTCATGGAAGTATTCATTGAACACAGCTTTCTCTTTGGGTGGGACTATCTGAACCTGGAGATCCTTAAACAAGTACAGCCAGCAAATGGGAAGGAAGAAAATGTGAGTTACAAACCATAAAGCCAATGGCAAGCGACATGAAGAATGCATTCCTAGATCAACTTTCTGAAAGTCCCCAAGATGTCTTTAGCAAACCAGACAGCTCTGCTGTGTAGTAGGCCGCGACCTAAAAAAAGGAACTATGGTCAGAGTTGAGAGTGGCCATGCAGAAACCATGCAAAGTGTGTCCATGCTTAAGAAAGTGAGAAGCATCTCACTGAGAGGCTGCAACATGCACCCTTAAGGGAGATGCTCTGACCCCTGATATACCTCCCAAAAATGTACTGATGCCGGTGGACTCCCTCCACTTGATGGCTCCTGGGCTGAATTACATGCTGTGGAGTAACTGTATGTGGGATAAGGCATTATTTTTAAGTTAATAACTTTGGAAGGACTGATATGTCTTGACATCTGCAGTAGGAGATGAGAGGCAAGGGAGAATGGTGTACAATGTACCAGCAAAGCTGGCTGAGTACATAAGCAAAATAAAAGCTCTCTAGGCACACATGGGTCCCTGTTGCATTCCTCTTGTGGTGCTGCACATCACTATTACTGGGTACATTTAATCACTCCTGACGGTCCAGCATAACAGTCACTTCTGATATTCATGCCTCTGCCAAGGAAAATCATTTATATTTAGCCTGAGGTCCCACACTTGCCATCCTGATTGCACGTGTGAAGGTACAGGGTTGTCATGAGCCTGGCAGCACAGCCACCCACAAGATAAGCTTCTTTTCTCATCCAATTCACATAAAGAACAAAAATCCCTGGACTGGGCGCGCTTCTTAAATATGAACCTGGGAGACTTGAGAGCTCTGTTTGACCTGAGCAGATGAGCTTTGACAATGCTTTTGTCCCTGCTCAATGACAGTCCCTACTGTGTAGGTATATTTAGGTTGGAGTATCTGTAGGAAGAGAGTTTTTTTTAATTTCACTAATAACTTTGCATCCATTTGACAAATCTTCATGAGAATTTATAAAACAAAGTTAATTCTCCTGAGATCCTTCCCAGGACGTTTGGTAGTGACCTGTCAAGAGGGGACCAAGAAAAAGGGGTGGTCCCAAAACATTTATTTCCCATGTTAATTCCCATAAGAAACTTCTGCCAAAACTACAGAAAACAGGCTGGACACAATGATGCCAAATCAGTTGTTTTTGCAAAATTAGCATTTAAAATGGGGCTTTGGTGGTCAAGAATGACGTACATGCCAACGTTTTCAAACTTGGCAGTTACATATTTTGTAGAAAGAAATAGGGGGGAATGTATTTTCCTCATAGCCTTACTCAGAAACAAAGGCACGTTTAGGTGGCGGACCCCTAAAATAAAGTGACTTTTTACTTTAAAGTTCAGCAGAGACCCACTAGAATCCGGTCTGTTAGCACATACGATGAACGGGTTAAACAAAAAGGCCCCAGTCTGTGTCCAGATATGCTCCAATAGGACACTTTAAAGGAGACTAGTCAACCCTGATTAGTTGGCCACGACCTGAAAACAAATGATGGCAGCCATTAAGGGCTTCAGGGACATGGTTCTCGATCCTTAGAAAAGAATTAAGAAAAACATGTGGGAGCCTCAGAGGTACCACCTTGATTGGCTGCCCGCAAGGACACCATTTTGTGGCAGCCACTATAGGATTCGAGGACATGGTCCCCATTGAAATGCACGCGGTGATAGCCTGTGCTTGAGAGTCACAAAGGCCACATATAACAACATATTTTAGTTACAATATAAATCATTTGTTGGTGATACTATACTAATTTTAGGAATTATGGTGTATTCGAAGACGATTGCACCCTGTGAAAAATGGCTTTTGTCATGGTTTTCTCACAGAGATTATAGAAGGTGCTCTTGCAGCTAAAGTGCAAGAACATTTTACATAAACTCGCACTATCTTCCACAGCAATGTGAGAACAGAGTCAGATATTCTGAGGAAAACGTACTTCCAGCAGCAACAGCAGCCTGTGAGTTGGTTTCCTAGATTTCTATTGCAGTTTACCACAGTGTTCTTATGAACAACTAGAGCGTTAGCGTTCTGTTTTGTTATGGCAGAACTGTAGCACAACTGAAGCCATCTTGATGGAATCAAAGCTGTAACACTTCAAGCTTTTGCTCTAGAAATGTACAAAAGGAGGGGGTTCCTTTTAATCATAGAAATAATGGTAAATGATCTAGATAGTTAAAATGAAGGCACATTTTCCCAGTTGTCAAATATCTTCCTCATCCATGTCAGTTAAACATTCAGAACCTGCAGATTGAAACATGTACTTTCAACACCACCAGGAGCCTGCGAGGTAACTTCCTAGTGATGCAGCTTTGCCACAGAGTTCTAATGAGCAACTAGAGTGCTAACTATATGAATTTATGACAAAAGTGTGGCACATCTGAATGCCATCTTCATGGAAACATAGATGAAAAAGTTGAAAGCATTTCACACAGACGATGGACAATGCAGAAAATGAAAAACTGAGGGATTTCTTTTTGTCATAGATATTATGGTTAGTGGTCTAGAAAGCTAAAATAGGTCACATTTCTTTGAGTTCTCAAATATCTTTCTGATACATTTCAGTAAAACATTCTGACAAGCATGTACTTCCAATATCAGCAGCATTCTGTCAGTTAACACCCTAGTAATCAACTGCAACATGATCAAGGATGATGAACAACTAGAGCACTAACATGTTGTAAGAGTGGTACGTGTCATTATAATTTTGAGTGTTTTTTACATTCTAAAAGAAAGAATTTAGCTGTAACAATAGTTTGGGGCTTATGATCGATATCACAGGGAGACAACAACTCCTCTGGTCGTCACAAAAAAAGGTTAAAGTTATGTTATAGATAGATTCGACAATTCTATCTTAACATATGTTACAAAAAAAACCTCAGAAATAAACGGAGCAACAAAACAAAGAGTTGACATGCATTTATGGTTAAAAAACGAGATCTACAAACCACTGAAATTAGCCAGTTACTGTTCAGTATTGTTCACTCAAATGACATCACTGAAGACATTTCCAATAACTTCACTGATGCCATTATCAATGACATCATCCAACAAATGTGACAGTGGACTACAGGCTTTATGGACTGGGAATAATTCAAGAGCTACAGCTGTGCCCAATTTTTTTTATCAGCAATCAACTATAATGCATTATAATATTTTCAAAGAGAGCAGTATTGGCTATAATTGGCTGCACAGGTGTTAGTATTGATGTTATGTCTACAATAGCACTTAACCTTCTAATGGGCCTATTGCTTCAAAACCATAAACCAGCTTGAAATCAATACATAAAAGGGAGTGCATAGGAAGTCCAATATTTATACTAAAATCCAGGCACAAACAGGACCAAAACTGACTATACAGAAACAAGGACTGTCCGATCACAATTTCTGTCAGTACAAATCGGCCACATCTGAAAAAGAATACCAAGAAGTAACCAGGACTTAACCGAGCACTCACAGGGAGGTACGCCACATGCCAACAAGATGTATTCCAAATATTCCCCCCCCCCCCCAGTACAGATGGGCAAAGCTATTCACCATTCAGATCAACTTTCGACCACAAGGAGCAAGCAACAGGTCCAAATTTCATAACAAGTCACTGAATACATAGACGTCCCAAAAGGTGACAGGTGACCTAGCACAAGTACCCCAAAAACATGGCAGGCGACCACCAGCTGTAGAATTTGGGTCATTCCGCTCAATAGAAGAGACATAACCCTTGAGCTGAGAAAGACGAATCAGCCAGATCGAACATCTCATTGCCTGAAGAGCAAAGATCTCATCAGCACACCCTCATGACCCAAACCATGGACTTAGGCATTCACTAATTATTAACAATGGGCAGGAGCAAGGCGCCTTGTTGCTCTAAAATACAGATGAGCCGCAATTCAAGATAGCAACCACAGTGTAACCTAAACTACACCCCCTAGTGGAAAAAAAAAACATCCATGAAACAAGTCCCAACTAAGCCAAACCTGCCTAACCGTAAGGTAAACCCCTGTCGTGGACAACTAGAGACCCTTCTATGCACGTGGATTCCTTGCAGAGGAACATGACTTAGTCACAGTGGCTTGTCTGCAAACTGCACCATCTGGTCAAAAGTGAGACAGTGCCACAAAACAACCCCAAAGTGGAATAAATCTCCATGTAGACTTGGCCAGAACAGCACTGTTCCCAAGATGACAACCACCATTTCAGAACCAGTCCTCAAGTACACATTCATCATGGTCTGACAAGGTAAGCTGGGGTTCATGATAACAAAAAGTAACCTTTCTGGTGACAGTACCCTCAGAAGCACCACAACCCCCACGGCCCTCCCCAACTATGGGAAGACAAGAACAGCTGGTGATCAGACTGAGATTGTTGGTGGCTCCTGTAAGATGTTCATGTCTCCCACATTGACCACGGGGTAAGCTGGCACCAATGGTAAACTCAAAGACAGGCATCAGTGCATCTCCTCACCAGTTTCATCGACACCAAATGCAGTCTACTTGTTAAAAGGTGAGAATGCTCAAAGGCCACATGCAGCAGGTTTGCCTGAGTATCTCTATGACGGCCAAGGCACTGGACCAGTCATCTCTTCGAAGGACCCTTGAGAAGCATATCAATCTGACCTGCGAGTCCATGGTGTTATGACCAGACCTGAGAAGCAGTTTTGCAACTTGAAAACCACCGTGAACCACGTCTGGGAAGTGAACTTCAAAGTGATCCTGCAAAGAGAAATGGCCAGCCCTGCAATCTCCCAGAACCATGGAAGTAAAGTTCCAGCACCCACAAGGCATTACAGGAGCAAAGGGCCACAGTCTCAGAAGAAAACATTTTCTTTCCCATCAATTTCATCTACAATATTTCCTTTCAGTCTGACCATCACCTGTATTATCAGAGCCTGTAACCCTAGGTCTTCAGCAGACAGGCACAAGGACAAAAATGTCCAGCACCTTGGGACTGGTCAGTGACAATAAGCCAAGTCTCAGTGGATGGGTTGCACAGAAGCTGATCTATTCTGAACTGACACGACAGAGCCCAACAGCGTCTCATCACAAGGCAATGGGGGTTCAGACACAGAACCACCAGTCTGCAATGTTGTCTGTTAAATTGTTGGTTTTAAACTCTGGCAAGTGTTAAGATAATTCCAAGACTGAAGCCATCTTGATCATCACCTCTTTTAAAGATGTAAACTCATCAGAAGGGACTGCCCAGAAGCAATCAGGAGTAGCTGCACCAGAAGTCCTGAGATCATGTAGGTTCTGGCACCAAGGAACCTCTTCAGAGTCCTATTAAGAACTGAGCAAAGCCACATCTCACACTATGTGACAGTAAAATTTCCACCATATACAAGAACCATCAAGATCTCAAAAGAAGCGAACCAACTTGACAATGGAGAAGGAAACAACATGCATCTTGAGGGCAGCATCGAAGCAGGTGATGAGGCCTTTGGCAGTAACAAAAAAAGCTGAAGCAGTGTCCTGCTGATATATGGAGTAAACAAGTGCCAGTAAGGAGGCCACCAGCCGATGTAGGGCTGGAAGGCACACCAGAGGAAGCTGGGAGGGGAAGGCATAGTTATAAGAGCATGGGTCAAAGGTACCACTTCTTGGGGGTCAGCAGTAGAAGCCGGGAGCAGCACTTGCAGTGCTGAAACTTGATCTGGCAAAGTATACAAAAAGTGTTGGATGTAATGCTCGGATTAATCTCAGCCACTGGTAATCGCTCGCGGCACAACCCAGTCCAAAGTTATTTTGCACACAATACCACCTCAGTTTGGACCCAGAAAAATGCAACTCAGTCTTGATCCTGCTCCAAATAGAACAGTCCAGACCAAACTTCCAAGCCAGGCCCTCCCTGAACCAGAACAAAAGCATCCCAGGAGAGGTTTCACCCTTGTTATGGGGCTCAACAGCCAGGTATACCTTGGTTCCAGTGACAGTGTGCACAGGACCCACGTCTGGGCATACCCATTCAACTTAGGGCGACATACTAAAATTTACAAATGGTGATGAATGGAATACTTGAATTTATGTCAGCTACTGGTAATTACTCAGGGCCGCATCCCAGTCAGTTTGGGCCCAGCACTTGCACTTTGCAGGCCAAGTAAACTTTAGTCCAGGATCTCAAGGTTCCATTGTAAACAAAATATCCAACCAGAAGAGCACATCCTCCTCTGTTCGGCGCGGTATGATAATACTGTCTGGTTGGGTTTGTGGATGCCACAGTGGAACTATAGGCAAGTCAGTGTTCCCTGTGCCATTGGAACTAAGCTATACCTGGCTGATGGGCAATAATGGGGGCGAAACCGGTTCTGGGTTGCTTGTGTTCTGGTTCAGGGAGGACCTGGCCTGGCAGTTCAGGCTAGACTTTTCCCATGAGAAGCAGAGTCAAGACTGATTTGCATATGCTGGGTCCAAACGGAGGTGGCATGGTGGCGCAAAACTATGGATTGGGATGCGTCCCGAGCTATTGCCAGTGGCTGAGATTAATTCAAGCATTCCATCCATCACCTTTTTGTTTTTGAATTGTTGATATGGAACATAGCCAGACACAGATGCCAGGCTCATGTCCACTACAGTAGGACACTTCTCCTAAGAGGAGGTGGGGGAGTGACTCATCCTACCTGAAGGCCCTTTCCTTTTGCTGGTATTGGTGTCCTGATGAAGGAGAGTTCTCTGCAATGGGTGTCTTACATTTGGAGCACACAAACTCCCTTGGGAAAAAAGGCTTTATCCTCACCCTATTCTGAGATCGAGCCCTGCAAAGGTGTTGGCTCTCGCTGCAACCTTCAGCGGTGTATGAAGGGCTAGCCCAATCTTTTGCGGAGCCCATAGTCCAGCAAGCACAGTCAGGAACACGTCCCATGGTACTGATAGATTTCAGGCTCCATGAAGAGAACGCTGTGTGAACCCAAAGAAGAGGATTGACAGGAAAAGCATCTATGACAGCCTGACCTCTTCTTCAATGGCATTAAAATAAACACTGCAAAACAGAAAAATATTTAAGAATTTTGAAAAGGAGTGTAACTCCAAAGAATATAGAACGGTGCCTAAAAATGGAACTATGTCAGTGTGCCAGGGTGGCACTGTATACAGCTCTGTGATATTTTGGAGCCACAACACCCACTACTGCACAGGAGATCTATTTCAACTTTTTACAGATCAAATCATGATTCTGGTGAAGAGTGGGACCCAGAAGTCTGCCGGTAGAAGTATGCCTCAGAACTTTGTTTTTGCAGTTTTTTATGGCACAAACTCACCTGAAGGGCATGGGAGCTCTTTCCATGAGCATCAGATTACATTACATAGGATATATATATATGGAGATTACGTGATTTGCCCAGAATCAGAGAACTTTGAGCCAAGCCTGGCTAGCCAGCAGGGTCGGACTGGGACAGAAAACTGGCTTGGGCACCAAAATAAAAGTGCCTCCATTAATGAATTAGATAGCTTAAAAAAAAACAAAAAAGTGGTCCATGCTTGCAAATTGGGGCAGTTTTGAATTTGTAAAGACACACTGTGTAAGTGTTTTTGCACAGCTGGAAGACTGCTGAATTTGAGCTTGCTGCAAGTCACGGTTTGTTTTTAATATTAGGGAAATTAGTAAATATTGCCCCAGAGGGACCATAAAGCCGACCCCCACACTGACCTGTCAGACCAGCTTGTCGGACACTGGCTCTATAGACCAGCACGACCCCGATTACAAAGTAGGCAGCTCTGGCTGTTAGGACATATCTTCTCTTATTTGTAATACCCATATAATACACAGTAGAGGGTGCTTCATCCCACATTTAATGCATCTACAATTTTTGGCCATATTTAAGGCTCTCAGGTATTGATGTTTACATGTGCGAATGACCAATAATACAATCCTTTGCTGGATTTGCACTCATGTTGCGTTTTGTACATTTTCTAGTGTCTTCTGATGCCCTGTATAGCTTTTTAGGTCGAGCACGTAAGCGCTCTGACGTGTTGTAATCTATCTGTGGACTTTTAACCAGGTCCCACTGCATGGCGATCACTATCACTCGTTCATGGGCTTGCCTTTCAAAAATCCTTTGTTATCATTGTCACATGCTTTATGTTTGTCTCTCCTTGGGGCAGTTTTTGTTTCCACCTTGGCCATCAACCTCGTTACATGGATAATTGCACTTTTGCCGATACGTTTGTGAGCAAACTTCTTTTTCCTTTTGTGTCTCTCTTTCGCACTCACGCTCATGGCAGCCGTGGTGCTTTGAATCGGCTCACTTATGTCAACTAATGTTTTACTTTTCATTTCCAATTTATGTGGCAAAACTAGTCCAGTTAGGAATTTACAACACTAATAGTTCTAACTCGAGCAAATGCGAGACCCATTGCATTGCAAATGCTTGTTTAACCTGTGGACCCCTGGGGGTCCATGACACCGCCACGGGGGTCCGCAGCTGTTTAGACAAACAATAGCAGGCTGGTAAGTAACCCACACATTTAAAAAAAGCAAAAGTGAAAATGTTAAATCTCTCTGTTTTAAAGTGGATGCTAAAAAAATGAGTTTGTATTGTTATTTTGATTTGTGGGAGCAGCACAAGTACAGTAAAAGGAATCTGGTATGGGTGACTTGTGACCTCAAATGAAGCAGTGGCACATGCCCTCAAAGAGAAAGCATGGACTGGAGCAAAAACAGCACAATGAGATGGAAGCCAACAGGATATCACTCCCTCTTCAGAAATCAGAATACATTTTTTTAACTTTCCAATCTTGCAAATACAATTCCGATTTTTGCATATATTTTGTTTGCAAATTAGTTAAAATATCTCTAAGTCAGTGTTTTGTTTAGTGTATAGTGGTTTCTGGTTTTTTTGGCATTGTTTTGAGGTTCAAATCCTAGAAACTGCTTAGGTGGGGGTTCCCGGTTTCCAGTAGTGATTCACTGGGGGCCCACAGAAGACAAAAGGTTAAGAACCACTGGCTTAAGAAAAAGAAGTATAAAAGGAACAAGAACTGGCCACGAAGTTCTATCACAATAAACCCCCTGAAGATCCACAAGTTTGCTACGTGAGTAATGAGCTTCTGAAAACAAAACTTTAGAGTGAGGCAGACAATTAGTTAAGAGAAGCTGTGTTACATCTTAATGCAAGGCGGCAGCTCATAAATATCAGTTATTTACAAGCAGCAGCAGCTGCTGCTGCAAATGTCAAAGTTGGGAGGGACGGAGGGCACGACAAGAGCAGGGAAACAATTGGGAAAAAATACATATATTTACCTTTCCCGCCGGTCCCACTGCCGCCACTGCCTCTTCCTGAGGTGTCCCAGCATTCCTGGGACACCAGCACAGGCTCCCCAGCAATCCTGGCGCTGCTTTCATGCTAAATGTAGCATGAAAGCAGCACCAGGATTGCTACTATCATGCTAAACCTAGCATGAAAGCAGCATCAGGATTGGTCTGAGCGGCTTGGACTGCCACTCAGACACAGTCCTGTGGTTTATGCAGTTTCTCTAGCCCGGCTGTTCAACACAGCCGGGCAGGAGAAACCTAAGTGCGCATGTGTGTTTGGCCGGCCCAAGAAGGCTGGCCAAACACACATGCAAACTTAAGTGCACTCTCTCCTCCTCCCCCCTCCTGAGGCCCACCCTCGCCTCTCCCTGCACTGCTGGCTGAGCCAGCAGATAAAAAAAATAAAACAATAGTCAGCTGTCATTTTATTTTTCATCTCCTGGCTCTTGGCCAGGAGGAGACGCCCCTCGGCCATTGCGGAGGAGCCGTCCCTGTTTACAAGCATGAGGCTGGTTGGCAATCATATGGAATGAGAGGTTGGTGGAAGGAGAGGCGGCATCCCTGTCTCTGGAGGGGGGGCCGGGGTGATTTAACACCGAGATGAAGACTCAGGTAGGCCAGGAGTCTGCGAGCTGCCAGATCAAAGGAGCATTTGGGAAAACGGATGGATGAGAGGTGGATAGAAAAGCTGGGTTGGTTGGTGGGTGGAAGACAGGTGGATATGCTGGGTGGGTTGGTGGATTGACAAATGGATGCAGGGCTGGACTGGGAACTCAAAGCAGCCCTGGCAAATTTGATCAGACCAACCCCTATAGGGTGCATAGCAGGCGAGCCTGACCCCTACAATAGGGGGGTCGGGGTTGCTCCCTCCCAAGTAAATGTGGGATAAAAATGGCAAAAACAGTGCATTCAGTAACACGATTTTTATTATATATTCAATTGCAATGGTTTTTAAAGCATTGTCAATGATGACCTTACAGTGCACCAGGGTACGGCAATCTTTATTGGGGCTCCTCAATGATTCCCTCACAATCACTCTAACAGTGCTTCTCATCTCTTCATAGCCCCTCTCTCACATGTATTTCATTTGTTTTGTAGCGCCTCTTTTACCAGTGTAGGGTGTTGGCGCACTTTACATCACACACACACACAGAGACAATGAATCATACGTGTGTAAATCAGTGTATGGAAAGTGTTACATAAGACAAAGGGGACTACAAGGTGTAGGACTCACAGGTCATCCATACTGGAAGGTATTTTGTACGAGTGCTTGGCCTGAGGAAGCGCAAACTCAGGTTACAGAACGTAACACAGTAGTTAGGGTTAACTTTATTAATCATTTATTTCTACCTAAACAAACCCCTTTTAGAAAAATGTGGATTATTAAAGACTGGAAAAAACGTAACTTTGTAACCTGTACCATGCAGCTTGCATGCAGCTCCGTGATGATAGTTCATAGCTCACTGTGCTAGATTATGATTGTAACTTATGAACTGCACAGTAACAAAAGGAGCTCTGTGTCAAAAGTAGTATCCCACTGAGCACTGCATATAAAATACTACTCTGCATAGTACAAGTTCTTTGTAGCAGGTATTTTAACCCTCTGCACTACCTTAGATAAGTCGAAACCTCCACTAGACAAAACTTCAGCAGGTACATTAATCACCAGAGTTATCTTGCCACTTTTATTGTTGCCTGAAAACTGTTGGCTATACAAGGCACACTGCAGTGCTTCCAAAACTGTTGCAATGCTACAAAACCTGCCCCCCCAGCAACAAAAGCGGACCCGCACCCTTCCAGCCTCCCGGGGGAAAGTCAGATGCCTGTTATGGCCAGTCCGACCGTGGATGGATGTTCATTTCATGGAGCACACAACACATCATTGATTCAATTGAAACGATTAGAAATTTGAACATCTAAATTAAAACATCATGAAAGCATTCAATTAATATCAATTTGCTTGATAGTTCCAGCCTGATAAGGCAACGTTCAAGGCCTGCTATAAATGCATGCAAAGATGCTGAGAACTAAAGCATGTATTGTATTTTAGTTAAAATATTAACCTTAATTCAGTCCTATATATATATATAAAGGTAACTGCCAGTGTAATTGAAATTAAAGTTTTAAGAGCTAAAAACAACCATTTTTTAATTGGAATTAAAAAAAACATGTTGCTACCGTGTCACATATACGGTAGCTCATAGGAGCCAATAGTCAACAAAAACTGGTTATTTTGATCAAATCATCTAAGAAAAAAACCCAAAAAATAAACAACTTCAAGCTTGCATGAATAGTCACCTCAACAAATAATGGCGGTCCCAGGACTCAAAGTTCCTAGAAGGTTGCAAGGAGACCCTTAATGCTCACATGCCTCCCCTCAACTTAGTAAACTTGGCTTCCTAACAATTCTTGATTACCACAAGTCAAAACAGGGCAGGGTTTGAAAAAATGTTTACACCACCCTCACACTGCTGCTTCAGTCTTAAATCATACTACTTGTAAAGCGTGACTAGTCACCCGCTAGAGGGTCAAGGTGCTGCTAAATGGCCATTAAACAGGAACACCGAGTATAAATGTATGAATACATACAATCCGTTAAAATCCCAACAACAATCAACTCATTCAAACTATAACTAAATGACTTTGGCCCTGATTTAAACTTTGGCAGACAGAGTCCTTACCTTGTACGCCAAACTGACAGTTTGGTGCTCTAATTAGAGTCCCCCTTTGGGACCAGCAGGAAAACTTTGGGGTCTCAAAGAGAAGAAAAGAAAAATCACCCCCACCCGCTGGAGAAAAAAAACTCCCACCATATTGGTCATTTTTTTTGTTTTACAAAACCGTTCTCCTACTTTTAAAATTCGTTTTTTCAAACAAAAAAAATAAATAAATTGCTGAGCGGGTGCATGAAACATGGCCGCTGCTCATCAGATTTTGAGTGCCTGTGGAGGACCTGAAGAGGTAGTGCCTCTTCTAAAGACAGATATCCACCAGGAGGACGGAGATCTCTAAATGCGGCTGGCAGTAGACCCCATGGGAAGATGAAGTCATTACTCCAGCTCCACTATTGGATGGCAGGCCACCCACCCACCCAAGCCAAAATGAGGGTCTTTGTCTTCTATGTCCATTCCCAAACTCTCCCACAAGGATCAAGCTCCTCTTCATTGGCCTACTCATCCCTCCTACTTCTTCAGTCCTCACTGTTTTTCCCTGTCACACAGAAGGACACAGCATCCTATATACCTCTCTGTATGTACTAACAATTACACATTTGTTTTTATATCTGCTTGAAGTACACTGTTGTTAGAAATGGGGTCTCTAGTTGGCAGTCAGTTTACCCCCTGTCCAAGTAGGGACCCTCACTCTGGCCAGGATAAGGGAGATATCAGCTCAGATAACCCCTGCTCACCCCCTTGGTAGCCTGGCACGAGCAGTCAGGCTTATCTCAGAAACAATGTGCAAATCATTTGAACATAACACACAGTAATACAGTGAAAACACTACAAAAGGACACCACACCAGTTTTAGAAAAATAGCCAATATTTATCTGTGTAAAACAAGACCAAAACATGAAACTCCAACATACAATACTAAAGATATGAATTTTGCAAGAATTAACTTAAAAATACAGCTCCGTCTGGGTCTATCAAGGCGTTGTGAACAACAAATCCAACAGTTCAGATCGCCTGCAGCGTTGCGGGCCAGCTACAGTGTAGGGAAAATCCACAAACAGTACCTTAGAAATGTAGGGTGTCGAGATCCACGCGATGAGATCCGGAATGTAGAGTCACAGCCTTCAGCTTGGGAGGTCAGTGCAGGGGTCGTAGGGCCCTTGAAGTCCAAGTGTTGCAGATCAAACTCTGGGCTGATGACCAAGTCAGGAGCCCTGGCGTGGATGGTATCAGGGCTGTGGTGTGAAGCGGGATGATTTGCCAAATGCGGTGCCCACAGGTCACGGTGCATGCAGCGGCTCGGTGACCACATCCTGCAGCGTCGGTGAGACCAGGGATGTGGTGTGAAGCGGGACGGTGCGACGTGAGGTGTTTCCAAGTCACGGTACAGGCAGCATTGTCATTGTTGCTAAAGCGCTGTCATCTGTAGGCCCAAGGCGGCGGCAGGCTCCATGCGGCACCCACGGGTCATGGTGCAGACAGGGGCATTTGTTGATGAGGCTGGAGTCGATTGCACTGGTGTCTGCGGACCAGGCTGTGGTGAGGGACAGAACAGTGTGCGTCGTGTACCTCACGAGCAGTGTCCACAGGCCACGGTGCAGGCAGCAGTGTCAGCGTGGAGCAATGGCATCAGGGATGCCAAGGCTGTGGTGTTAGCAAGGCGATGCAGAGTGCGGGGCCCACAATTTATGGTGCAAGCAGCTGCTTGGTGGCGGTGTCTGTGAGACCAGGGTTGCGGTGCAACTTCAGTCACGGCTCCGTGTGGCATCCTCAGCTCATGGTGCAGACAGCGGCGTAGTTGACAGTGTTGCAGTGGTTTTTCGTCTGTTGCAGCACAGAACACACAGTTTCCAGTGCTGGTGGCAGATGAAGCTGAAGTCTTTGATATCTACTCTACTCCAGGCCCTTGGAGAAAGTTCACAAGCAGGATACACGCCAAAGTTCAGTCTTTGTCCACTTTAAGGCAGAAGCGGCAACTGCAGACCAACCCAGCAAAGGGGCAGTACTCCTCCTCCAGCTCTTCTCCTTGGCAGAGGTTCCTCTTGCTCCAGAAGTGTTCTAAAAGTCTGGGGTTTTGGGCTCACTACTTATATCCCTTTCTGCCTTTGAAGTAGGCAAACTTCAAAGGAAAGTCCGTATTGTTCACAAGATCTTGCCGTGCCCAGGTCGGGCCCCAAGCACACTCCATGGGATCAGAGACTGCATTAGGTCCACTACTTATATTCCTTTCTGCCTCTGAAGCAGTCAAACTTCAAAGGAAAGTCTCTGTTGTTCACAAGATCTTGCCTTGCCTAGGCCTGGCCGCAGACACACATCAGGGGGTTGGAGACTGCATTGTGTGAGGACAGGCACAGCCCTTTCAGGTGTGTCAGCTCCTCCCTCCCCACTCTAGCCAAGGAGACTCATCAGGATATGCAGGTTACACACCAGCTCCCTTTGTGTCACTGTCAAGGGGAAATTCACAACAGCCCAACTGTCAGTCTGACCCAGACATGGAATACACAAGCAGGCAGAGGCACAGATTGGCTAAGCAAGAAAATGCCCACCTTCTAAAAGTGGCATTTTCAAACTGAAAATCTAAAAACCAACTTTACCAAAATATATATTTTTAAATTGTGAGTTCAGAGACCCCAAACTCCACATCTCCATCTGCTCCCAATAGGAAACTGCACTTAAGATATTTAAAGGCATTTCCCATGTTAACCTATGAGAGGGATAGGCTTCACAACAGTGAGAACTGAATTTGGCAGTGTTTCACTGTCAGGACATGTAAAACGCATCAGTACATGTCCTACCTTTAACATACACTGCACCCTGCCCATAGGTCTACCTAGGGCCTACCTTAGGGGTGGCCTATATGTACAAGAAAGTGAAGATTTGGGCGTGGCAAGTGGGTACACTTGCCAGGTCAAACTGGCAGTTTACAACTGCACACAGACACTGCGATGGCAGGTCTGAGACATGTTAACAGGGCTACTCGTGTGGGTGGCACAATGAGTGCTGCAGGCCCCCTAGTAGCATTTGATGCACAGGCCCTGGGGACGCATAGTGCACTTTACTAGGGACTTATGAGTAAATCAAGTAAGCCAATCATGTATAAACCAATCACCAATACAATTTACATGGACAGCACTTGCACTTTAGCACTGATGAGCAGTGGTAAAGTGTGCAGAGTCCAACATACCATAAAAAACAGGAGGTAAGATGGCAAAAAGACAGAGGAAACACGCCAAAAGATGCCAGGTCTAACAACCGTAGTGTAGTATTTTTGCACATCCACACATATTTGACCTGTATTGCCATTCTGTTATCCCGTGTTGTACGATGCACATTTAGCTCAACTGTTCTAGCAAGCATAGCCTCTTTCTGAAGTTGGAACAATCAATAAATCAATCAATCACAAATTCGTAAAGCACACTACTCAACCTTTGAGGGTCTCAAGGTGCTGAGGAGGGGAGGTAGAAAAGGCGGGGGGAGGTGCTGCAACTGCTCAAACAGCCAGGTCTTGAGAAGTTTCCTGAAGGTAAGGTCGTCTTTGGTCTGGCGCAGGTGGGTGGGAAGAGTGTTCCACATTTTGTCGGCGAGGTGTGAAAATGATCTACTGCCGGTTGTAGTTCTGCGGACGCGTGGGACGGTTGTGAGGGCGAGGTCAGCGGAGATGCCGGGTCAGGGTGTAGAAGGAGAGTCGTTTGTTGAGGTATTCTGGTCCGGTGTTGTGCAGTGCTTTGTGGGTGAGGAGTGTGAAACTGATACTCTTGTTGAATGGGAGCCATTGCAGGCTTTTCAGGTGGTCTGTGATGTGGCAGTGGCGCGGGATATCCAGGTTGAGGCGTGCGGAGGCGTTCTGGATGCGTTGCATCCTCTTCTGGAGTTTGGCCGTGATTGGCCGTGGATGAAACAAGAATTGCTGATTTTGTGAATTCAGTCCTTTTACACCAGCTGTCTGAATCTCCTTCCAGGTCTTCTCACATTCTTCCCAACAAAGATGCCCAGCATCTGCTCGTTGGTGTTTACCTCCAGTTTCAGCTGTACCACATGGTCCTCCTCCACTTAACTGTATTAGAAATGTGGCACAGAAATGTATGGAATTTCCCAACATATGCTCCAACTGGCCAGAGAGTGAAGCTCTGGTTCATTAAAATGGCAATCTGCACTTACAACATGTTATGCTTGCTGGCTAGTTTTCCATTAAACTTCTAGGAGCTTTCCCAAGTCTGTTTTCTTTTACAGAACCCAGTGCATTGCTTGCCAAGACAGGTCTTCCCTCGTTGAGGAGAAGGCAGGTGCTGGACTGGATTTCACATGATGATCTCTAGCACCAGAGATCAGCAGGAGATATCTCCTGGGGAGCAGGAGAAGCACATCCCAGCGCTGGATGGGGTTACTCAGCCAGACGGTGCAAGCACATTGAACTAGATTATGGTGAGCTCTAACCATGTTTCCAATGTGCTGCTTGCCTTGCTGTGCATATATTGTTTTGTACTGTTTGTGATGAGTTAAAGTGCACAGATGATGCCATACAGGTAGGTGACAATGGCATTGAAGAGTGGTTGGGTATGAGGAGTTCTACAACAAAGTGTGTGTAGAAGCCATAGACAGTGACGGAAAGAGGGCCCCTCACAACAAGGGGGCGGAGCACCGTATTCAATCAGAGATCAAAGTTCCCCTTGGGTGTTCACACTAAACACACACCTTCCTTGTCCCAATATTCACTTAGAACCATGCGCACTCAACCACATAATGCTTCGACCAGTACCATGACAATATCAGGGCTACAAGCTCATGATGACCACAATGTTTTAAAAACTCATGGTTAAAAATAAATATTCAAAGACTTTGAGCTAGCGAGGTAGAAAGTGCTTTACGAACTATTGCGCAAAAGTGGGGCTATCCTGGTTATTGAGCTGTTGAATCATGACGGACAAGCTAGGCCAGACTTTTATTTCCTGTATCTTCAAAATCGCTTGAGATACTATAACAATTATAAAAGAATATGCCTCTCTAAAAGATGGCCATCCACCATAAAAATTCTCTTATTTCCTGTGACAACTTAGATCTGTAGAAGTTATAAAATATCTTTGTATTACATGGACTCAGACATAGGGGCTGCAGAGGGCTTTACAAAAAAGACAAGTATTTGCAATGCAATGGGTCTCACGTTACGTCGAGTTCGAGCTATTAGCGTTGTAAACTCCTGACTGGACTTTTCTTGCCACATTAAATGAAGAAAAAAAAAATACGCGCGATCGCGCTGTGTAGAACACAGCGCGATCACTCTGTGAAATAAAGAGAAAAAGTAGTCCAGAAACCATACGGAAAGCATGGAGCCTCAAATGTTTCCAGTAGTTTACCGGTGCTCCGAGGAGAGCTAAACACCGGAAAAGGCATGGCGTATGCATGCCTTTCCCAAATGAAAACAAGCGGATTTTAAAAGGCAAGCCCATGAACCAATAAAAGTGACTGACGTAACATGGGCGTGGTTAAAATCCCTGTAAAGAGAGATTAGAAGAGGGACGAAGCGCTTTGCGCTCGCCCCTAAAAAAAAGCTACTTGTAGTTGGTTCTCCAGGGTAAGCATCTCTCATAGATGCACATGCTTGAATTATTCTCGGTCAGGCCGGGAATTCTCAGTAATCAATGATTACATAGCAGTGTATATATATAAACTCAAACTTGAGACAGACATTTACTACTTGTGGTTTTAACTACCTGCTTATGTGTCTTGAACGTCAGCCAATGAGCTGGTGCGAGATGGTTCAAGTGCCCCAGAAGCTTCAATGGTCAGATTTTCGGAGGTTCTAAAGGCAACTTACTTAGGAGCCTCATGAAACGGGAGACGAGAGGGATGCCAATGCTGATGAACTGCTGTTACAGGTAAATAACTTTTTCTTCGTTAGAACTGGAACTTTCATAGATTCAAAAGCTCCAAATGAGACAATTAAGCAGGACTAGAGAAACCAGCAGAAGGCTATTCAAACATGTTTTGAAGCACCACCTCCCCAAAGGACGAATCTGGGGCCAGATGTAGCAATATTGCAAATTGCGAGTTGCAATTTGCGAGTCCGAGCGACTCGCAAATAGCAACTCGCCATTTGCAATGCAGAACGGTGTCTCAGACACCGTCTGCGAGTCGCTATGGGGTCGCAAAGACCCACCTCATTAATATTAATGAGGTGGGTCGCAAATTGCGGCCCCATAGCGACTATGGGCACTCGCTAACATGGAGGCCTGCTGTAGTCAGCAGACCTCCATGTTCGTGACTGCTTTTAAATAAAGCAGTTTTTTCTTTTTTTAAGTGTAGCCCGTTTTCCTTAAAGGAAAACGAGCTGCACTTAAAAAAAAAAAATCAAAAACCTTTAGTTTCGGAATTTTTTCAGGGCAGGTAGTGGTCCCTTGGACCACTACCTGCCCTGAAAAAATATTTTGTGGTCCATTCACAAAGGGGCAGGGGTCCCATAGGGACCCCTTCCAATTTGCGAGTGGGTTACCATCCACTTCAAGTGGATGGTAACTGCGACTCCATTTGCGACCGCATACGCGGTCGCAAATGGAATTGCATACCACTGCGAATCGCAAATAGGAAGGGAACACCCCTTCCTATTTGCGATTCGGAAATGGACTCGCAAAATGCATTTCTGCATAGGAAACTCCGGTTTGCAACTCGCAAACAGTTTCCTACATCTGGCCCCTGCTTTGGACTGTACATCAACGGAGTAGCAAATGGCAAAAGTGTGTTGTCCTCCAGGTTGACGCCATGCATGTGTCCTTTAAGGGCACTCCGGTAATGGTAGCAGAGATAGCAGCAATGCCTGCTGTAGAGTGGGCTTTAACCCCAATAGGTACTAACCTGCCCCCAACTATCTGTGATGTAGGATACAATCCATTTTGGTTAATTATGCACCAATAAGAGCCTGGATGTGTTCAGCTCATCAAAAGCCACAAAGAGGTGGCCTGACTTGATTTTTTCCATTGGGAACTGAAAACACCTTTTGAAAATAAGAAAGTGGAGCATCCTTCCAGCTGCAGTAAGAAGGCAAGTAAACTGATATGGTGACTCAAATGGCACATCAAAGGTACTTGAGGGATAAACCTTGGATTGGTTTGGGAGAAGGCTTGTATCTGACGTATTTTTTCCAGCTGCTGGTATAGCAAACAAGACAGCCATACTCCATAAAAAAGAATCCAATACAGGCTCTGTGAATGGGCCCGAAAAGGTCTTCAATGAAGGCTCATAGGCCAGTATTGAGCAACAAAGATGGAGTGAATTTAGTAGTAAGTGGAAATGTTCTAAAGAGCCCCCTCATGAACACCTAACTACCCTTCATGAGAATCTGTTTTTTGGCCAAGTGGCAAGAGTAAGGGAACTGATGTGGGTATTGCCAGTTGATTTTATTCCATAAGTCTTTAATGCTGAAGGCACTGTGGTCGCCTGTAAAAATTTGTTTGTGATCTTGTCTTCTGTGTGGTCCAAATTCTGGGTTTTGGATGCACTGACTGTAGTATCCAGAATAACCCAGATGAGGAGAGCTGTGGGGGGGGGGGGGGGGGGGGGGGGGAGGGAAGAGAGAGAGAGAGAGAGAGAGAGAGAGAGAGAGAGAGAGAGAGAGAGAGAGAGAGAGAGAGAGAGAGAGAGAGAGACTGTCTGTCTGTCTCAGTGTCAGAAAAAAAAACAAAGCTGCAGCGTCATGGCCACCGCGCGGCAGACGGGGGCGCGACCCCCAATAATTTCAAAACAAATCATCCACGACGATCGGGCCGAAAATAACAGCACTCCATACGTCAAAAGACAAGTCTCCATACAAATATATGTATATCGAAAGGAGGAAGTAAAATGACCGTATATCCTACCTAACATATACAATCAACCACAATAAGATACGGTGACTACAAATATTTAAGGTCTTATTTAGATTTTATCCTAGGGTCAAGACATCAAAAAGTTATATATCACAATAAACTGGATGTGGAGGGCTCACCCACATTGTGTGACACGCTTCGTCGCCTTCCTCAACACACCATGATAAGCTGATACTACCAGGGCGGACTCAACACCAGGATGAGGGCGTTCTTAAATAAATATCAAACTGGATAAAGGCGGGAGCCTGATCAACTCTAAAAATACCACGAAGTAAACAAAGTAATTTTTTTTTATTCAGAGGTAGCTCAGGTATAGTTAAAACAAAATGATGGATAATTGTGGATATAATGGTCCTATCCCTATCCCTAAATCTCTAACGTGTTTCTGCCTGTTCTACAGCCTAGAAGGTCAAGGACATTCCTAAGGGCTTCAAGGATCCCTGCTCCTATGAAAACAAATTCACTCACATACGTGGGACAAGGAATTTCCTAGCTCCACACTTTTCTTATTTGCCTGGGAGAAAAATTAAACAGTAAAACGAAAGTCATAGTGATCAGTTGTGCATCCTATGGGATCAGTTAATGCAAACAGTAAACTTGATGGTGCACAAAACAGCATTCCAAAGTGTGGCACGCTAGTGACTCTTCATTGAAAACCTAAACACTGCAGGCGTGATAGTGTAACAAAGATGGGCACATTCATGCTTCGTCCTCCTCTTCCTTAGCCTGTTTGGACTTCATGGTCTGATCAGAGAGAGCACCCTCTGTAATCACACAATTAAACATTAGATGGAAAAGAATGTGGGCAAAAACCGCTGAATACACCGCTGTACTGTTGTATAGAAATATATCTCCCCTTCCTGTAGGGCAAGATGTAGCAAAGGGTTTTTCCCATTCTGTGTCAATGGGAAAATTTGTTGGTACATATGGCCCTTAGTGAGATATGGTTCCAAAGGCAAACGGGACATTCGCTGTAACATAAAGCCTAATACCCGCCATATCCCAATACAAAGAGGGCGGCTGATGTCTGTAATTGCTAGAGACCTTTCAATTCTATACTAGCGATATCACTAGTGGCAGTGGGTTACACATTATTTTTTTGATAACCATACCTCTCACTTTATTTTTAACCACAAAATCAGATACAGTCAAACAAACCATGGTACAGGCAGCTCCACAATACATGTACCTAATTCGATCAGTCATGTACCAAAACCATGATATTCCCACCATTTGCTCCAAATCTTCCCATGCTTCTGTGGACATCCCATGGCCCTATAGATAGGCTTTTCTTGTTGGGCACACCAGTTCACTCCCGCCCGCCAGACACCCGGTGGGGGTGTGTGTATGGGTGGGTGGGGGTTCTTGAAATTCCAGCACCTGGGTGATGCCCCTCTTGGTGACTAATGTGGCTGCCACTATGAATTCACATACCAGTCTCTGTATCCTTCCCCCCTCCGAAAGCCCAACAGGGCAAATCTTGATGAGATGCCTTAGAGCCAGTCCAGGACCAATAAGAGTTCTCGCTCTATGCCCCACCAGTATGGGGTCAACAACGGGCATAACCAGACAACATGGGAAAGAAATCTGCATCCAGTGGCGAGCAGCAAAAGCAAATGGCTTGTGACATCCTAACTCTCGCCCCTCCCCCGTTGGAGCTGCTGAGGGATCATGTAGGTTAGATGGAGATAGTTGAATCAACCTGAGGCACGTGGTGATGGCACGTTCCCGAGGGGCCATCCCAGCTGCCCTCCAGTCTGTTATCCAGTTCCCCCACCCATGACTCCCACCTCTGCTTCAGGATCGTAAACCGGTTGGGGGAGTTGATGACCAGAGAATCGAAAACTTGTGAGATTCCTCCATTGGTCAGCCTACCAGCTTAGCCTCCAGCAGGCTAAAGTTCAGAACTTCAGTAACGAAGGGGATGTGCGCTGCGAGGGCATGGAGCAGTTGTAGGTACTTGTGAAATTGGGTAGTAGAGTTGATACTGCTACTGTAGAGCTTGAAACGTCTGAATGTGGGTCCTCGACCAGACACCCCCAAGCTGGGTAATTCCTATCCTATCCCATTTTGCAAACCCATCCAGGCCACTTATGTGATGCAGCCATGTGCCTTGCCAGACAGGACGACCCTGGCCCATAAGGTGGAGCACAGCCCTCCAGTTCAGGAAGACCACACGTGTAATGTCCAGGAGGGATGGGGGGGGGGGATCGGCACGCTGTACTGGACGCCCATAATTTGATCAAGTCCCAATAGGGCCAGCTTGGCCCTGTAGGTCGGGTCACTCCAGCAGCCATTAAGCCAGTCATTTAGCATAATGTAGTAATGGTGTAAATCTGCCATTCCCATACCGCTTGTCAGCAGTCGGCAGCTATCAAAGGCAATATGGGGTGCCCCCGGCCCAGAAGAAGGGACGCATGATGGAGTTAAGGATGGTAAACTACTGGGTGGGAACAGTAAGGGGGAAATTCTGGAAGGCAAAGGAAATGAGGCAGCACTGTCATCTTGAAGAGGGCCACTCGCCCAAGGACTAGGAGGGGAAGGTACCCTAAATATCTGAAGATCCCTCTTCATTTTAGCCAAAAGGAGAGCAAGGCTAAGGATCCACATCAGTTCAGAGAGGTGTGGATTCCCAGAAGACGTACAGGAATTGTGGATTGCTAGGAGCAGATACTCGAATCACCCTCTACCGGCACTAATAGCAATCCTGCTTTGTTGACTTGGAGGCCAGGGGCCTCCTCATCTGTGCTCAACAGTTTCCGGCAGCAGGTGTTCAAGGACTGCAGGTTTGTCAAGAAGAGCAGAAGGTCATCTGCATAACGTGCAGTTCGTTTCCTAGGGCCACTGTTGCACAGCGATCCCTGCACCCGCGTGCCACAATGCAGGAACCACACCAGAGGTTCAATGGCGAGGAGGAGGAGGAGGAGGAGAAAGAGAGAAAGAGAGAAAGAGAGAAAGAGAGAAAGAGAGAGAAAGAGAGAGAAAGAGAGAGAAAGAGAGAGAAAGAGAGAGAAAGAGAGAGAAAGAGAGAGAAAGAGAGAGAAAGAGAGAGAAAAAGAGAGAAAAAGAGAGAAAGAGAGAGAAAGAGAGAGAAAAAGAGAAAAAGAGAGAAAAAGAGAGAAAGAGAGAGAAAGAGAGAAAGAGAGAAAGAGAGAAAGAGAGAGAGAGAGAGAGAGAGAGCGCAAACCTACCTTCTCTGCCAACAGGGAGAGGAGCATTGATCAATTTACTTGGATCTGCGCCATAGGCTTAGAGTACAAAAACCTGATAAGCCTGCAAAGATAGGGACAGAGACATGCAGGTTCCACTAAGGAATGACCCTTGGAGCATGTCAAAGGCTTTCTCAAAATCTATTAGGAGTAGGGCCAGCAGGTGGTGGAAGCAGAGCACCTGGGACAGGGCCAACTGGACTCTATGTATGCAGTGCCGCAGGCTGGCATGAAGCCATATTGGTCTGAGTGGATCAAATACGGCAGGGTCATTTGCAGCCAGTTGTCTAAGACCTTTGCAAACACCTTGATCTGAGTTGAGAGACATCGTCCCATTCGAGATGCAGCAGCCCTAGGGTTGGCCTGTTTTGAGAAGAACCACAATGGAGGCCATACCCAGCTCCTGCCGGAAAGTAACTGTTCTTGCAGCCTCAGTATACATAGCGAGCAGTGGTGGGACCAGCTCAGTGCATAATCCATATGAAAGGGAATGACCACTTTAGGAAGGAAAGACGCCCTGGTTCTCAGCACCACCTTGTCAGCATGAAAGGTTGTAAAAGGAGGTTTCACGCTAAGAGCCTGAAGCTCATTCACATCTCTAGCTGACGTGATAGCCGGTAGGAAAACTGTTTTTAAAACTAAAAGCCTCAATGGGCAAGAATGCATAGGTTTAAACGGTGAACCCATCAAAAAAGTCAGAACCAAATTCAAATCCCACTGAGGAATGACAAACGGAGTGGGAGGAAACTTGTTTGTCAAGTCTTTAAGGAACCTAATAACTATAGGGGAGTTAAACACGGAAGGCTAATCAGGAAGGCAAAGAAAGGCAGACCGCGCTGACAGATAACCCTTCACAGTCGCAACTGCACATCCCTTCTGTGCCAAGGAGAGGGCAAAAGACAAAATATCAGACAAATGGACCTTTAAGGGATCAATTTGCCTCTCTCCAAACCAAGTAACAAATTTTGCCCATCTGTTAGCATAGACAGTCTTGGTACAGTGACGCCAGGCCGATATAATAACATCGACTGCTTCTGGAGGGAGAGAAAAGGAACTCTGATTGCCCCCTTCAATCTCCAGGCATGTAGGTGCAGGCTCTGGAGGTGGGGTGTAGAACCTGCCCCTGTGACTGCGAGAGGAGGTCTACCCTGTAAGGGAGACGGAACGAAGGCACAGTGAGAGTTGGAGAAGGTCTGTGTACCACACCCTTCTTGGCCAATCTGTGGTTATTCTTGGCGAATCTTCCTCAGAACTCGAGGAATCAAAGGTGGGGGGGGAAAAACACGTAAAGTAGCTGGTCGCGCCAAGACATCTGAAACGTGACCCCCAAACCCCCTGCACCGGATACTGGAGGCTGTAGAAAGACGGGCAGTGTGCGTTCTCCTGAGTGGCAAACTGGTCTATCTGTGGAAATCCCCACATCTGGAAGATGTGAAGAATCAGGTCTGGATGGAGACGCCACTCGTGATCGGCCGAGAAATGCCGACTGAGACTGTCCGCATGTACGTTGAGAACTCCGGCCAGATGGTTTGCTACTATGCAAATCCAATTGTCCTCTGCAGAGAAGGTACGACCTTACTCCTCCCTGCTTGTTGATGTACCACATCACAGTAGTGTTGTCCATCCAGACCTGAAATGACTGACCACAAAGGGACGGGAGAGGAAGGCCTTGAGAGCCAGACGTATTTCCCATAATTCTAACAGATTGATGTGAAACATCTGTTACCACTGGAGAACAATGACCTTTGATCTCCAGGTCCCTCAGATGAACGCCCCACCCTAGAGTGGAAGCATCCGTTAAACGTGGCCGCCGGAGGTGGTAAACAAATCGGCCTTCCTTGGGAAAGGTTGCCGTCCGCAGCCCACCATCGTAGATCCACTGCAGGGTCTCTGGAGACCGTTATCGACTCCTCGAGGTCCCCTTTGTGTTGAAATTACTGATTGTGGTGGTACCACTGGAGAGCCCTCATGTGCCAATGTGCATGAGTGACCAACAGAATGCAGGAAGCAAACAGACTGAGCAGACGTAGGACCTTGAAGACTGGAACAGCCGCTCCATTCTGAAACATTGGAATCAACGCCTAAACGTCCTGAATCGTCTGAAGAGGAGGGTAGGCCCGATTCAATGTTGTGTCCACTACTGCCCCTATGTCCAAGAGGCGCTGAGAGGGCTCCAGGTGAGATTGGGCACACTTACCTTAAAGCCCAGGTTGAACAACAACTAGGTTGTCACTTACAAGTGATGCAGCACGAGCTCTGGGGACCCAGCATTGATTAGCCAATCATCTAGGTAAAGGAATACAGATATTCCCTTCCTTCTGAGGTCCGCTGCAACCACTGCCATCACCTTCAAGAAGACTCGCAGTGCAGAAGACCAAAAGGAAGGATCACAAACTGGTAGTGTTGCAACCCTACCACAAACCGGAGATACTTCCTGTGTGACTTCAGAATGGGTATATGAAAATAAGCATCCTGCAAGTCGACAGACACCATCCAGTCTTCCTTGTTCAATGCAAGAAGCACCTCTGCTGGGTCAGCATTTTGAACTTCTCCTGTTTGAGGAGCCAATTCAAAATCAGGCCTCAATCGACCATCCTTCTTGGGAACCAGGAAATACCTTGAATAACTCCCCTGCTACCTTTAACAAAAGGACCTGCACCTCCTGTTGAAGCAAAAGCAGATGATCTTCCTTGCAAAACAAATGACGGGGAGGGATGGAAGGGGGAAACTCCTGAAAAGGAAGGGCATAACCTTTCCCCACAATAGTCAGCACCCAAGAGTCCAATGTGATTAACTCCCACTCCTGGAGGAAATGAGATAACCTTCCCCCTACAGGAGAAACAGGATGTAAAATGGAGCGAAAACTAGGGCTGCTTTCCTTAATGGGCTCCCCCAGAGGAAGAGGATGAAGCGGAAGGCTGCTGAGTGGCTTGTCGCATCCTAACCCTCCCCTGACCTCTAAGATCTGTAGAGGGTTGGCAGGCTGCTGAACGCTGGATTGTGGCTTTCCACGGAAAGAGGTCCTCTGGTCAAAACCCCTGAACCTTCAAAAAGACCTAAGGGGTGTAGACAATGAAGCATGGAGTCCCAAAGACCTTGCAGTAGCCCTGTTGTCTTTTAATCGTTCCAAAGCGGAGTCTGCTTTGGACCCAAACAACTTCTCACCATCAAAAGGAAGGTAAATAAGAGTAGCCTGAACATCCGTGGAGAAACCAGAAGCCCTAAGCCAAGCATGCCTCCTGCTTGCCACTGAAGTGCCCATCGCCCTGGCAACCGAATCTGCCGTGTCCAAGCCAGATTGATTAATCTGCTTGGCTGCGGCTTTACTGTCCAACAGGAGTTCATCAAACTGTCCCTGCACATCCAGAGACAATCTTGGCACAACCGCTCTTGCTGAGTCCACGAGGGCATGGATATACCTCCCCAGCACCCACGTAGCATTGAGAGACTTCAAAGCCATACTGCACGAGGAGAAGATCTTTTTAGCTGTTTGCTCCATACGCTTAGACTCCCTATCTGAAGGAGTCGCAGGGAACGAACCAGGAGCAGACCTCGCAGAACAAGAGGCTTGCACCATCAAGCTCTCAGGTTTGGATGCTGTGACAGAAACTGCGGATCCCCTGGAGCAACTCTGTACCTCCTAGCCACAGTCCTGGAAACCGCTGGAGTCGTGACAGGCTTCCTCCAAATGTCCACAGTGGGCTCAGTAAGGGCATCATTGAAAGGGAGAAGCTCAGAAGATGTAGCCGATGGACGTAGCACCTCAGTTGAAATGTTTGTCTTCGCCTCTGATGCCAGCAAAGGAAGGTCCAAAAACTCAGCAGCCTTCCCTATTACACTGTGGTAAGAAGCTGCCTCCGCTGTGAGCTCACCAGGGGATGAGAAATCCCACTTTGGATGTACCTAAGCCACTTGCAGAGTCTAGACCCTGAAATTCACCCATAAGCTCCGGAACTTCTCCTTCCTCCAACAGCTGTTGCTGATACTCCTGGCCCTCCTAGACTCCAAACGTGGCGTAGACAGAAAATTAACCAACGTCGACAATGCCAGTTTCAAAGCAGATGGACGCTCCGGCGGAGGAGAGGATAGAGACACACTGTGGGTCAAACAGGATCCATCCGGCGCCGGCATCAACTCCATCAGCAGCATCATCCGGGGTGGCAAAGTCATCGGCACCACAACCAATTCTCATGAGGATCCGTCACTGACATGCGACCACCACACTCATAACAAGGCTTAAATCCCGATTTTTTCAGCAGAGACATTGTAACGCTCAACAACAATTCCTCGAAACAGTAACTGTTCAAGAGGTAGGAAAAAACCATTAGCATCGAAGGCATGGAAAAAAGGGAACGGACGTCAGCACGCTGGCAAGGACTTCTTATTGCCACGATGAAGTCAGACGGAGTCGCGTGTGGAGCCGTGCAATTATGATGGGAGTTAAATGGTTATCATAGTAACGGTAGCCCATGATGCCCTGAAGAATGTCAGTGACTTTGTATGTACAGGCAGAAACATATTGACGATTTTGGGATGTCTGGACCACTACATCCACAATCATAAAGCATTTTGTTTCTAACCATACCAGAGGCACCTCTTACAAGGAAATTCCTTTAGGTTTACCTCAAGATATATTTTTAGAGTTAATCTGGATCCCCCTTTATCCAGTTTTTAGATCAAGAACGCAAGCGCTCTGACATGTTGTAATGTATCTGTGGGCTTTAAACCACACCCACTGCACACCCATCACTATCACTCGTTTATGGGCTTGCTTTTCAAAAATCCTTTGTTATCTTTGTTAAATCTTTACGTTTGACCTTCCTGGGGGCAGTTTTGTTACTGCCTTGGCCATCAACCCTGTTACATGGATAATTGCACGTTTGCCAATATGTTGCGAGCAAACGCAAAACCCATTTGTAGGAGGCTGGACTGGCTTGTAGTGGGTACCAAGGGGTACTTACACCTTGCACCAGGCCCAGGTATCCCTTATTAGTGTAGAGGGGTGTCTAGCAGCTTAGGCTGATAGAAAAGGTAGCTTAGCAGAGCAGCTTAGGCTGAACTAGGAGATGAGTGAAGCTCCTACAGTACCACTAGTGTCATATGCACAATATCATAAGAAAACACAATACACCGATATACTAAAAATAAAGGTACTTTATTTTTATGACAATATGCCAAAAGTATCTCAGTGAGTACCCTCAGTATGAGGATAGCAAATATACACAAGCTATATGTACACAATACCAAAATATGCAGTAATAGCAATAGAAAACAGTGCAAACAATGTATAGTCACAATAGAATGCAATGGGGGCACATAGGGGCAACACAAACCATATACTCTAGAAGTGGAATGCGAACCACGAATGGACCCCAAACCTATGTGACCTTGTAGAGGGTCGCTGGGACTGTAAGAAAACAGTGAGGGTTAGAAAAATAGCCCACCCCAATACCCTGAAAAGTGGGTGCAAAGTGCACCTAAGTTCCCCAAAGAGCACAGAAGTCGTGATAGGGGAATTCTGCCAGAAACAACAACACCAGCAATGCAACAACGATGGATTTCCTGACGAGAGTACCTGTGGAACAAGGGGACCAAGTCCAAGAGTCACGATCAAGGAAATGCCAACTGTGGGTGCAAAGAAGCTGCCACCGGATGGTAGAAGCTGTGGATTCTGCAAGAACGACAAGGGCTAGAAACTTCACCTTTGGAGGATGGATGTCCCACGTCGTGAAGAGTCGTGCAGAAGTGTTTCCATGCAGAAAGACCGCAAACAAGCCTTGCTAGCTGCAAGGGTCGCGGTTAGGGTTTTTGGATGCTGCTGTGGCCCAGGAAGGACCAGGATGTCGCCAATTGCGTGAGGGGACAGAGGGGGCGCCCAGCAAGACAAGGAGCCCTCTCAGAAGCAAGCAGCACCCGCAGAAGTGCCGGAACAGGCACTACGAAGTGGAGTGAACCGGAGCTCACCCAAAGTCACAAAAGAGGGTCCCACAACGCCGGAGGACAACTCAGGAGGTCGTGCACTGCAGGTTAGAGTGCCGGGGACCCAGGCTTGGCTGTGCACAAAGGAAATCCTGGAAGAGTGCACAGGAGCCGGAGTAGCTGCAAAACACTCGGTTCCCAGCAATGCAGTCTAGCGTGGGGAGGCAAGGACTTACCTCCACCAAACTTGGACTGAAGAGTCACTGAACTGTGGGAGTCACTTGGACAGAGTTGCTGAGTTCAAGGGACCTCGCTCGTCGTACTGAGAGGAGACCCAGAGGACCGGTGATGCAGTTCTTTGGAGCCTGCGGTTGCAGGGGGAAGATTCCATCGACCCACGGGAGATTTCTTCGGAGCTTCTAGTGCAGAGAGGAGGCAGACTACCCCCACAGCATGCACCACCAGGAAAACAGTCGAGAAGGCGGCAGGATCAGCGTTACAAGGTCGCAGTAGTCGTCTTTGCTACTTTGTTGCAGTTTTGCAGGCTTCCAGCGCGGTCAGCAGTCGATTCCTTGGCAGAAGGTGAAGAGAGAGATGCAGAGGAACTCTGATGAGCTCTTGCATTCGTTATCTAAAGAATTCCCCAAAGCAGAGAGCCTAAATAGCCAGAAAAGGAGGTTTGGCTACTTAGGAGAGAGGATAGGCTATCAACACCTGGAGGAGCCTATCAGAAGGAGTCTCTGACGTCACCTGCTGGCCCTCGCAACTCAGAGCAGTCCAATGTGCCAGCAGCACCTCTGTTTCCAAGATGGCAGAGGTCTGGAGCACACTGGAGGAGCTCTGGGCACCTTCCAGGGGAGGTGCAGGTCAGGGGAGTGGTCACTCCCCTTTCCTTTGTCCAGTTTAGCGCCAGAGCAGGGCTGGGGGATCCCTGAACCGGTGTAGACTGGCTTATGCAGAGATGGGCACCATCTGTGCCCATCAAAGCATTTCCAGAGGCTGGGGGAGGCTACTCCTCCCCTGCCTTAACACCTTTTTCCAAAGGGAGAGGGTGTAACACCCTCTCTCTGAGGAAGTCCTTTGTTCTGCCTTCCTGGGCCAAGCCTGGCTGGACCCCAGGAGGGAAGAAACCTGTCTGAAGGGCTGGCAGCAGCAGCTGCAGTGAAACCCCTGAAAAGGCAGTTTGGCTGTACCCGGGTCTGTGCTAGAGACCCGGGGAATCATGGGATTGTCTCCCCAATACCAGGATGGCATTGGGGGGGCAATTCCATGATCTTAGACATGTTACATGGCCATGTT
Organism: Pleurodeles waltl; assembly: GCF_031143425.1. Lineage (NCBI taxonomy): Eukaryota > Metazoa > Chordata > Amphibia > Caudata > Salamandridae > Pleurodeles > Pleurodeles waltl. Next base: position 1,146,344,689 of record NC_090448.1, read on the forward strand.
CGGAGTTACCATTGTGAAGCTACACATAGGTAGTGACCTATGTGTAGTGCACGCGTGCAATGGTGTCCCCGCACTCACAAAGTCCAGGGAATTTGCCCTGAACAATGTGGGAGCACCTTGGCTAGTGCCAGGGTGCCCACACACTAAGTAACTTAGCACCCAACCTTTACCAGGTAAATGTTAGACATATAGGTGACTTATAAGTTACTTAAGTGCAGTGGTAAATGGCTGTGAAATAACGTAGACGTTATTTCACTCAGGCTGTAGTGGCAAAAGAAATGCTGCAGCCCATAGGGATTTCCTGGAACCCCAATACCCTGGGTACCTCAGTACCATATACTAGGGAATTATAAGGGTGTTCCAGTATGCCAATGTAAATTGGTGAAATTGGTCACTAGCCTGTTAGTGACAATTTGTACAGAGAGAGCATAACCACTGAGGTTCTGGTTAGCAGAGCCTCAGTGAGCAGTTAGGCATCACACAGGGAACACATACATATAGGTCACAAACTTATGAACACTGGGGTCCTGGCTAGCAGGGTCCCAGTGACACATAACAAACATACTGAAAACACAGGGTTTTCACTATGAGCACTGGGCCCTGGCTAGCAGGATCCCAGTGAGACAGTGAAAACACCCTGACACACTCATAAACAGGCCAAAAGTGGGGGTAACAAGGCTAGAAAGAGGCTACTTTCTCACACCATTGTTGCATTAGAAATGCATTTTTTGTTTTAATCTCCCTCATACAGGAGTTGAGTCCACCCTGGTTGTATCACCTTACCAGGGTGGGGTGAGAAAGACTATGAAGAATGCCACACGATGAGGATGAAACCTCATCCAAAATATTGTGATATATATATACACCTTTTGACGTGTTGGCCCTAGGGTGATGTCTAGATAAGCCCTTAACAATTTTTCATCATTGGTGTGACTTTGGCACGTTGATGGATAAGCCTAACAGTATGAAAAGATCTGCAGTCACAGGGAGGTGGTCTACGTCTACTTGAAGCGAGCCAGTCTTCAGCAACCAGTCATCCAGTTATGGGAAGACAGGTATTCTCAACATCTGAAGATGGGCTCATCCACCACGAAACCATCTCTGTGAACAACCCGAGGTGCACTGCACTGAGGGGAGCACTGCAAACAAAGTGCTGTCGGCCTACCTGAAACTGCATGTAATGTCTATGGGATTGTAGGGCATGTGGAAATAGGCGTCCTGCAAATCCAACACCATCATCCCGTCTCCTGGACCCAAGGCAGATGAAAAACTTTGGCCAGTGTGAGCATTTTGAGCTTGTCCCTCCAGAGGAAGAAGCTCAGGGGCAAAGATCTAGGAAGGGACTAAGGTGTTCATCCTTTTTTCAGAACCAGAAAATAGGAGGAGGAGCCGCCAGTTGCGATTTCGGATATGGGCACCCTCTCGACTGCTTCTCCCCAGAGTATGGACGTATGAAGTGGTCCTCCAGGAGGAGCTATGGAAGGTGGCATAGCGTGGGCATGTCAGGAAAGGAAGAAAACAACCCTGTTCTACAACATGAAGACCCCATTGATTGGAGATGATGCTCCTCCGCCCTGGGATTTGAAAGATGATGTGCCCTCTCGGCACTTACTGTCGATGGTAACCTAAAGTGGTTTTGTAGCAGCTGTGGGGTGGTTGGAGGGTTTGTTTTTTGGCTACCCTGTTGTCCTTGGGGGCCTGGACGCTGAGAGGCTTGTTATTGTTGAGGCATGTTCTGTTGTTGCCTCTGTTGGTATCCTCTCCCAAACCCTTGAAAGGGGCAAAACCTTTAGAGGAACTGCCAAGACCAAGAAAGCATGCAGTTGCTTTGCTATCTTTGAAACATTTAAGGGCTGAGTACGCCTAGAGTCCGAAGAGATGTTTCCCATCGAAGTGCATGTCCATAAGTGACCACTGGACATCACCAGAGAATCCTGTGGATCGGATGCAAGCATGGTGCCTACACACCACGCTGGTCCTGACTGCTCTATCCAGGCAGTCGGTAGTGTCCAAGCCCAACCTGATAAAGTAGCTTGTCATGTCTTGACTATCTTGAAAGAGATGTTGGAGATTTGGCCCTACATCATCTGGAACCATGGGCAAGATGTTCTTCACCATGACCCATAATGTGTGGATATATCGCCCCGGCTTGTATTGACGGACCTGAGGGAGAGGCTGGTAAAGCAGAACATTGGTTTGGCGAATACTGCACTCTCTTAGAATTGGCTTATTGAGAGGAGGGCAAGATCCTGGTTTTGCCCAGGTGCCTACAGTGTCTCTGAACGGGTCTCATAGTAATAAAGGCCCCTAGTTAGTCCGTCGAGGGTGAAGTACTTCCATCAGTACGCTGGTCTTGACATGTGGTGGGCAAGATTAAGTCCAAGACCTCAGCTGCCCTCTTTATTACTTTGTCCAAATTCATAGTGAGAATGACTCTGGGTCACAAAAGGGATAAACGGGAGGTGGTACGATGTCAATGGGAGTTGCTCCAGGTCCGAAAGACTATTGTCCTTTAGCCTTGCAGGCTCGTCAAAAGGTTCCCCCTCTATATACATGCTTATAGGGTCAGAATCGCAATGGGCTGACTTGTCAGGAGATGATGGTGGTGCGGCTGGGGGAAAGGGTATGTGAGAATGGGCATAGTGGCAATGGTTGAGATGGATGTGGAGGAGGAAGAAAGTCGAGACGAATGCCTGGGTGTAGGAGGTGGGGGTGGGGGGCTTATAGCCTTGTCTTTGTGCCTCTTGGACACTGCGATGCATGAAAGGCGAGCTCATTCTGAAAAGTTAGCCTTCGTTTCTAGGAAATCCAGGACAGCATGGTTGACTACTTTCCCGGGGGCAACTTTGCAGAAATCGTGCCAAACTCTGGGTGAATGAAGAGTCGCTTCTGCCTGGTGTTGAGCTCCTCTGACAGGCTCCCCTGGATGGAGCTCCAGATTCCTTCAATGTGGGCATTAAAAAGGCCCTCGGGGTTGGCACAGTGCGCAGTTTCAGAGGTGCTCAGAGCAGCCTTTGACTCTGAGGGGGGAGGTTCGGTACCTTTCATGTGTTTGGTGTCAATGAGGGTCAAGTCTTGACCGCTTTGCTGTAAGCTTGCTCAGCTCTGAAGCCATTTTTCAGTGCTGACTGGAGCCCTGGCCCAGCAGTGGACTCAAGGTTGCAATTTTCTTTCTGCCCTGCTTGGGGCTAAAGGCTCTGCACCAGTGACGGGTGCTTGACTGGACTGGTTTTTGGTCCTTGCGCTGGAATTACACCCTTGCCCTTAGGTGTCTTCTTGGAGAATGGCCCTGTATGTGTAAATGCCAAAGATGTCCCCTTCCTTTTATTCTTTCTCAGAGGTGCCTGAGGACATTGTCACAGATCCCAGAGGGACCGTCTTTATCCTCAGTGCCAAGCGGGTCCTATTTGCACAAAAGAACGAGTTACTTACCTTCGGTAACGACTTTTCTGGTAGATACATTAGCTACCTGTGGATTCCTCACCTAATGGATTCCTCACCTAATGAATACTCCCATGGCGCCAGCATTCGACGGAAATCTTCTTACTAGTCTCTGCACGTCGACGAGGACGTCACTCTTGCCCACGCGACGCCGTCTGACGTCATACAGGCAATAAGAGGTCCTCGCCGACGTGCCGATGACAGTACCAACATTTTTTTACGTGCATGAGAATAATAATAATAACCCAATGTAATGAAAGAGCAAATCAACATCTCTTAATATTGTAAATCACCCAACATTGCAATAAAATAGCTGTAGATTTAATATAACTTTTTTTTTTTTTTTTTTAAACAAATAAATATATTTATACATACGAATCATGTATATACACAATATATATAGATTTATCTATAAATATACACATATATACAAATATCATATATGCAAAAATGTATTGCAACTTTGAAGACCAAAAGGAGCACACTCAAGGATTGCTTGGAGAGACCAAAAAGGCAACGGGGAGGCGGGTGGGACCGTGAGGAATCCACAGGTAGCTAATGTATCCACCAGAAAAGTCGTTACCGAAGGTAAGTAACTCGTTCTTCTGATGGATACAACTACCTGTGGATTCCTCACCTAATGAATAGAGTCCCAAAGCAGTACCACGCCCGGCGGTGGGTGCCTAAATGGTCAAACCAAGAAATCCTGCAGCACTGACCGTGCAAAATGACCGTCCCTTCTGACCTCAGAGTCCAAACAGTAATGTTTCACAAAAGTGTGAAGGGACGACCAAGTTGCGGCCTTGCAGATGTCGACCACAGGAACACCCCTGGCCAAGGCCGAAGAGGCCGACTTAGCTCTGGTGGAATGAGCTCTAATGCCCTCAGGCGGATCCTTCTTTGCCAAAGAGTAACAGATTTTAATGCAAAGAACAACCCACCTGGAGAGTGTTCTCTTGTGGACTGCCTTTCCTCTCCTCTTGCCCACGTATCCAACAAACAGCTGATCCTCCAGCCTGATATCCTTCATTCTGTCGATATAGAAGCTCAACGCCCTTTTTGGGTCCAGGCGATGTAGTCTTTCTTCCTCCTTTGAAAGATGAGGCGGAGGATAAAACGTGGACAAAGTGATTGTCTGAGCCAAATGGAAGGGTGAAACAACCTTCGGAAGGAAAGCAGCCTTGGTCCTCAACACCACCTTATCCCCATAAAACATTGTATAAGGGGGTTTAACTGATAAGGCCTGCAACTCACTCACTCTCCTTGCAGATGTTATAGCTACCAGGAATACTGTTTTAATAACCAAATACCTTAAGGGGCAAGAATGCATAGGCTCAAAAGGGGACCCCATAAGGAAAGACAGGACCAAGGACAAATCCCATTGAGGCATAACGAATGGTTTTGGAGGATATTGATTCAGAAGACCTTTCAAGAACCTGAGAACAATAGGGGATTTAAATAACGACGGTTGGTCTGGAAGACAAATGAAGGCTGATAAGGCCGACAAATAACCCTTAATGGTAGCCACTGCACAACCTTTCTGCGCTAGAGACAGTGCAAAAGACAAAACATGTGACAGATGAGCATGTAATGGATCAATCTGCCTCTCTCCACACCACATAACAAATTTAGACCACCTATTAGCGTAGATAGATTTAGTGGAGTGTCGCCTGGCCGCTAAGATAACATCCACTACATCAGGCGGGAGAGAGAAGGAACTCAGGTTGCCCCGTTCAATCTCCAAGCATGTAGGTGCAGACTCTGGAGGTTGGGGTGTAGAACCTGCCCCTGCGACTGCGAGAGGAGGTCTGCCCTGAGAGGGAGACGGAGCAGAGGGCACAGTGAGAGTTGGAGAAGGTCGGAGTACCATACCCTCCTTGGCCAATCCGGAGCTATTAAGATGACTTGGGCCCGGTCTTGGCGAATTTTCCTCAATACTCGAGGAATCAAGGGTATGGGGGGAAACGCGTAAAGCAACTGGTCGTACCAGGTTATCTGAAACGCGTCCCCCAACGCTCCCTGCATCGGATACTGGAGGCTGCAGAATAACGGGCAATGCGCGTTCTCCCGAGTGGCAAACAGATCTATCCGAGGAAACCCCCACATCTGGAAGATTAAACAGACTTGATCTGGATGGAGACGCCACTCGTGGTCTGCCGAGAATTGGCGACTGAGACTGTCCGCACGTACATTCAAGACCCCGGCCAGATGATTTGCCACCAAACAAATCTGATGGTCCTTTGCCCAGGACCATAGCCGAAGAGCTTCTCTGCAGAGAAGGTACGACCCTACTCCTCCCTGCTTGTTTATGTACCACATCGTGGTAGTATTGTCCGTCAGGACCTGTACCGACTGACCACGAAGGGATGGGAGGAAAGCCTTGAGAGCCAGACGTACAGCCCGTAACTCCAACAGATTGATATGAAACACCTGTTCCTCTGGAGACGAAAGCCCTTTGATCTCCAGATCCCCCAGATGAGCTCCCCATCCTAGGGTGGAAGCATCCGTTATTACCGTGGCCACTGGTGGCGACTGCGCGAACGGCTTTCCCTGTGAAAGATTGTTGCCCGCAATCCACCACTTCAATTCCACAGCAGCATCTCTGGAGATCTTGACAGTGCCTTCTAAATCTCCCTTGTGTTGAGACCACTGCCTTCGGAGGCACCACTGAAGAGCCCTCATGTGCCAGCGAGCATGCGTGACCAACAGAATGCAGGAGGCGAACAGACCGAGCAGACGAAGGACCTTGAGGACTGGAACTACCGCTCCATTTCGAAACATTGGAACCAATTCCTGAATATCTTGAATCCGCTGAGGCGGAGGAAAGGCTCGACTCAATGTTGTATCCAGTACTGCCCCTATGAACAGGAGGCGCTGAGAGGGCTCCAGGTGAGATTTGGGCACGTTCACCGAAAAGCCCAGGTCGAACAACAACTGGGTTGTTGACTGCAGATGATGCGACACAAGCTCTGGGGACTTGGCTTTGATCAACCAGTCGTCCAAGTAAGGGAATACTGCTATCCCCTTCCTTCTGAGCTCCGCCGCAACCACTGACATCACCTTCGTGAAGACTCGAGGTGCTGAAGTAAGACCAAACGGGAGGACCGCAAACTGATAGTGCTGCGACCCTACCACAAACCGGAGATACTTCCTGTGCGACTTGAGTATCGGGATATGAAAGTAAGCATCCTGCAAGTCGACAGACACCATCCAGTCTTCCTTGTTCAACGCCAAAAGCACCTGTGCTAGGGTCAGCATCTTGAACTTTTCCTGTTTGAGGAACCAATTCAAGATCCTCAGATCCAGGATTGGTCTCAACTGACCATCCTTTTTGGGAATCAGGAAGTATCTTGAGTAACAACCTCGACCCTTTTCCTGCTCTGGGACCAACTCTACCGCGCCCTTTGAAAGGAGGACTTGAACCTCCTGTTCTAGTAACAGGAGGTGTTCTTCTGAACAATAAGATGGGCGGGGCGGGATGAGGGGCGGGAACTCCCGAAAAGGAAGGGTGTAGCCTTTTCCCACAATGCCGAGAACCCAAGTGTCCGTTGTGATAGACTTCCACTTGTGGAGAAAATGCTGTAATCTTCCCCCTACAGGAGAGGAGTGAGTGGGAAACGGTGGAAGCCTAAGGCTGCTTCCCCTGCTGCACCCCTCCAGAGGACGAGGAAGAGGCAGAGTGCTGTTGAGAGGCTCCTCTGGTACGGACCCCACCCCTCCCTCTAAATGACCTATAGGGGAGGGAAGAGGCGGGTTGCTGGAACCGCCCCCGAAAGGAAGAGGAATAAGAGCCACGCCCAAATCCCCGAAACCTCCTGAAAAATCTAGAAGAGGCAGAGGAAGAAGGAGCTTGCAGTCCTAACGATTTGGCTGTGGCTCTGCTCTCCTTAAATCGTTCCAAGGCCGAATCCGCCTTGGCCCCGAACAGTCTGTCCCCATCAAACGGAAGGTCCAGCAGGGTCGACTGCACATCCGCAGAGAACCCTGAGTTTCGGAGCCAGGACTGTCTTCTTGCCACCACAGCCGTGCCCATTGCCCTGGCCACCGAGTCGGTCGTGTCCAGCCCAGACTGGATAATCTGGGTCGCGGCAGCCTGGGCGTCCGAGACCACATCCAAGAGACCCTGGGGGAGCTCCGTAAATGAGGACGAAATATCATCCATCAGAGCATGGATGTACCTCCCCAGAATGCACGTTGCGTTGGTGGCCTTCAACGCCAAACTGCATGACGAAAATATTTTCTTGGACTGCGCATCCAGTTTCTTGGAGTCTCTGTCTCCAGGCACCGTCGGGAAGGAACCAGGCGCTGACTTTGAGGAACAGGAGGCTTGCACCACCAAACTCTCCGGCGTAGGGTGTCTAGAGAGAAAGCCAGGGTCAGATGGTGCAGCTCGATACCTCCTGGCCACAGCCCTATGAACGGCCGAGGAAGACACCGGCTTCTTCCACACCTCCAACACCGGATCCAGCAAAGCCTCATTAAATGGCAAGAGAGGCTGAGCTGCAGCAGAGGCCGGATGCAATACCTCTGTCAGCAAATTCTGCTTCGCCTCTGCCACCGGCAAAGGCAGGTCCAAAAAGCTCGCTGCTTCCTCACCACAGCATGAAAGGAAGCAGCCTCCTCCGTATATTCCCCTGGAGATGAAAGGTCCCACTCAGGGGAAGTGTCCAGTCCACTGGCTGTATCCAGACCATGCAGTCCGTCTCCAGAGTCCTCAATCTCTCCCTCCTCTAGGACTCGCTGGGACTCCTGCTCTTCTAAAAGACGAAGAGCACGCCTCCTCGAATGAAGTCTCTCCTCGATACGCGGAGTCGACATGGCCTCCGCCGACGTCGAAGAACGGCGCCGATCGCCAGAAGCATCTGACGCCGCGTCCGGCGCCACAGGCAGCTTCGGCGCCGAGGCAGGAGCTGGAGGACGAGGTCTTGGAGCCGATGGACCAACCGGAGTCACAGGGCAAAATCCTGACTTCGACGGAAGGGCAACCTCCGGGGCCGAAACATCCGAAGCCACCGGAGCGGCCACCGACGCCGGTACCGGCGCCGAGCCCACATTCCCGAAAGGGAGAAAGGGCATAAAGGGTGCCGGCCGAAGAGGCGCAGGATCACCCAAGGAAAAGGTCAAGGGCCCCGAAGGACCAGCCGGAGCAGCTCCTGGAGCCATCTGCTGAAAGATGGTATACATCTCATTAAGAAACGCGGTACTATCGGCTCCAGGAGTGGGAAAAGCCGGATACTGGGGTGCCTGGATCGAGGGCGACCCCGACGCCGGCCTCGACGTCTGCGACGCTGGAGAAAACACAAGAGGCTGCACCACCTCAATCACCGACGCCTGACCAGGCGAAGTCGGTGACGCCGGAGAGGGCAACGGCGTCGAAGGATGCGCCGTGACCGTGGGGCTGACCTCCCAAGTCTTCCGACGCCGAGCCGAAGGTGACCTCGAACGAGACTCCTTGCTGGAATGACGTTGTGAGTCTCTACGGCGCCGGGAGTCTCGATGACGCCGGTGAGACCTTGTCGAAGAAGACTTCTTATGATGTTTCTCCTTCTTCTTTGCCATGAATAACTTGGCCTCACGCTCTTTGAGGGCCTTCGGATTCATGTGTTGACATGAATCGCAAGTCGAGACGTCGTGGTCGGAGCTCAAACACCATAGACAGTCGGAGTGAGGATCTGTAACTGACATCTTGCCCCCACACTCTCGACAGGGCTTGAAACCCGACTTCCTCTGAGACATTATTACCACAAAGAAGACTACGCAGCAGACAATACACTGTAACCACGAAGGTAACAGTAGCTCCCTCGAAGATAACCGTTTCGAATGCACGGAAAAAAGGGAACTGTCATCGGCACGTCGGCGAGGACCTCTTATTGCCTGTATGACGTCAGACGGCGTCGCGTGGGCAAGAGTGACGTCCTCGTCGACGTGCAGAGACTAGTAAGAAGATTTCCGTCGAATGCTGGCGCCATGGGAGTATTCATTAGGTGAGGAATCCATTAGGTGAGGAATCCACAGGTAGTTGTATCCATCAGAATGTTTGGTGTCTCAGAGAATGGCTGCTGCTACATTTATGAGTGCACCCAATGTTTCTTACAGCAGTGCCTCAGGGCAATTCTTGCACTGGAAAGCGGGATAGTACTCATAGGAGGTCTTGTGGTCAGGGTTCAGGGAGTGGCAAAGAGGCAGAGGTTGCAAATGCCATGCTGGACCACCCATGGGAACTTTGTGTTCTACCCAGGACAAAATTAGAATGGCGTTCTTTCCATCACCATCTTCCTCCTGCATTTTCTGTGAAACGCCAATTAAAGGTAAGGTCAATGCCCAAGCGCATGGTGGACTAAGTCCTTGACTCAAAGCTGTTTTGAAGATAAATAATGTCTGGGCCCAACACTGGATAGAAGGAGCACGCAGAGCAGGTGTACCTTCAGCCACACATTCTGCAAACAGAGTGTAATCCATACTCTGGATATTATGTGCCAATCTGAGTCCTGGATTGATTCAAAAATACATTGGAGAACTGTGGTGGTTCAAGAGGAGGGCACATCTTTTTTTTCCATTCAATCTAAAGGCATACCCTTCCACAACAACCCTACAGTGGACCGCTAACATACAACCGTAACGTTGAACCGTACAACATGAAATGTTATGTTTGTAGTTTTCTTTAAATTAGCTAAATTTCCATTACAGCACTATTCTAGTTCATGTACTTCATAAAGAACTCAACACAAGACCAGACCAAGTGAAAAGAAAATAATTTTATTTTTCAGTGTTTCCATCATGGAAAATACTGCTTTGTTGATGCAACACATTGCAAAAAAAGATCTCTGCTTTTCTTTAAACAACTACAATATTTACAATATTTTCAATGACATACATACAAGGCAGACACACACACACACACAGGCACACAAAGTACATTTAACCCTATCTGTGGTCATGATTCTTTTGCTGGTAGAGGATTCATAAGCTTTTTAGTAGCCTACTGTTATCTAAATATCACAGAATATTCCCTTTAATGTTGATTGCACAATTATTACTTGGTTCATCCCTCCACGTGCACAGTGCTATGTTCTCCAGTTATTCTCTTGTAGCTGGGTGAACAAATGTGGATTATGGCCTTGCACAAGAACCATCTTTTCTTAGGTTTGCTGCAAAACTAAATTTCACACATTGACAAAGGTTTGAAAGATATCTGCTGCATAGAATGCGAACTTTAAGGAAACAAATGAGTAGGCCAGGTGTTTGGGAGTTTAAGGACATTAGCATTTGTTAAGTTTCCCAGCAGCCACTTTTCATTCTTTACTGCTTGAGTCACAAAAATGAAACTTAACATCCAGTGGCTCAACCATGAGGCCAGCTGAACTGTCCCGTTTCTATGAGGACGTTTGAGAGAAGTTGGATTAAGGTAATGTCTCTTGCCCACAAGTTGGTGCCACTTTCTTGGCCAGCCTTGCTATATCACCCTTGTGACGCATACAGACAAGAGTAATTAACGTGGGAATACACCTGCCCCGCCCTCACTTGATAGTAATTGAGAGCTGTGCAGAAAACTGAAAGGATCTGCAGGGCTAATAATTATGTTCTCAAAATGCTTCTTAATCAAGAAGTCTGCTAAATGTTGTACTTTGAAATCGTACTCCCCAAACAGTACAAAATACTCACTGCCCTTTAACCATGGCGTAAAATCAAGTCTGATTCATGGGATTAAACAGACTCAGAAAAGCTCTCAAGAGCAAGGCTAGCAGGGCAATAACAGCCCTGAAACAATTCTGCTGAGAGTTTATACCAGTTGCATGAGCCTCAGGCACAAACTGGCCATTACTTTTCACATCCGTGGTACACTAAACAGGGTTTTACAGGTTAAAACCAACTTTGAGGCCGTGGGGAGTGCGTAACAGATGGTAATGTCCGCTATCCACATGCACTAAAAATGTAGTGGTACACTAGAAACTAGTAGCGTTTGCAAACAGACATTCCCCAAATTAGTTTCCTGTAGAATACTTTTCTTTACCTCAAAGAAATAATTAGGCAGGAGACTAGGCCTGTCGCTGTGAAGGCTATACAGAATTTAAAAAACTGAAAAATCTGGGCTAAAGTGAAACAGGAAGACAAACTTTTTACGAGTAAAAGGTAAGTGGAAAGGGGAACACGATGGACTGATTATATTTTAAATTATTTTCAAAATATCACGGCTTCTGTTTGTAAATCGGGGTTTAAAGGTATGCTCCTTCGATTGCCTTTTGCTATCCCTACAGAAACAAAATAACAGAAATAACTCATGAAAGATTTAAACCAAGCAGTTCACGCTTCAGTTCAGACGTGTCAATGCATAGTGAAGAGTTCACTTGATACAGAGAAGGCGGATGCTCTCAGTCTATAGGCATGTTTCACAGATAGTCCACATTACAAAATTAGCTTTCAGAACAACAGCCGGTATAAGTTATGGGTATAAAATAGTTGGACAGTAAGAACCTTAGTTGTATTTGTTTTCACTGAAGTCTTTGCAACTTTGTTGCTTCCCTGAACACAAACAAAAGAAGAAGAAAAACACAGATATGTGACAACACAAATATTTCACAATTATAAATATTCAAAAATTACAGTTACATACAATATAATCACTGGAAGAAATTCAAGTTAAAAATAATGAAAAGGCGAGATGGTATTAATATATGTGTGAGGGTCAGGGCTGTGCTAGACAGAGCACAGGAAATATATATATATATATATATATGTATATATATATATATGTGTATATATATTTATACACATATACACACTTCTACTGGTCTCGGGTATAATCACACAGGCTGATAACTGTTGGAGCCTTAAACACTGCAGCATGTATAGACTATCGAAAAGCAATCTGGCTATGTCCATCAACTGGATCTACCTAGCCTAGCCATTCCATCAGTGATTCATGGGGGATCTGTAAAATGAAATGTGTTTGTAAATTTGTGGTGTGCATCTTGTAAACAAAATTCGAAAATCAGTCTGCGACAACAAAATGAAAAGCCTCCCAACAGCCTGAAAGAGGTCCAGAAAATATAGATTGTCCAATTTTAGTAGCATGCATGGTTTAACAGATGCGGATTTCTGGAAGTTACTTAATAGTGTTTTGAACTCAGAAGACTGCTGATGAACGCGCAACAGTTGTAATGGAGATCAACTAAACAATATGTGCAGGTGGGAAGTTACTCTGCTCACATCTTTGGGGAAAACGGGGGACCAGGACCCGCAAACACGATGCCCCATCAAATGGCTGCAAACACCAATGTGCTGTGCCATGAAGACTCGCCGTTGCAGGTGTGGGCTCAGAACCTGCCCCGAGCAGGCTGGCATGAAGCCCAGGGATGGTATGCCCCCTGATAAGGCATGCATAAGCAGCGATACCCATGCCAGCATTACAAAAGGTGAATTGGTTATGCTTCAATACATGTTTTAACGCAAGGTACGCAGAAATCTACATTTGTTGTTCAACATGACCAAATGCCCGCTATATGTATCGCTAAGACCAGGAACAGCTACCCATGTATCCTATAATAAAAAATAAAAAAAATGTTGGGAACAGAGATCTTGTCCCCAACACTGCATCACCAGCCAATCATAGTCCCTGTGCCATCTTTAAGTGGTGTTACTGCCAAATTACTTTTCTTTCAAAATTTTCATAAACACACATCTCGGGATTTCCAAATTATAATACCTTAACTGAAACGGTACTCCATTTCTATACCATTGAAAACAAAGTTATATCGTAAAAAATGAGTAAACCTTAACACAGATTAACAATCAAATCAAACAAACATCGTCACAACAAAACTTTGGAGGCTAGAGGGTGGGGGAGAAAAGTAGCAAGAGCAGAGAAGGCGAAAGGATTTGTAACTACAAAGGGAATTTAAATTATGGTATATTATCTTTATATATAAATACAAGTTCTGATAAATCTCAGACATTTTAGTGCATTGCTGTAAAAAAGAAATCATAGTGCAGTATTATTTGCAGTTTGCTGTTCAAAATGGAATATGGTACAATTGTTTAGGTTTGTGTGTCAATCGCCAACACATTCACCTCTTTACAGAGTGGAAGTATTCTTTTATTGTTTACCACGTGTCCATTTGCATGTTTAAAAACACATAAGGTCCACAAGCTGTATGTGAAATCATGGCAACTATTTTTGGCAAATAAATTATAAAGAGAATATATCGCATGAACTTAAAAATACAGTATGTTGAGTTAAAGCATTTGAAATGCATAGAAATAAATATTTGTTTCTTATGGTGAGATGCGTGATCTCAGACAGGGCTTTTCGATGCAGATGCTGTCTATCTGCAGGTAAAGCAGAACATAAAAAAATATATAGAAAACATCTGGGCTTCTTCTGGCCCTTAGAGCATCAGTTTTCTCCTGCAACCAGACAGATTTCCCAAATCATGTGATGTTGAGGAGAGAAGGGACCCATCTGAAGATTTTCCAATCACCTGAGTCCTATAAATGGTGACTTTCTTTTTTTAAAGCATCAGCTCACACTTCAGCCCCAAGTTCCATAACTCCAGATTCAATCACAGCCACGTATCTGTCCTCAACTTGAACCAGGAGGATAGTTTTATCAATATGGGACCGACTACCTGGATCTCTGCTGCAAGGCACCCAGCGGTGAATTACCTGGTGGCAACAAACAGATAAACAAATGGTTATATTTGTGAATAGATCATTGCTATTTGGCAATGTCTCTACAATAACAAAACAACGAATCACAAAGCAATCACACAATCGAAAATTCGACAACCGAGGGACTAATAATTCAGGTATCTGAAGTCCACTGCCGTTTCCAAACATCTGCCAGCCTCATCCATACAGGGATTAGGAGAAAACATGAAAGCCAATGGAGATCTGTGGCAAAAGTATAGTGATGAAATGTAGCCCTAAAAGAGGCTCGAGGCATCAGAGACAGAATGCACCATATACAGCACTTATCAATGCACTGGGACAGAACACAAAAGGTAGTGCCACGATCCCGCGGACATTATTTTTAGGGGCTTCGCCACTGTGAATTACAGCATTTAGAACTGGGCAATGACACAAACTAAAAAGTCACCTACGGCCATATTTAGAAGCAGTGATCAAACATCTAAAAGCATGCTGATATAATGATCTTGGATTGAATTAACCTGTGTACCTGCATGTCAGGTATAAAGGTTCTTTCGCTGGAGTGGAGGCAGGAGGTGGTGTATTATATGGAGGGGTGAGTAGCTGGAAGATGTGTGTGTGGTTGGATGTAGTCGGTTAAGAGGTCTGTGCAGTATGGTTGCGTGTCTGGATGTATGAGCAGACAGAGCGAGGTTGGGCGAAACATGCGAGGGAACTGTGCTACAATGCAGTTCATGCCTTTACTGAAGGATGAAGCAATGTTCTCTGAAATATACGGTTCAACATGTAGACTACAGACAACACCAAGACTACTTGCATAAAGATGGACAGAAAAATCTGCAAAACTACTCAATGGCTGAGAACTTCATAGTGTTGGCAGGTATATGTTGAAGCATTAAAGCACATTGAATTTGGTGAAGAAATATGCTGAACCAAAGATGGTATCGTATAGTTGCAGAAAGTTAACCAAAGAAAATCATATTCAGGACTTCCTTAGGGAAGCTCCCAAATTGTCATCTGATGGAAGTTCAAGGACATGGGGCAGAGGTTTAGCCACATCCATACAATTTCTATCAACCAATATGCACTGGTTACCTCCTCAAAACATAACAAACATAAGATAGTATAACAATAATGGCAGAAGTATCCCCGTGATGGGCACTAATCAGAAATAAAGCTGCCCAGAAAATAATACAAGTAGCCCATCCAAGAGGCAAAAAGAAAGTGCTATAATTGTTAAATCAAAGAAGCGCCTAATCCTACCAAGGCACTCTTTCAGGTGAATAAAGAGATGGGGTCACCAGAAGCGCTGCATGTTCACGTCAAGATGCCAGGTAACTGGTGGGATACAGTCTAACATTCTTTCAAGGACAGAACTTATCCATGGTAAGACAAAGTGCAATACAGGAGACAGCAACACCTCCGCATAGAAACCCAGGCACTTGTCATGCGCTTCAGTTTCAGGGAGGTTCCCTTGAGGAAACCATCTGGATTGTGATGGCTTAGAAACAGACTTATTATCCAGGTGGACTTTGCCTTCCACGTGTGACTGAACGGTGTCCTACTGAGCTGGCTATGTATGGTGCACGGACATCCTCTTGTGTTTGGCGCGACATGACTATTTCATTTGAAATTTCAAAGTTGCCATGGGACAGCACTGCGGAGCCATTCATGGTCAATGGGAAGGATAATCCTTCGCCAAGCACCCAGCTGACCACCGGTCACAATCTGAAAGGACAAGGTAGTTTCATAAATCCAATCCCTGTTAAAAAACTGGGGTCATTATCATCCAATGTTTCTGCCAGGTTTTCAAAGCCATGAAAACCTATTTTACTTAAAATCATACCACAACTGACTTCTGTTGCGCCGTGCCTTACCCCGGAAGAGGCACAAGCGCAACTAAAAAGAACGAGACAGATGCTTACCTGGCCCTCCATGCCTTCCTGAGGGCTCCAATCTTTCCAGCTGCTCCTCCCAGCCTTCAAACGAATGGTCTCATCCGGCCACTGCAGCTCTTTTCGTTTGGACAGGTTAATCGATTCCAACACTTGACTGGGATCCACGATCTACATAATTAGCCGGGAAGGAAAATGCATACGTGTTAGTTTTGCTACACGCTACACGAACCACAGTGCTTTTAGAAGTTTACTTAACACTAAAGAAAATTCTTTGTAGCAACTAATTAAAAAGCAAGCAGATAAAAACAATAGTGACTTGAAAAGACCTTTTAGGGACAGGAGGTATATTTTTAAATATACATTTATTATTTAATACTTTTCTTCAACTTTTTGAGGCGCACAGGAGGATATCATAACACGACAATTTAAGCATGCAACCTCTGCGGCGCTGATCCACTACTCGCGCCCATTGCACTAGACAGTGCGTTTGGGGCAAGAGGAGAGGGCGGCCTTGCAAACTTGCTACATCTACAAGTAGAAACATTCAATGAGTTATTTTGGAGGACTAGGCCAGAGCCGCAGCAACTGAGACGGCTTCATGCTGTAAGTACTGTCTGGAAGGGCCTGCTAATGGAATTGTGATGCTAAATGTTTTAGTTCCTTGATTTGTCCACTGAAGTGCTGTAGACCAGTTCCTTTGAATAAAACGAGGACTTTTTATGAAAAAATATTTATTTAAAAATGACCTGTTTGTATTTCCTCTACACTGAGCACATAGCTGACATTATTTTTGGAGGCACGTGGATTTGAGGCTGGGTTGATACCAGCCACCCCGACTGATGTTATAAGCGAATATCGCAAGTGGACAGCCTGTGGTATCGTTGAGAGAATCAGAGGTATACACAACCTCAAAGAGAAGACAGAGGTTTCTTCATGTAAGACAAAGGAACACTTGTTCAATAGGATGCACTATAAGAGAGTGGAAACTACCAAGAAGAAGTTGAAAAAAAAACATAAAATAAAGTCACAATTCTACCACTGCACGTGATTAAATCTCACATCCCACAAGCCAGTACAAGGGGCATGATCTTTTGTGCACAGTATGAAACCGAGGGCTCTTCGTTCTGCACAGCACAATGTGCAGTGCTTGTCATATGCAATGCAGAAAGCTCCAGCGCCATACTGGTCGCGAGTAAGCATTGGGTAAAGTGCTTTGTCAGTCCGGGCATCTAGGAAACAAAGCACCTTTTACTTTAGGAGGCTTTCCACATAATACATAAACAAATGAAGGGAAGCACAGATAAGCCATGTTTCCGTACTCTACATCAGCTGAGATAGTAACCTGAATAACAAGCCTTTTGCCATCCTTATGGCGGAAGTCGAATTTTCCTCTACATTCTCCCGCCAAGGAAACATTAACAGGCCAGTTTATTTATCTGGGGAATAAAATTTGGCCATCAATGGAACAAGATACTCAGGCGGCAGACTATGGTCACTGGCAGTTACCAGCTAAGATTGAAAGGCCACCAACTGAGGTGCACATAGAAGGGGGCCCTTCACGAGAAGAAATTCTATCAGAATTTAACTGTTTCCTCTCCCTCAGTATGCAATAGATGATAAGCTCTCCTTATTGAGGAACAATTTAGAAGAAGCAGTCAGCGGCGGCTGCCGCAAATATCAAGGGGTGGAGGTGTTGGGGTGGGGGGATTGAGAAATAATTAAATTAAATTAAAAAAGAAAAAAGTACAGTTTCCGCTGCCATCTCCTGCCGCCTCACTCGTCGCTCCTTTCCTGTTCTGGTGTCCCTGCAATCACTGGGACACCAGGAGTGGCTCCCCAGCAATCCTGGTGCTACTTTCATGCTAAAGCCAGTATGAAACCAGCACCAGGATTGGTCAGAGCTGCTTGGACTGCAGCTCAGAGACAACCCTGGTGCCTGTGCAGTTTCTCCAGCCTGGATGTTCAACACAGCAAGGCTGGAGAAATCTAAGAGCGCATGTGTGTTTGGCCGACCTGAGATGGCCGGCTAAAGACATATGCGCCCTTAGTGCACTCTCTCCTGATCCCCTCCCCCCCACCCCCCTTCCAGGCTCCCAAGGCCCAGCCCCACCCCTCCCTTCCCTTCCTTTCCCTGCACATGCTGGCTGAGCCAGCAGTAGAGAAGAAAAATAAAACAATAATGAAATATTGTTTTAGTTTTCGGCTGCTGGCTCTTGGCCAGGAAGGTAACGCCCCCTCTGCCACTGCGGAGGAGCCACCCCTGGGAGCAGTACTTGCATGTCTGTATATTCATAAAGCTCAAACCAAGCTACATAATCCGTGCCCCACAAGTGTCAAGCCTGTCAATACTCCACAGTTCAAACACCTCAAGTCTAACATTAAGGTGTAACGGAGACTGCCTGCAGCATTTCAGTCAATACTGTAGTAAGCTATTTGAGGGTCCACAAATAAACCCCCCCCCCGCCCCCAACCCCGAATTTACTGAAGGAGGTGCAGTAACATTCAGTGGTTGATAATGCTGAAATCACCTGAGAGATCTAGCAACATCAGAGCTGTGGCACCCAGAAGGAGACAATCTCCAAAAAGTATTTCCAGGAAGACTCTAATAGCCAGAAATCTTTTAGATCAACATCTGGAAAGACATTATCTACTTGATTCCCTCACCTGCAAGGTGGAACAACTGCCACCAACTAAAACCAAATGTAGCAAGCCAACGAAGATTTAACACTGAAGGAAAAAGACACCAAAAATCATAAACATAGGTCTAGCGCAGTTGTCTGGTTCAGTGATGCTGCTGTGTCAGTTGGAAGAGAGTCTAAAATTGATCCCTGCAGCAAAAATTAAGTGTCTCAATATTAAACTCAAATTGAGGGTGTGAACCAAGTGCACATCCCAAAAAGTTGAACAGTGTTAATGTTAAGTCTCCTATTAGTAGACACTGTATGACACACTGACGCTCCATCCTAGAGCATGAAAACTGCAAACTAAGCAAAGAAAATGAACAACATCTGAATCATCTGGTAATCTTACCTGAACCCTATAAATAACATCCTCCTTTTTGGCTTGTGTAGTGTTTGCGTGGCTCGAAGTGCTACCAGTCTGTGTATCATTGGTATTACTCCCTCCTTCTGTCCCGAGAAAACCCACCAAAGCATGCCGCTTGCCTACTGGGATGCTTTGACTTGAACTGCTAGACGAAGGCATGCCAACTACGACTGCCTGGCCTGTCGAGTCTGTTTGGTTCACCATGGAAAGTCGGGACTGAATAGACGTGGGGAGATTCCGGAGGGATATTTGACTTGTCGAAGAGCGGCGACAAGGAACAAATCCTGTAGTAGAAGTTCGCAGGGAGGAGTGTCGGCTGTTGTAGTAGTAAGATGACTGGCTGGCAACGGAAGCACGAGCAGGAGAATGTCTCACCAGGCTGGACTGAACAGAGTGTGAACTCTGACTTGTTCCTAAAGTTAAAACAAGGCAAATATGAAATTAGATGCCACTTAAAAATGCTGAATACAGAAGCAAACATATTTCTTTAGCACACAATAATAAAAGAAGTCCCTCGGTATTCCAACAGTTGTGTATCATTCACTATTTTGATCTCTACCAGTCTCAATCAATTCAAGTCAATGGCAACACTTGCGCATTTTCTAATACTTTGTATGTCGTGCAATCTGCCTTTGAATAAAAAGGACATTTAGTTTTTCTGATATAATTTGTATTTTCTGCATATGTAACCCCACATTTCATATTTAAGTTATTTTGAAAGCATATTTCTCATTTGCAAACAAACTGCATTTCGTGTTGTTTGCACACATGCAACATGTAACATTTGCTTCATTATAGTTTGACCGTGTGTCAATTATTAAAATGTACATATTCACACGATGTATAAGGTTTTATACTAGTAGGTGAAGGTGCAACAAGAATATGTTAATTCTTGCATTTGACATCATTCGATGCGAGGTCTGCCATTTTCAAAGTAATTTGCAAAGTGTTTTGACGATGGTTACAGGCAAGAGTCAGACAGAGAGAAACTTTAGACATCCAGAGAGACTATGATCGGGCAAGCAGAAGTAGTAAACCTCCTTTCAGAAGGCCCCAGGTAGTCACCTCTGAGCCAGTCTGGCCCTATCAGCTTGCTCGACACGCCACAGTTACAGAGCACAGAGATAGCCAATGATTTTCTTCATAAGTGCATCCCTTCTGGTTTTCTACTAAGGCATGCAGGGGTATTAGGCTACCCCAGAAACTTGGACAAGCCATTTTGGTGCTAAGACAGCTTCGCTTGAAGCAAGAAGGGAGGTGATGGATGACAGAGACTGGTCCCATCATTTCCACGCAGGGAAGTTCTGAAACACCGTTACAGTGTTGCAATTCTTTCTAATAATTTGTTTATTAACTGTTCTGATGGCAACTGTATTGTTCATTTTAAAGTTACAACTATACACATTATATGCACTGGGACAGGACACGGATTTTACTAAAAGCATAAAACACATTCCTAGTGTGGATTCTTGAGTGTGTCTATTCATGATGAGGCTAAACTCACTAACAACAGATAGCCCTGTGAGTCTCTCAGGACTGATCATTACACGGAATGCACAATCCTAATGTAATGTCTAGGTGGTGCTTGGCTACGGTCCAGTAGGGTTTCTGTCTTCAGTTGGTAAGTTGGCATTGAGCCTGCGCTTTCACCAGAGGGCCAAGAACCTCTAACCTTAGGCAGTATTTTGCAAGAAAAAAAAAAAAGAATAACTTCATGTCCGCAGATGCTATTCTCATAGCGCCTCTCCGTTGCCACAAAATAAAGACTTTTCCGCTAAAATTACAGCTTAACCTTTATATAATGTATGGCAATCCATTTTAGACCCAATTATCCTTAAATATGAAATTTGTTTTCTAAACCACTTCTACCAAATTCTCCCAATTTCGTGCATTTTCCAGCATTCGGCATAGCGCTTTACATATCTTTAGTAGTAGTAATTACTGGAATAGAGACAAGGATATCTCAGATATACAAAATTATATTGTCCAAGTTTCTAGAGGAAAGAAATGTCTTTAAAAAAAAAAAAAAACTGGGCCACTACAAACACTGGGAAGGCGTTTGTCTCTTTGGGTCTGCCTTACAGACAGCCTTTCCGGTCTGTTGCCTAAAGACCTGTTGTGGACCGTGCCAAAAACAAGGCAGTGGTCGCTGAGCAGATCCACTGTTTACTGTTGCGGGTCTTTACTGTCACACATTTGTTTGCTTCTGGTTCTATAGCTTGTCTTCCTATCCGCCTCTTTAACATCCTTTTAATTAGCTAACTTGTATCCTTCCACAGATCACATTTAGGAAACTACTTTTTTCTTTTTCTTCAATCTCTCAATGAGAGTGGATGTGTTTACTTCCTCTTGCGCCACTTGCACTGCATGCTCTGTGTTGCTCCCTCCACCTGCTTGCTCCCTCATATGCTTTTTGTACCACGGGCACCCCTCGCCTACCCAAGTGCCCTATGCTGCTTCCTCCTCCCTCCAGATTGTCCACTACTTCCCAGTCCTTGGCTTTTCACATATTATTTTAAATAATTCCCTCCTCCCAACTTGATCTCAAAGGTCACCTATTGCTTTCCTCGCGCACTCTCTGCTGCTTCTACCCATCCAGTCCTTCGCTGCCTCCCCCCAACTTCCTGTCCTAAAAAAAAAAAAAAATGTGGCTGCCACACAATGCTTAAAAATCACTTTAGTGCAGGTCATTTTTTTCTATTTGCTGCAGAAAATGGCATCCGGCATCTAGAATCAATGAAATAAAAAATAAAAATGACAATGCTGCTTGCATTGTTCACGAAGCGATCGCATGCTGGGTGGCACGTGTACAACTACTGAATGATGCGCCTGCCAGCTGCGTCAAGACAAGTACGCACTCATGCATGCGTCGTTCAGCATCACCGAAAAAGCATTCAGCTTTTTGCCAATGCTGCACTGCACTACTAAACAGCTCCAACTAAGCCAATAGATCAACAATGTGAGATTTATTGGCTTCGTAAATGCTTGCTGTTCTTGAGAGAACAGCAGGGACAAAATGTAATGCCTCAGTTTTTAATTAGGTGAAGAGCCGTTATCTCCATCCAACATCTCGCCGCACACAAATCAGCCACCTATAACTAGGGCGAGCGAGGGCATGATGCCCAACACGTGCATCGCTAGAATAGGGTGGTGGCACATTTCCACTCTACTTTACCAACCCCAAGAAGACAGGACTCCTCTTCAATTACTCTCAAAATCCAGGGAACCACAGTAACCCTCAAGTGTGCACTAGCATACTACTGCACCCCAAACCCTAAAGAGTGCATGGGCTCCCCCCGATGCTCTGCTTGCACCTCACCGATTGGCAGCAATCAGGGGGATTCGCAGGTGCCCAGCTTCTGGCTCCATTAGGTGTCCCTGTACGACAACCAGACCGAGCGCGGAGATCCGCCTGACAGTGAACGAATATGAGGATTAAGCATTTCTTTTAAAGATTACACCTTACTTGGCTGGAGAGCTGTGTTAAATATACTACAACATTTATTTCAGAACTGGTTTTAGTTCATGCATTTTGTGAAAGGTTCCAAAACGTGTTTATTACAGTGATTGCTTGGAAAAACGTAAACACTGAAGAGCTTTCATAATGATTCACTTAAAAGCACTGCAAACCCCTTGAGGAAACCAAGGGAATCTTATCAGTTCTTACTTACTCAAGTGGCACGTGTACAACTACTGAATGATGCGCCTGCCAGCTGCGTCAAGACAAGTACGCACTCATGCATGCGTCGTTCAGCATCACCGAAAAAGCATTCAGCTTTTTGCCAATGCTGCACTGCACTACTAAACAGCTCCAACTAAGCCAATAGATCAACAATGTGAGATTTATTGGCTTCGTAAATGCTTGCTGTTCTTGAGAGAACAGCAGGGACAAAATGTAATGCCTCAGTTTTTAATTAGGTGAAGAGCCGTTATCTCCATCCAACATCTCGCCGCACACAAATCAGCCACCTATAACTAGGGCGAGCGAGGGCATGATGCCCAACACGTGCATCGCTAGAATAGGGTGGTGGCACATTTCCACTCTACTTTACCAACCCCAAGAAGACAGGACTCCTCTTCAATTACTCTCAAAATCCAGGGAACCACAGTAACCCTCAAGTGTGCACTAGCATACTACTGCACCCCAAACCCTAAAGAGTGCATGGGCTCCCCCCGATGCTCTGCTTGCACCTCACCGATTGGCAGCAATCAGGGGGATTCGCAGGTGCCCAGCTTCTGGCTCCATTAGGTGTCCCTGTACGACAACCAGACCGAGCGTGGAGATCCGCCTGACAGTGAACGAATATGAGGATTAAGCATTTCTTTTAAAGATTACACCTTACTTGGCTGGAGAGCTGTGTTAAATATACTACAACATTTATTTCAGAACTGGTTTTAGTTCATGCATTTTGTGAAAGGTTCCAAAACGTGTTTATTACAGTGATTGCTTGGAAAAACGTAAACACTGAAGAGCTTTCATAATGATTCACTTAAAAGCACTGCAAACCCCTTGAGGAAACCAAGGGAATCTTATCAGTTCTTACTTACTCAAGTGGCTCCACAGTTTAATCAAGCTGAAAATGTGTTCTGACAGGTGGCAGACTGGCTCGTTCCCAAGAGGCATGCAACAGCCTTATCCCTGCAAAGTGAATCCTGCGACCAGTAAAAGGACCTCAGCTCTGCTACCGAGCCAAGATACGTCAGAGACACTTGACGCAAATTCGTAATTGTTAAGCCAGAAGCACACGTATTCGGATACTACTTCTAACTAATAAAAATGTCAGCTTATAGTTAGCCTTTAACCCCTTCGCTGCCAGGCCTTTTCCCCCTCAGGTGCCAAGCCTTTTTTTGGCTATTTGGGGCAGTTCGCGCTTAGGCCCTCATAACTTTTTGTTCACATAAACTACCCACGCCAAATTTGCGTCCTTTTTTTCCAACATCCTAGGGATTCTAGAGGTACCCAGACTGTGGGTTCCCCAGAAGGAGGCCAATAAATTAGCCAAAATACAGGGAAAATTTCGTTTTTTTTAAAAAAATGGGAAAAGGGGGCTGCAGAAGGCGGCTTGTGGTTTTTCCCCTGAAAATGGCATCAACAAAGGGTTTGCGGTGCTAAAATCTCCAGCTTTCAGGAACAGGCAGACTTGAATCAGAAAACCCAATTTTTCAACACAATTTTGCCATTTTACTGGGACATACCCCATTTTTACAATTTTTTGTGCTTTCAGCCTCCTTCCAGTCAGTGACAGAAATGGTCATGAAACCAACCAATGCTGGATCCCAGAAATCTAAACATTTCTGAAAAGTAGACAAACTTCTGAATTCAGCAAGGGGTAATTTGTGTAGATCCTACAAGGGTTTCCTACAGAAAACAACAACTGAAAAAAAAAAATTGAAATTGAGGTGAAAAAATCTGCAATATTTTTCTACGTTTTACTCTAACTTTTTCCTGCAATGTCAGATTTTTTAAAGCAATATACCGTTACGTCTGCTGGACTCTTCTGGTTGCGGGGATATATAGGGCTTGTCGGTTCATCAAGAACTCTAGGTACCCAGAGCCAATAAATGACCTGCACCCTGCCTTGGGTTTTCATTCTATACTGGGTATACAGCAATTTTTTTGCTGAAATATAAAGAGTAAAAACTAGCTATCAAGAAAACCTTTGTATTTCCAAAATGGGCACAAGATAAGGTGTTGAGGAGCAGTGGTTATTTGCACATCTCTGAATTCCGGGGTGCCCATTCTAGCATGTGAATTACAGGGCATTTCTCAAATAGATGTCTTTTTTACACACTCTTATATTTGGAAGGAAAACATTTAGAGAAAGACAAGGGGCAATAACACTTGTTTTGCTATTCTTTGTTCCCCCAAGTCTCCCGATAAAAATGATACCTCACTTGTGTGGGTAGGCCTAGCGCCTGCGACAGGAAATGCCCCAAAACACAACGTGGACACATCCCATTTTTTGACAGAAAACAGGTGTTTTTTGCAAAGTGCCTACCTGTAGATTTTGGCCTCTAGCTCAGGCAGCACCTAGGGAAACCTACCAAACCTGTGCATTTTTTTTAAACTAGAGACCTAGGGGAATCCAAGATGGGGTGACTTGTGGGGCTCTGACCAGATTCTGTTACCCAGAATCCTTTGCAAACCTAAAAATTTGGCAAAAAAACCCCATATTTTCCTCTCACTTCGGTGACAGAAAGTTCTGGAATCTGAGAGGAGCCACAAATTTCCTTCTACCCAGCGTTCCCCCAAGTCTCCCGATAAAAATGGTACCTCACTTGTGTGGGTAGGCCTAGCGCCCACAAAAGGAAATGGCCCATAACACAAAGTGGACACATCACATTTTTTCACAGAAAACAGAGGTGTTTTTTGCAAAGTGCCTACATGTGGATTTTGGCCTCTAGCTCAGCCGGCTCCGGGGGTGGGGGGGCAGAAATGGCCTAAAATAAATCCCCCCCCCCCACCTCCCTCAGGAAGCGACCGTTGCCTACGGGGTCATTTCCCTTGCGTGACGGCGCAAAAAAAATAAATAGATCCCTGGTGCCTAGTGGTTTCTGCCCCCCTTGTGGGCAGATTGACCTAAAATCGGCCGATCTGCCCCCAAATGGCCTAAATACAATTTGTCGCTCCCCATCTCTAAAAAAAAAAAAAAAAAAAAAAAAAAAAAAAAAATAAGATTTGCCCTGGCGCCTAGAGGTTTCTGCCCCCCTGGGGGCAGATTGGCTTAATACCAATAGGCCGATCTGCCCCCGGGGGGTGGGGGTGCAGAAATGGTCTAAAAAAAATTCTCCCCCCCCACGGGGAGCGACCTTTGCTTACAAGGTCGCTCCCCTTGCGTGACGCCGCAAAAAAAAGATCCCTGGTGCCTAGTGGTTTCGGCCCCGCTTGGGGTCAGATTGACCTAAAATCGGCTGATCTGCCCCCGGGGGGAGGGGGGGATGGGCAGCACTCGGGGGGAGCGCAGGCCACACAGGCGATGCCAAGGACGTAACCATTACGTCCATGGCGGCAAAGAGGTTAAAAACAAAACAAAAACAAAAAATGTAGGTAGTGACTGTTGGAAGTTGGAATAGTGAAAATAATGACAGAATAGCAACAGTACTTTCAGAGTGAAATATGCCACCATTATGGGAAGAGGAAAGAGGGCAGGACAATGAGACCAACTTGCCAGTGGAGAACATTAGTCTGATGACCAAACCCTCAGTTCACTACCTATTCTGAAGGAGCCACAAGTAAAAGTTAATTACCTTCCATGACAATCTTTCTCATGAACACTTATCTACCTGCAGATTACTCACCTTTTGAATATTCCACGCGTCCGGGATTTCATCAATGGTAAGGGATGTCGGCTCCATCTCAGCACAAGAAATAATGTCATTGTGGTGTCACTAGAGCCAAAAAGTTACCCCGCTGGCACCCTGATGTCAGATTTCCTCACATTGTTTACGTACGTTTGAGGAAGACATGATGAGAACTCCATCAGATTGACAAGATGCAGTGCAAAATCTAGACAGGGAACCTTATAACTGTGGCAGAAAATCAGCCCTCAGTAGTGGGGAAGACGGTAGCGTTGGCAAGAAATCTTTAGGCAGACAGTATCCACCAGAAGGAAAGGTTTCTTACACGCAACCTTAGTTGTTCAGGGAAATCTCAACTGAAGTCATATGCACTTAATGATCCAACTCACATGCTGGATCATGGAGCACTTCTTTAAGAAAAAAACATCGTCTTAAGTGTTCATCTTCGCCTTACTTCAGGAAGGTCAGGTTTTAACACAACTTTAAACCATTTTTGCAGGCCATAAACATCTATTGTGGCCAATTCCTTTAATTTACTTTTAAAATAGACAAACTAATAACACCAAATAAGAACACTACCAGAAAAGGGTAACCTATCTTAAAAACCTCACTCACAAACCTTTTTCATAGGAAATGGGATTGAAGGAATCAAGGCAACCTACACATATAGGCTGCAGTTATGTTAAAATGAAAACGGATACTACACCTTTAAGGGCCCATAGTTCTCCAGTATCCCATAATGCCCAGCAGGTTCCAGAAACGTCAGTTCTTTTTTCTGGAACTCGCGACTGGAGCTCTGTAGTTTGGGCTTTTTTCATCTAAACTCGCTTCAAAATTGATACTAAACGTCATCACTCTGTCTTTTCAGGTCTAGAGAGTGTCATTTTTGGACTACAAAATAGTGATTTACAGCAAATAAAATCCTGTGCATATTTACCAAGTGTTATTCATGTGGCAAATATAAGGCAAAATCAGATCCGTACGATCTGTGTATACTTTGCCTTTTAAAGTCACATCCCAGACAGCTGTCACCACTGCAAGACCTTTTCCAGGTGAACCCTGTAGGGCATGAAGACGACTCGCCTAAATGGAAAAGAGATGTTGTGGAGGCAGCAACGGTGCTATCTGAAGACATCTCTCATGAGACATGAGAGGGTTAGCCCTTTACCAGTGCTCTGCTTCCACTAAGGAAGATCCAAAATGGAGATCCTCTGAAGAAGAAGGTAAGGACATTTTTCTTCCAACGGATACTTCTACCTGCAAACTGATCACCTTTCGAACAGATTTCACAAACAATACCCAACCAGGATGTGTGTCTGAAAGGCTGGTTAAACTAAGAAGTCATGGAAAGTGTGCAAATAACCTTCCTTCTGCACATCTGAATACAAACAATAATGCTTTGTGAAGGTGCAGAGAGAAGCCCAACTCGTGGCTTCACAGAGTTCTGTCAGGGGGACTCCTCTTGCTAAGCTGAAGCAGAAGTGCAAAGAGCTCGGATACCCTCTGGAGTATCCTTTGAAGCCAAGGAATAATAAGCGTGGATGGATCAAATGATCCAACTTGACAACCTCCACTTTTGGGAGGGAGGCTCTGTGAAGAGTCCGAGTTTAAATGGTAAGTTTATTCGGATATGAAAAACAGGACAGCACACAACTTCAACCACCGCGGATCCGTCCCAACCGTTCTCTTCTGTCAAGTCTTGTGCATAAATTCCAGAACGCACGGAAGACTTGACATAAGAACCCAACATATTCTTCCCCTTAACACATAAAAATTGTACCAAACGTATATCAACACTAGACATAAAAATATCACAACTATTGAACCAAAAGTACAAAGTCACGAAATTTTCTGGGGAGCATCCTGTTTCTAGACAAAGTCTACCTCTTCCTGTCCTTCGTCACACACCCTTCCTTGGAGGGTCTCACCAACTCCTTGTCAACACTTCCACATCACGTAGTGATTTCTTTCGCAGAATGTCCTTCGTTTCATGCTCCACTTTGGTGGACTCATCCCAATGTTTTGTCCAATAGTTCCACATCCCGAATAAGCTGTCCACCACCCTTTGGAACACAGCCAAAGCTAAGCCAAATGGCATGGGTCTAAATTGAAACAAACCTTCAGGTGTAATAAAGGCTGTCAAGTGCCTTGAATCAGGATGCAAATTAATTTGATGATAGGCCGAAGTCATGTCCAATAAACTGAACATGCTAGTGCTACCTAGTGTAGATAGCATTTCAACAACGTTAGGCAAGGGATGACAATCCACCCAAATGTGTGGATTGAGATCGCGCAAATCCACACACATGCAAGTGGAACCATTGGCCTTACGGGCAATCACTATGGGAGCCACCCAATCAGATGCATCCACCTTCTCAATTATGTGTTGTCCAGCTCACTTTTCAACTCCGCTCTCAGTGCTAAAGGTACTGTACGTACCCTATGAACCTTGGGAACAGCATTATCTTTCAACTTAATCTTGTACACAAAACTCTTGAACATACCAATACCATCCCTGAAAACATCTGGAAAAGCATCAACCCACATAGATCCTACAGACAACACATGGTTGTAATTTTTCCTTAGGATTACCTGATCGGGGTTATTAGGATCCAATAAAATACCTAAATTCCTTTGATCTTCCCAACTCAACAAACAGGTATCGTCTTCAGCTACATACACCACTCCTTTAGCCAAATTACTTTGGAAACTCAATTCAACCTCATACTCTCCCAAAACTTCCACCGGTTTACCACTATAGCCCACTGGCCTAATATGAGACTTCCTAAGCTCAATATGATCAAAATGTTCGCTCCATACCTTCTCACTCACAAGTGTGTAGGGTGAACCTGAATCAGGCACAACAATTATTTCACATCCATTGATTGAAAATTTAGAGGTACGGCTTGAACTTATAAAAAAAAATACACTGTCACCGCTACTATTGCCAATTTTAGAACCACAGTCGACAGTAAGAATTTAGTCATCCTTGCTAGTAGATGGATCTAAACCACCCATGTTGTCACTATGTAACTTAAGAACTTTATCCCTTAAACCAGACTGTGTAACGGCCCTACACATCCTTGCAAAATGCCCAATCTTGGAACACTTGGCACATCTCTTTCCCACTGCTGGGCAACTACTTTCATTACCTAAATGGGAGGAACTACCACACCTAAAGCATTCAATTTTCTTAGGGTTCTCCTTCCTAACTGATGTTTCAGCTTGGACATTCACTAGAGATTTGTTAGATTTCTGTTTGATTATAGCTACTCTATGAAGAGACTCCTTCTCACTTGCTGTGTTAATCTGTTGCATGAACATAGTAGTACTCTCAATCCTAGTGGCTATCTCCACCGCCTTTTCTAACGTTAAATTTGTAGTAGAGTTTCTTGTACCTTCTCGTTATTAGTTTTCTCAACGAGTTGATCCCTTATTACATCCTCACAAACCTTATAATCACATGAAACAGCTAACATTCTCAAAGCTCGCAAATGCTTCCCCAGGAACCTGTACTCTCTTGTAAAAATTGTGCCTTTTCCATAATAACATTTTTACATGCCTTAAATATAGCATCCAGAGACTTAATAGCAGAAGCGTATTCATCAATACCTCCATCCCCTTCTCCCACAGCCAATGGAATACACAATTAGGAAATGTGTTTTAAGATTTTGTGACCTTCTGGACCTAAACAATGACGTAACACAGCAAACTTTAGGAGTAAAAGAGTCACCATCAAGAGCGTCCAGATAACCTTCAAAACCTTCCTTCCACGAATCCCAATCCGCCTCTGATGAAACTGGATCAGGAGAAAACACAGGAGTGACATTAAGGTATAAGTCAGTTAGATAGTGTTGAATCTATCGTAACGCCATAAAATAGTAACAGATGAGATGACGCGCATAAGAGTGTGCGTATCACTGTTGAAATGGACGAAAGACTCTGAAGAGCATGAACAAAATGCCCAAACAAGAGACTCCAAATGCTACGCTATAATAAGATGTGCGTATCACCGCTGAAGAGAAGTCATGAAGACACAAACACTTTAAATGCTGAGGAAAAGGGTCTCAGTTGCCAAAAGAATCTCGTAAGTATCACAGGACCACGGAGAGCGGAGAAAGCGTCCCCGTTGCCTAGGAAACCAATCTGCCAGCAGACGCACGTGTACAAGGCATCTCCGTTGCTAGGGAACAGGACAGGAAGAGTCCTGATAGCGGAGGCACGAGGCAGTAACGACAGAGTGAGGCGCGCGCGTCCGTATGCTAGCACGCGCCACCAACACTCACCACACCTGGACAGATCTGCCTCAAAATCCAACGGCAGATGCACAGCAGAAGCTCTGAAGACAGAAGGGGAAAACCGCAAAGCAGGAACATATCCGGAACGGAGGGCGTCCGTCCAACCTGGTGCCTGATGGAAGGCAGCTGCAGCGTCGGAACACAAACGGAGCGTACATGTGGGCACAAGCTGTCCTGCTGTCACTCGTCACCAGTGAAGATTCCGGGTTTAAATGGTAAGTTTATTCGGATATGAAAAACAGGACAGCCACACAACTGCAACCACCGCAGATCCCGTCCCAACCGTTCCCCTCCCATTCTCTTATGTCGAGTCTTGTGCATAAATTCCAGAACGCGCGGAAGACTCGACATAAGAACCCAACACTGCCATTCATCTTGCCAAATCAGCCAATGAAAAGTTGTCTTTCAAGTAGAAAACTCTTGGTAAAAAAGGGAAACAGGGAAGGGGGATGGACGTTCATTATCTGTAACTCACTGACACATTTCACCGATTTAATAACTTTAAAAAAAAAAAAACAGTCCTAAAAGTAAGCAGTCAACAACTGGCAACTGCGCAGAAGTTTCGAATGATGAATACATTAAAAATGTGAGAAGATTAAGAGCCCATTTAAGTATTGAGAACGGAGTATGGGGATTGGGAGGGACATGTTGGTGAGACCCTTCAGAAGCCTCATGATTATGGGTGATTTGGTATGAAGATGATATTGGTTTCGAAGATAGTGAAAGGCTGACAATGCAAGTAGCCGTTTACTGTACCCACTACATAACCCAGTTGAGCTAATGACCGTGCGAAGTGCAAGATATCTGACAAGCGGGTCTTACAAAGTTCTACAGAATTGTCTGATGAACCTACTCCTTCCAGAACATAGGGTTTTGGTGGAGTACCTGGAGGCACTTAGGATTATATCCACCACTTCAAAAGGTAGACAAAAAGCATTCAGGTGTCCCTGCTAAATCTCAAGCCATGAAGGCGGAAGCTCTGAAAGTTGGGGTTCACTGCCTCTGCAACAGGAGGTCTAGTTTACCCTGTGAGGGGACAGAGGGAAGGTCAGAAGGAAAGGTGTACAATGCACACATACTACACCCTCCTGGGCCAGTCTGTAGCTATTAAAATGATTTGGGCCTGGTCGAGGTAAATCTTCCTAAGCACCTGAGAATCAAGAGTATGGGGAAGTGCATAGTGAAGTGGAAAGCTCCATCTCAACTTCAACGGATACCGTAGGGCACGGAATATCGGGCATAGGGTGTTTCGACTGATGAGTAGGTCCACCTGAGGTGTGCCTCAAAGATCAAAGCTATATCAGACTATCTCTGGGGGGAGCCTCCACTTGTGGTAAGCAAGGTGATGCTGACAGACACACTGCTCGAGTATTTAGACCTCAAGCCAGATGGTTGGCTACCAACCAGATCTGGTGTGCTTGCACATGGACCAGAATCGTATTCCTTCTCAGACTACGTACAACCCCCCAAACCTTCCTGCTTATTTTTGTGTTGTCTGTCAAGATCGACAGACTAGCTGCAAAGAGATGGAAGGAAGGCCTTGAGTTCCAGCCAAATCATATGCAGATCCAGCAGCCTGAAGTACAACATATGCTGAATTGCAAACGAAAGGCCTCTGATCTCCAGTTCCTCCTGATGGGCTTCCCATGCTAGGGTGGAAGCATCTGTGTAGGAAGTTGGCTCTGTATGTGCTATTTCAAAGTAAGGAATAGCATGCACAGAGTCCAAGGGTTCCCCTTAGAGGTAAGATAGTGGCAAAAAGAGATAATACTAATGCTCTATTTTGTGGTAGTGTGGTCGAGCAGTAGGCTTATCAAAGGAGTAGTGTTAAGCATTTGTTGTACATACACACAGGCAATAAATGAGGAACACGCACTCAGAGACAATTCCAGCCAATAGGTTTTTGTATAGAAAAATATATTTTCTTAGTTTATTTTAAGAACCACAGGTTCAAATTCTACATGTAATATCTAATTTGAAAGGTATTGCAGGTAAGTACTTTAGGAACATTGAATAATCACAATAGCATATATACTTTTTACATAAAACACATATAGCTATTTTAACAGTGGACACAGTGCAATTTTCAACAGTTCCTGGAGGAGGTAAAGTAATGTTAGTTCTTGCAGGTAAGTAAACTGGGGCCCACCGTTGGGGGTTCAGAGCAACCCCAAAGACACCACACCAGCAGCTCAGGGCCGGTCAGGTGCAGAGGTCAAAGAGGTGCCCAAAACACATAGGCTTCAATGGAGAAGGGGGTGCCCCGGTTCCAGTCTGCCAGCAGGTAAGTACTCGCGTCTTCGGAGGGCAGACCAGGGGGGGTTTGTAGGGCACTGGGGGGGGACACAAGTCAGCACAACAAGTACACCCTCAGCAGCGCGGGGGCGGCCGGGTGCAGTGTGCAAACACGGGTGGGGATTCCAATAGGTTTCAATGAGAGACCAAGGGGTCTCTTCAGCGTTGCAGGCAGGCAAGGGGGAGGGGGGGTTCCTCGGGGTAGCCACCACCTGGGCAAGGGAGAGGGCCTCCTGGGGGTCACTCCTGCACTGGAGTTCCGATCCTTTAGGTCCTGGGGGCTGCGGGTGCAGGGTCTTTTCCAGGCGTCGGGATTTCAGAGTCAGGCAGTCGCGGTCAGGGGGAGCCTCGGGATTCCCTCTGCAGGCGTCGCTGTGGGGGCTCAGGGGGGACAGCTTTGGTTACTCACAGTCTTGGAGTCGCCTGGGGGTCCTCCTTGTAGTGTTGTTTCTTCACCAGTTGAGTCGGGTCGCCGGGTGCAGTGTTGCAAGTCTCACGCTTCTTGCGGCGATTGCAGGGGTCTTTAAATCTGCTCCTCTGGAAACAAAGTTGCAGTCTTTGTTGAACAGGGCCGCTGTTCTTGGGAGTTTCTTGGTCTTTTGGAAGCAGGGCAGTCCTCTGAGGATTCAGAGGTTGCTGGTCCTGGGGAAAGCGTCGCTGGAGCATTTTCTTCCGAAGGAGTGAGACAGGCCGGTAGGGCTGGGGCCAAAGCAGTTGGTGTCTTCTTCTCTGCAGGGTTTTTCAGCTCAGCAGTCCTCTTCTTCTTTAAGTTGCAGGAATCTAAATTCTTAGGTTCAGGGGAGCCCTTAAATACTAAACTTAAGGGTGTGTTTAGGTCTGGGGGGTTAGTAGCCAATGGCTACTAGCCCTGAGGGTGGGTACACCCTCTTTGTGCCTCCTCCCAAGGGGAGGGGGTCACATTCTTATCCCTATTGGGGGAATCCTCCTTCTACAAGATGGAGGATTTCTAAATGTCAGAGTCACCTCAGCTCAGGACACCTTAGGGGCTGTCCTGACTGGCCAGTGACGACTCCTTGTTATTCTCATTATTTCCTCCGGCCTTGCCGCCAAAAGTGGGGCCGTGACCGGAGGGGGCGGGCAACTCCACTAGCTGGAGTGCCCTGTGGTGCTGGAATAAAGGGGGTAAGCCTTTGAGGCTCACCGCCAGGTGTTACAGCTCCTGCCTGGGGGAGGTGTTAGCATCTCCACCCAGTGCAGGCTTTGTTACTGGCCACAGAGTGACAAAGGCACTCTCCCCATGGGGCCAGCAACATGTCTCGAGTGTGGCAGGCTGCTAAAACCAGTCAGCCTACACAGGTAGTGGGTTAAGGTTTCAGGGGGCACCTCTAAGGTGCCCTCTGGGGTGTATTTTACAATAAAATGTACACTGGCATCAGTGTGCATTTATTGTGCTGAGAGGTTTGATAACAAACTTCCCAGTTTTCAGTGTAGCTATTATGGTGCTGTAGAGTTCGTGTTTGACAAACTCCCAGACCATATACTCTTATGGCTACCCTGCACTTACAATGTCTAAGGTTTGGCTTAGACACTGTAGGGGCACAGTGCTCATGCACTGGTGCCCTCACCTATGGTATAGTGCACCCTGCCTTAGGGCTGTAAGGCCTGATAGAGGGGTGACTTATCTATACTGCATAGGCAGTGTGAGGTTGGCATGGCACCCTGAGGGGAGTGCCATGTCGACTTACTCGTTTTGTCCTCACCAGCACACACAAGCTGGCAAGCAGTGTGTCTGTGCTGAGTGAGGGGTCCCCAGGGTGGCATGAGATATGCTGCAGCCCTTAGAGACCTTCCCTGGCATCAGGGCCCTTGGTACCAGGGGTACCTGTTACAAGGGACTTACCTGGATGGCAGGGTGTGCCGATTGTGTGAACAAAAGTACAGGTTAGGGAAAGAACACTGGTGCTGGGGCCTGGTTAGCAGGCCTCAGCACACTTTCAATTCAAAACATAGCATCAGCAAAGGCAAAAAGTCAGGGGGTAACCATGCCAAGGAGGCATTTCCTTACAATCTGCTACCACCATAGCCACTGCTTGTGGAGACAGGATGGACATCCCTTGAACCAAGTTCTCCTCTATACTTCACCAAATCAAACCTGCAGGTGTGTCCTTGAGATCACCACAGAGCACGAGGTTTCCATAATGTTAGGATAACTACTTGCAGAGGAACTACAGAAGGGCCATTGTGCCACTGTGCAAGTGTGATCAGGAGGATGCATGAAGCCAGCAAACCTAGCAGGTGTAAAGCCATCAAGACAGGAACATATGACCTGTGCTAAGACGTCATAATCACAGCCTGAATATCCTTTATCCTCTGAGCAGGGGTAAAGGTCAGACTGGGTCCAGTATTGCCCTGTGAAGAGGATGTACAGAGAAGGCACCGTGAGACTTGTGCTTATTGACGGGTAAACAGAGATCGAACAGCAAAGACGGTGTCACCTGCAGGTGGTGCAATACCATCTCTGTGGACTTTGCTTTGAGGAGCCAGTAGTCCAAGTATGGAAACACTGGGATTTCCAAATGTCTGAGATGGGCGTAGACCACTGCCATCATCTTTGTGAAAACCTGTACAGCTTAAGTGAAACCAGACAGAAGAATCACTAATTGGTAATGCACATCTACATTCTAGGCAAGAAAAAATGTTCTGGGTCAAGTCTGGCACAGAAAGTATACTCATAAGAAGGCTCTTTACCAGATAATTATAAACTGGGGTGTGACAAGAAATGTTGAAAGAAAGGCAATTCAGACTTCCTGGTACCTCACTTCAGAGTTACAACTTCAACTGACCTAGTGGTGGGTGAGGCATGACAGGAGGATGGAGACCTGCTCCAAGTCCATGTCCTGAAGTTCCAAAACTTCCCTGGGAAACGCTGCTCTGCGACTCATTTGATGATGCTCCATTGTTATTTGTAACCCCACCTCCAACGTCAGAATCTTCAATGTTTCCACCACTGTTACATCCAGCTCCACAGCCTTTTCTTAATCTAGAGATAATTAACAGACACAGAGCATTAAATTATCTCAAAAGTAAAAGTCATAATTCACAGAGCACAGCATAAATTAGTTTCTGTAAGCTTAAACCATTCAGTAGGATACAGTAACATGCATATTGACTTGTGCAGTGCAGCTATTCTTTACAAATTTAGAGTTACAAAACATTTGGCTTTGTAAACTTATCCTTTTAAGTCAAGATAGCATTGCAATATGTGCAGAAACCATAACACCGATAACCAGTCTTGCTCCTCAAGACAACAAATACACAATTTCAAGTAGGTCATGTCTCATGCACTTATGGAAGCCATGTTTCATTGTCACTTCTATCATTGTGCCTTTACTCTGCACTAGGCTCTGTTCGTGTGACACACAAACAACATATGCTGCACAGCTATTAATATACTGCCACTCTAACTCCCTCCTCGCCCAGCATGGTTACCAATGGAAGCACCTAAGGAAATATGAAGTATATGCCCAGAGAGCTACAACTCTAATCTCAAAGAGTTCCCACACAATCCGTAACATGACTTTTCAGTAAGTCACAGCAGATGGGACAATCATATTCTCATTTAATTCTTTCTCATAATGAATCAATGAATGGAAGGCTTCGTTCAAGAACAATTAACCATTTCTCAAAGGCCAAGGTTGTTGAAGTTATTCAAAACAACTCAGGTCATCAATTCATACAGGGTGAAATACATTAACAAAGGAGACATGTCTGTGTTGTGTTCACAAAAATAGTTATTTACCTTTAGTAAAGCCTTTTCTGGTAGAGACTATCTAGCTGAATCTCCCCCAGGTGCCAAAATGAAACCAGAAACTTCAATACCAATTCTCTCACGCAGCTCTGCGTCAGGTCTGTCTGTTCCGGATGTGATGTCGGGGCAACTAGAAGACTGCCACCTCTGCGCATTAATGTAAAAGTTACTTACCTTCAGTAATGAAATATCTGGTAGAGACATATTCTAGCTGCAGATTCCCCCAGGTGTCAGACTGGATCCGGAGATTTTTCTTCGAGCAATACCCTTGCGCGTCGGTAGGTGACTGCCACCTTTGCGCATTAAAGTCAGTTTCTTTATGATCTCCATGTCATCAGAGTGCAGAGGTTTCAGATTTGGGATCTTATTAATGGGTTGTGTAAGTCGATTCCACTTAACATGGAGGTGGGTTGGCTGGAGAAAAATCTGCTTTCAGATACAGTCTCTACCAGGAACTGTTTTACTGAAGGTAACTTGCTCTGATAGAGACTTCCTACTGATGATTACACACTTTGTATATATATTAAGTGGTGGATCTGTGGAATGGCTTAGGGAAATCCGGTAGGATACATTAGGGGTAATGCCTGTCCCACAAGACCTTGTTATTCAGGGAGGAATGCTTTGTGAACGTGTAAAGGGACACCCATATAGCAGCCTGGCAAATGTCCATGACTGGTACACCGCGCACCAGCACAATGGTAGCAGGCTTCACTCTGGTGGAATGAGCATGCAAGCCTTCTGCGGCTGTTTCTTAGCTAGCCCATAGCAAATCTTTATGTTTAGAACAATCCATTGGGAAATGGTTCTCTTATGCACTGCTTTTCTGTTTTGCTCCAGTGAAGCCATGAAAAACTGGTCATCTTGCGGATGTTCTCGGGTGCGACTGATACAAAATCTAGGAGCCCTCTTAGGGTCAAGGTAGTGAAGCAGTTATTCCTTCTCTGTGGTGAGAAGTGGGAGAGTACACAGTGGAGTACATAAGGCCGCAAGGGGATTGACTGACCTATAAGGAAGGTGTAACAACCTTTGGCAAGACAGCCAACTTTGTTTCAAATATCAGTTTGTCTGGAAAGACCAAAGTGTATGGGTGCTGGAGACTAAAGGCCTGGAGTTCACTAACTTGTACAGCAGATGAGACTACAATGAGGCCCATTGTTTTGATAGCTAACAGGCGTAAGGGATAACTATGTGTAGGCTCTAATGGAGTGCACTTTAGATAAGTGAGAAACAAATTTATGTCCCACTGCATCATCACAAGAGGTGTTGTAGGAACATTTAGACCATCCCTTTGAAAAACACGGAGAAGACTTGAGAAGGGATGGCTGATTCAGTCAGCGTAGGAAGGCCAAAAAGGTTGACGAATTACGTTTAACAGTAGCCACAGAAAGGTCTTGCGGGGCCAGTGAAAGACAGAACTGAAGGATGCCTGACAAGCTTGTTAGTAAAGATTGAACATGACTGACGGAACACAAGGCAACAAACTTCTCATAGTGCCATAAATATAAAGACTTGGTGGAGAGGTGCCCGTCTGCCAGAATGACATCAACCGCCTCAGGAGGAAGATCGAAAGCCCTCAACTGTTGCTGCTCCATCTCCATGCATGGAGTTGTTGGCTGTGCAGGCTCGGGTGTAGTACTCAGCCATGCTGCTGCGACAGAAGGGGCAGCCAGAAGGGAAGATGAATGCTCATGAACAGAATTTCCAGGCAGCACACTCGCCAGTCTGGAGCCACTAGGATGACTTGGGCCCGGTCTTACCTTATCCTTTTCAGTACTCTAGGCAGAAGAGAGAGAGATGGAATGCATAAAGGAATCCAGTTCCCAAAAGCAGATCGAAGGTGTCTTCCTAGGAGGACCAGCTTCTTGAACTCTAACTAGCAAACGTTTGAACACTGCACGTTCTCTGCGGTGACAAACAGATCAAGCCAGGGTTCTCCCCATTGCTGGAAGATGCCGTGCGCCACCTCTGACTGTAACTGCCATTTGTGATCCGCTAGGCACCAGCCATAGCTTTTAAAGATACAGTCAGCTGCTGGGCAATCAGTGAGATACTCAGAGTATTCAGCCACTTCCAGAGAGAAAGAACCTGTTGGCACAGGACCCATGACCCCACTCGACCCTGTTTGTTGCAATATCATACCCGGCCCGACTGCAGTTGAGCATCCACCACTGTAGATCTTTTGTAGTCTCCTTCGACACCTGGACAGAGTCTGACAAGTTGCCTTGGTGCTGCACTGCAGAGGCCAAATGCGCCAACTAGCATGATCCATAAGCAGGATGCAGCAGGCCAAGAGGTCCAGAAGCCTCAGAGCAACTCTCACTGAGACTCAGGTCAAGGGCTGAAACATGGGGACACAGCCCGAATGCCGTCGAGGCGGAGGAATAGCTTGAAAAAGCACTATATCCAGGGTGGGGCAGACGAAGTCGACCGCTGTAAAGGAGCGAGGGGCGACTTCAGCACAGTGATGGAGAACAATGTTAACAGATTAACAGGCATTTGGTGGTAGTTTGCGACAATTTGAGGGGAGCCCGGCTTCAGTAGTGAGTCACTGAGGTACAGGAAGACTGGTACAAACATTACTGACGGGCTGCTACCAACACCAGCATCTTTGTAAAGACCCAGGGTGCTGTGGGGTCAGGCCAAAAGGAAACAAGAAGAACTGAAAGTGCTCTTGGCCTACCTGAAATCGTAGGCAGTGCCTGTGGGACTGCAGGACGGGGATGTGGAAATATGCATCCTGCAAGTCGAGAGCAATCGCCCAGTCTCCTGGATCCAGAACAAACAGAACTGAGACCAGTGCTAGCATTTTGACCATGTTCTTTCGGAACAAGTTCAAGGAGCAGAGATCTAGGATGGGATGAAGGCCTCCTTCCTTTTTCGGCACCAGAAAGTAAAGGGAGTAACAACCGGTTCCGGTATCAATTGTTCATTTGGCCACAAGAGCTTGAACGTCTCCTCAGCATATCAAGAGATGGTCCTCTGGGAGGTGCTGTGGTGCATGTGGCATGTCTGTGATATAGGATAAAAAAATGTAGGGAGTAGCCATGTTCTATAATCTAGAGCACCTATAGGTCTGACATGATGCTCTGCCCTTCAGGGAGGAGAAAGGTGACCTTCTACGCTGCAATCTCATGCCACCAAAGTTCAATTAAAGCGGTTTTGAAAACGTGTCTTTCGGGGGGGGGGGGTTGTGGTCTGGGAAGAACATTGCACTTGGGAGCCTGATAGTTGTCAGCTGGCTCAATGGCCTTACCCCAAAAACGATGAGGCTGGTTGCTGCTGCAGCCCATATTCGTTGTGTCTGCACAGATATCCCCTGCTGAAGCCTTGAAAGGGACGTTGGTGGGTGAACTGCTGAGCTGGCTGAGTTAGGACCAGAGAGGTAGTAGTGGTTTTGCTCTCCTTAAATTTCTTGAGGGCTGAGTCAGGCTTTGCCCTAAAATCTATGAGCCATCAGACAACGTCTCCATCATGGACTGCTGAATGCCGAAGGAGAAACCCTAGGAGCAGATCTAGGCATGAAACCTGAGCACCACACTAGCCAGGCAGTCTGTTATGTTCAGGCCAGAATGGATTGTATATTTCACAGCATCTTGGCCGTTGAGGATCAAATATGGTAGAGTATATTTGATACCCTTGGTAAGATCTGGCAATACTTTGGCACTGTATTCCATAAGGTGTGCGAAAGCCATCCAAGGAGGCACAAGGTGTTGTATCGTAAGGAAATACTGGCACTAGAAAAAAATAGTTTAGCAAATGTTTTCATTTGTTTGGATTCTGTGTCAGGTGAATAGGTGGGAAAAGTGTTGCGCCTCTTGCAACCCAACCATCAAGCTTTCTGGGTTGGAGGTCGTATCAAAGTCTGGGTCACTGGGAGAAGGCATGTCCTCTCTAGCCACCTGTCTGTTGACCGGTGGGCAAGATCCTGAGTTTGCCCAGATGCCGGCAATCTACTAGGGCCTCGTTGCAAGAAAACAGAGCTTCCCGAGTGGAAGTTGCCAGGCTAAGAACCTCCATCAACATGTTGGTTTTTACCTCCTTCATTGGCAGGTTGAGGTTGAGAAAGTAGGCCACCCTTCTGATGACTGTTGCAAAGGAGGCATGCACTTCTGTGGACACAGGGACAGGCATGTTTGAAAAGACGTCTGGGGAGATGTCCACCTCAATGGCATCTTGCTGCTCCTCTTCAAAAACATTGCCCCGATTGTAATATACATCCCCCTTCCACACCTTGATCATAAAACTCTTGATCAGTTTCATAAAAAGTAAAATAACACAGTGGAGACTGCAGAGGTCAAGCATCTGAATCTGTTAATGCTATCGGATCAAGGTCTACTGTCAGTGACACCAGTTTCAAGGGTCTATCCTTTAGCTTCGGTCTCGTGGTCGCAGATTGTGCTAGGGCTGCAGACAGCAGTGCTGTGCTCAAGGACAGGTCTAACCTTGGTGGAGGTTGAATTGTGCAGTTAGGGACAAATCCACAGATGGGCCTCAAGGTGGCTGCAACCTTGAATCCTTGAGGCTCAAAGGAGCTCCAGAGGAATCCACTGGGGTACCAAAGCTCATTAAGCCACCTTCAGATAACGCACCTTGGTGTTGTGGCTGTCCCCTGAGGGAGGACAAGGTTGACTGGAAGCAACTGTAAAGTCCGCTCAATAGAGCGCCTCCTAGATGTAGAGGTACGCAGGGCTTTGCGTGACTGAATAATGCGAGTAGTGGGACGACTGAGAACTGTCCTTTAATTTCTTGTGTTATACGTGCTTCTTTGACTTACCTGAACTCTTGGATCTCGATGTGGAGAGGTCTCCGGATTAGGCCCAGGAGTGGATGCGTGACCACGTCCTTGACCGGGACAGGAACTGCTTTCATGACTTCTTCCTGAGCTCATCAGCAGTGAGCTTGGCAGCGCAACCTCAAATGGACTTACGGAGCATCTTAGCACACCACCAGCATGACTGTCTCATGCGTGGTGCTGAGGCATCACAGGCAGGTGGTGTGTGCGTCTGTCACTGAGCTCTGTCAATGACAGTCACAAAACTGCTTAAACCCTTTCGTTTTGGGGCCCATATGTGCCCACTTTGGGGGTTTTGACAGAAAAGGAAAATGTTACTTACCCTGTAAGCATCTGTTTGTGGCATGTAGTGCTGTAGATTCACAAGCTGTCCATACTTCTGCCATCTAATGTTTATCTCCACCTATTAGTGGTGCTGCGCATGGGCATCGGCTCATTGAGTGTTTTTTGTGCACGGTGGGCGAAACCGAAGAAGGAGCTCAGAGAATACAATAAAGATCCTACAAAGGAAAGAAAATAAGAATGACAGGAAAATAAATTAATCTGCAACAACCTCGGACGACCGGGGGTTGAGGGTGGGCGCATGTGCTCCTAAAAGTGGTGGCTTAGCTAGAGAATGATGCAGAAGACTGGGAAAGTGTACATAGGACAGCCTGGACAACTCTAGCTTGCTATCTCGCCAGAACGTCAACACAGTAATGTTTAGTAAAGGATTGTCGGATAAACCAGGTAGATGTTTTGCAGATGTAAGCTAATGGTATGTTACCCTAGAAAGCCATGGAAGCCCCTTTCGCATGGGCAGAGTGAGATGTAAGAGGGGCAGGAAGGTTACGCTTAGCTTTGGCATAACACATTTGTATGCATTTCAGTAACCAACTTTGAAAGGGCATGTCCTCTGTAATGCTTGGAGTATGACACAAACAGTTGTTAGGGCTTACGGAATGGTTTTGTTTTATCAATATAGTGCATAAGTTCTCTTTTGAGATCAAGAGTATGCAAAGCACATTCTGCTACAGATTATGGTTGCAGAAAGAAACTGGCAGTTCAATCCTTTCATTAAGGATTGTTGCCAAGGACCATTTCATCTTGATGTACCTGGAAAAAGGGCTCTTCTAGAGGAACAGCGTTTCTCTCACTGACTTCTCAAAGAAGTGATGGCCACAGAGAAGGCCATCTTTCAAGACAGGAATTGCAGGGGGCGAGAATGAAGTGGTTCAAAGAGAAGATCCATGAGTCTAATGAGAACAATGTTTAGTTCCAAACTGGAGCAGGGAGTGTCCTGGGTGGAATTTCTCTTGAGGCTTTCCTTGACCCTTTAATTACAGGTATTCTGAATAAGGAAACCTGTTGCCTTTTCTCTAAGTAGGCACCTACGGCAGCCAAGTGTAACAGATCAGGGTATGGCTAGGCCTGATTTCTGCAAGTGCAACAGGTAACAAACAATATCCTGCACCGGTGCTGTGGTACGGGTGGCGCCCTTGCCTCAACCTCTTACATTACTGCCCATATATCCACCTCCATAGTAACCCCGAGAAGGGGAATGCTGTGTTGGCTTTGTGAAAGTAGAAGAGGTTTCTGGAGTGGGGGTCTTGGATGCAGACAAACTGTGTGAACCAAAA
This sequence comes from Pleurodeles waltl, assembly GCF_031143425.1. Lineage (NCBI taxonomy): Eukaryota > Metazoa > Chordata > Amphibia > Caudata > Salamandridae > Pleurodeles > Pleurodeles waltl. The sequence goes on from NC_090448.1 coordinate 1,146,387,792, forward strand.
GGAACCCCCTGGGGGTCTGTGTTTGTAGGGCACCCATAGCCTTAGCTGTCTTTGTGTCCTTTTTGATTTTCTTAAGCATCTCATCTACCAGAGGGTCAAAGAGCTGCTGGCCATCAAAAGGGACAATGAGCAGGTGCTTCTGCCCTTCCAGCCTGAAACAAGCAGCCAGGCATGGTGTTGCAGCAGAATACTAATATTAATACTGCGAGCAGCTGTATCCGTGGCACCCAGGGCGCGGCAGATGTTAGTGTTGGAGATGATCTTCCCTTCTGCCACTGACTGCTGCCCCTTCTCACGATACTGTTCTGGGAGGTGCTCTACCAAGTCAACGATGTGGCCCCAGTGTGAACAGTAGTACCTGGAGAGCAAGCCAGTTAAATTTGCAATTCGCCAATGGCATGTTAACTGAGCTGCCACTCTTTCTCCAAGCATAATAAACTTTCTTGTTCTCCTGTTCCCTTAGTGCTGGCACGCTTTCTGGCTGCATGAACAGCTAAAGATTCAGGGGGTAGTTGGCCATGAATGTATGGAAGGTCATTAGGGGGGGCTTTATACCTCCTATCCACCCCTAGGCGTGGTCCCTTTTGCTTTGCGGGGCCCTTAAAAATCTCATTTGCAGACTTCAGAACATTGTTAAGCAGAGGGGAGATATTCAAGAAAGCATTGGGTGGTGGAGAAGTTTCGTCTAGAAAATCCTCCTCCTCTTGCTACACATGTAGTTCTGCATTGTGGAAAGTGGCAGCTCAGTCTAACACCTCATGGTACGAAATTACAGAATCAGGAAGTGGTGGCTTAGAAGGGTAAAGATCTATGTCTGTGTTCACGGAGGATTCAGCAACAGTCATCCCATGGGTCCGAAACGCTGCAAGTCATATGGGTGGTTATATCGGTCATAAGGGAGCCTAGGACTGTTCCCACCCCCAAATGTGAATAGTCGCTAGGTGAATAATGTAGCATCAATAGAGGAAAGACGGGAGACAGGTGGAGGCGAATGGAGGAGGAGGCAGGGAAGTAGGGGGGTGAGCAGAAGGCAGGGGAGAGGTCGCCCTATCAGGTCTCTTTTGCTTTTTAGGGGCTGGAAGTTCCAGTGGGTTGACGGCCTCCTCAAAAGTGAACTTCCTCTTGTGAGATGCAGAGTCCTTTGTTACATGTGGAGGCTTTGCCAGAATCCGACCTGTGTCTAGTTGGATAGGAATGCACTGTGTTCCTACAGGCGCTCGAAAATTGGCTGATCAAATTCCTTTGAAGCAGCAGAGGATGCTATAGAGGAAGGCGGTCTTGACAGGACTGCAGGAGTTCACTGACCAGAAGATGCTGTGCTCGATCTCGGCTCCGACTGCTTAGTCAACAGGCCTCAACACCGTACTCAGCTCCAAATGTCTCAGGGCAGGATGTTTCTGCTCCAAAGATTTTGGCTCCAGTCCTTTTGAGTCCAAGGGTAGCTGAGGATGTACCTTCAAGCTCAGAGGAAAAGTTGCACTCGAGCCTCAGAGTGGGATTTCAGTGTCATATGTGTTTTCTGGTGTCAATCACTGGTGCACTGGATGCCTCATAAGCAACCTGAGAGCTAGAGGTTTGAGCCTCCGAGTGGTGAGTTATGTGAACATCCATACTCATTGCAACCTTCTGAGTGCACTGGGCTGGCAGTGGCTCTTTGGACTCATCATCTGCCTCGGAATTGTGCTTCTAGGTGAAAAAGGCTGCCTCCATTACAATGCCTGAGCATCTACTGCTTCGAAATTATACTCCTGTTCCCTGAAGATGTCAGTAGTCTCCTCTACCTCTCGTCTGTGCGTCATGGTGGCAGAGGCAATCCGACGTGCGTGTCGGTTCCGAAGAGTTTTCTTGTTTATGTGTGCAAGGCAGGTCAAACAGGAATCCTCACAGTGGTCTGGTGACGGATAGAGGTCTCCGAATTCATGGAGGTCGAATCTCTGATACTTGGTCCGCCAACTAGGGCAGAATCGTAATAAAGTCCTTTCCATCACGGGAACATTCTTGACCAGAGTGGTTTAGAGTTGATGATGTTAGTTTGACTCAGAGTCAAAGGTATGTGATGGTGGAAAACCAACAGGAATGCTGGATTGCTTTTACATACTGATGACAGCGTGAATCTGAAGGCCCCCCGAGAACACCCCAAGGATTTGAACCAGAGCTGTGGACAACACGTCTGACCCCAATGGCGGAGAAACAACAACTGAGCGAATGCGCAATACAACTAATAGAACTAATAGATGGAGATCCTAGACCTAGTGACCTGAAAAGGCTTCCTTTGAAGAAAACCAAGTTATATACATCAGAGCTCATTACTAGATGGTAGAAGTATGCACAGCATGTGTATCTACAGCTACAAAAGCCACAAACAACTAGTTTCCTGTTCTGTCAAGGGACAGCACTGCTAACTCTGTACTTGCATCAGAAGGCACGGAAACAAAAGGAACTGACTACAGTGCAAGGAGGTGGCGGTCATACGACCTCAATGTCACTTCCAGAACCAATGGACCAGACACGGAGCCGCAGGACACCACCTGTTGATGCACTGGGATATTGCTATTAAAGTTTCCAGATCCAGTCTGGCACCCGTGAAAAATTCATAAGGTGAGGAAACTGCAGTTAAAAGTCTCTATCAAAATCATGGTTGACTTGATAACACCTAAATATTTCAACAACATTGTGTACAAGTTCTTGGAATTTGCAAAGCAACAAAGGTGGGTGCTGACCTGAGGAAACCTACCTTAATTCTGGGGAGAATGCTACACAACAGGGCACCTGTGAGGCCCTTCGGTTATCACAGAAAACCTATCTTTTCCAGCACTTTACAATAGAGAGTGATTCACAATTTGCTCCTGCTGTTTAAGGTATATTGTGAGAGTGGAAAAACGTTTGCAATGTGACACAAAGGACACTGGCAGCTGTAAGCGGGACAGCTCCGAATCAAAACAGACACATTAGTTTATGCAGGCAACTGTCCTATTACAGTAACTTCTCAAAACGAGCATTATTGGGCCTCCTTAATAACCAAGCTAGTCAATGTCTAAGTGAAAATTACAGGCTTGTACTGGTTATTTGAATGGAAAAATCTTTCACAACACTAGAGAGACTGTGTGCTAAATAGGAAATGTTGCAGGGGCTTGTTTTTCATCAGGCTCTCTCTGTAAGCCTACTTTTGTCCTCTCTGTGAGATTGCTTATGCCCCCTTGCCCTGATAGCTTATCTGATCAAAAAGTACAAATGGGATTTCAACATTTCTTTAACAGCTGAGGGAGTTCTCTCATTTCCAAACAGGGGTTACAGGATGCAAAAGATTCTCCAGAAGAGAGGTTTAAGTCCTGTAACGACCCCTTAGCTGAGGAGGAATCATTCTATAGTTGTTATACCTTCTACAGGGCAATGTGTCACACGGACAGGGAGTAAATTCCGCCACACAAAAACAGAAGACCTATCCCACGACAACGTACATCTTTACCCCTTGTGGTAATACCTGGACACACTTGTTCCTGTAGCTCCACTCAGTGCTGTCATGTAATCCGAAGCACCCGAGCAGCAAGCAACTACTGCAGTGCGAAACAGTGAAAGGAGCGAAGGACGCCGACAGTGCGCTTAAGAAACAACACGGTACTCAGGCCCTCCCCTGTGGACTTAATTTCATTCCTCTGCTACTCTGCCCCCTGCTATCATGCCATTAACATGTAATTACAGATCCTGTGAAACGGGTATACAGCAGAAGTCATCAGAGGGTAGGGCAGTGGTTTCATTCCACTTCTCATTTTCGTTTACACTAACCAGATCTTTTCAATCAGGAGTTATTGTGTTTCAGTTCTACCTTATTTACACTGTGGTAATCATTTTCTATACATTGACTCACATACTATAACATCAGGGTCTATTTTTGACGCCTATAAGAGCAAGGTCACAGTGGTGGCATCTATTACTTCAAAAAAGACGCTGTCCACTCACTCTGCTGGACTTAAATCAGCAGCAGGTCACCAAAATAATGAATCGTGAAGGATAAGAGAATTTTCAAGCAGAGAAACACTGGTGACATTTTAAGGGAAGATCGAACAGACTGTCCTGGAGCTGATCTTCAGCCGCTAAAGTCCAATAAGATTAAATGTCGTGCATCGCACGAAAATATCAAATGACACTTTTACAACTGCAGGATGGGTAAGACACATAAGCACTTACATTGCAGCAATTTCTAACCATGACCAAATGTGGTTCCTTCATTCCGCTTTCCTTGTTTAAACTTGTTTTAATAAATAAAACTAGGCCACGGAGTCAGGCAATCAGTATGAAAAACAGAGGTGGAAATCTGTTCTAAAGAAACATAGCACAATATACAGCTTCAAAGAATTTTAAAAAATGTCATTCACCAGGATGTAAACACCATTCTGTGGTTTGCCTTTCGTCTATCATGCGGATGCGTTCTGCCCCTTTTTAAACCTTACACCCCCTCCCCCACTTGATAGCCCCATTACTTAATGTGGAGGATGGGGTGGGTATGTTCAATCGTGCCCATCCCCTTCGCTGTCCTCTATCTTCAACTGAAGCCGGTCTTTCTATAAAGACCTCTCTTGTTAGAATTCATACGCAAGGGTGATGACCCAATTATTGTATTTTAGTTTTGCGCAACAGTATTTTTCAGCTACTGGTTCTAAGTCCTTCTCCAATTTCTTTCTCTCTACAAAGGGCAATTGGCACAGAAGGCAGCCTACAGTGCCTCTCTCCTAAAATGGAAAACGAATACAATGAATATGGTGCTTAAAACATACGTTTCTCAAAATTCTTAATGCTTTAGTGATTGTAAGACTTCCTGAATGATTTGTTTTTCCTATCAGTCAGTTAATTCGATATGTTTTTCACACTTCAGAATTCCATTAAAAATATACTTCATCTTTTATGGAATCCACCACATTGGTTAATCAGCAGTATGGAGTTGTGTACACTTCTCTTCAAGGGCCATCTGACTTGTCTCAATTGAATAGCTGATTGTACAGAAACCAACAACCAAGAGTGTCGAATATCCTAAGATTACTAGCATACCAGTATTTATGTTTATTCAATGGGGCAAACTCCTCACCAATTCCTCAAGTCGCTAAACTGTTTAGTAAATCAACTTGGGTATCTAAACAGTACGAATTTTAGGACTGTTTTAACCAGGCATAGGAATACCAATGAAAACAATTTCCATTTTGCCTTCGGTCAAAACTTTTTTTCTTGTAAAATTAAGTTTTACCTTGCAAGACTAGAGCTCACATTCAACTTTATCCCTGCCCGAATTCTACAGAAATACGAATCTATTTATAAGGTCAGCAAAGAAAAATAAATAAGAAAATAGTTTCCTATTCTCAAAGTAATCTGTTCCACAAAGATTGTATACGTTTATGGTGTTCAGACATAACTTACACGCCTTCAACTTAAATCTCTTCACATTCGAAACCTGTTTCTAGATGTTAATCACTTCTTTTAGAAGACTCATTGAGTTTTAAAAAAATTTTTTAAATGTGAAGCAACAATGACAATTGGCATTTGGTTTGCAAGTGGTTGTAGGGAGAGGTCTCTACAAAATAGAAACCACGATGTCTTGACTTTTGCAGAGGAAAGGATGTGCATATTAAAAAATTAACCAATTTGTACTTGGGACGGGAAATCTGTTTTACGTTGATCATCTTGCTATAAAAGTTTAACCAGTTTGAAAGCATATTTTATCATATGCGTATGTTGATGGAAAAAACATAATAAAAACACACTAACAGGTCACCCATAATTAAGAAAGAAAATATGGGTACTGTTGGCATAGGTATTCCAACCCATGCTGTATTACAAAATTAGATCGTGTAAACGTTTTAAATCTACATTAAACAGTACTGCGAGAACGCTGAACTATGAAGGATGCGTAGTCCGCTTCTATAGCTGCAAAGCTAAAGCAAGGACTGGCTCTTAGAGAGGAGACTGGAACAATGTACAGATCTGTCCAGAGCTTGGGTATTCTGAGTGCCAAGACATGAGATCATCAGGATGCCTACCTTGACATTACTATGGTATAATGACCATTACAGATACAATGACAAATTCCGCGAAATTACATTAAAAGTGTGGTCCCACAGCCACTGTGAAGAACAGCTACAATACAAACAGCTTAGAAGACGCACTAACAGTCAATGCATCTTCCATTATTGATGGAGCCCAAACTGTCTTCATAGATTTGACAGCCCGCACTGCCTCTAACAGAAACGGTATATAGATGCACACCTTAGGCCAGTAAGAAGCAGATGGGACTAGGGCACTAGACAATCACTGTTGCATAGTAGAATACAGAATCCATTTTTCCCACAAATCAGTTTCTATAAATGTCAGGTTATGACCTTCATGCTACAGCCAGTTTCCAAAGCCACATTGGTAAACGTGGAAAAAAAGAAATAATGCACTAGTATATTTTGATATTAACTCCAGAAACTTACCTAAGGGCAGGTAGCTGCAGTCTGGTAATTGATTTAGTCATAATATTTATTCTTACTATGGCAAGATCTATTAACCATTTAGGAGCCTGCACATGTAAGGTAATTGTCTTGGCACTTCCTCTCGAGTGTGTGTAGTGCATTAGGTGAAAAGGGAAAGTATTTACTTACTTACTGCAGAAGTTGAAAACCATGGCAATACAAATCAATTCGAAATTCTGTAAAACATTCCAAATGCAGATTCATTCAAAAAATTTAAAGGTTTTTATATATTGCCCAAACACAACCTACATATTACAGTTCACTAATCTCAGTTTACATGGATGATATAGTATTTGTGGTAAATGTTAACAGAATGAAGACACGGTAACCCACCTACTCCAGGTAGACACTATAAAATTCCGGATGTTTCCGAAACTGATGGCGCCCCCAAGAATCCCCTTGAGTTGCTCATGGCTGTCTGCATAGGAAGTAGTAAGCGGCGAAACGTAGATAGGGTAACCAATCGGCTGATCACAGGACGAGTTAATCATGTTCCGCAAAGCTTGTTTGGCATTTTGGATGCTCCCTCGCTCAGGGTTCCGATTTCGTAAGAAGACCAGCTCCTGCTGTTGTCCGGCCCATAAGCCTCGAACACACTCCTTGTTCACCTGTGTAGGAAAAACACAATGAGCATGTCACAGATAGTGTGTGTTCAACTGATGTCAGAAAAAGATTTGGTAAAACCCCAAAGTAAAAGCAAAACAATGTGACATACAAAATTAGCATTTCTAATTAGACATACAGGGAGTGTAGAATTATTAGGCAAATTAGTATTTTGACCACATCATCCTCTTTATGCATGTTGTCTTACTCCAAGCTGTATAGGCTCGAAAGCCTACTACCAATTAAGCATATTAGGTGAAGTGCATCTCTGTAATGAGAAGGGGTGTGGTCCAATGACATCAACACCCTATATCAGGTGTGCATAATTATTAGGCAACTTCCTTTCCTTTGGCAAAATGGGTCAAAAGAAGGACTTGACAGGCTCAGAAAAGTCAAAAATAGTGAGATATCTTGCAGAGGGATGCAGCACTCTTAAAATTGCAAAGCTTCTGAAGCTTGATCATCGAACAATCAAGCGTTTCATTCAAAATAGTCAACAGGGTAGCAAGAAGCGTGTGGAAAAACCAAGGCGCAAAATAACTGCCCATGAACTGAGAAAAGTCAAGCGTGCAGCTGCCAAGATGCCACTTGCCACCAGTTTGGCCATATTTCAGAGCTGCAACATCACTGGAGTGCCCAAAAGCACAAGGTGTGCAATACTCAGAGACATGGCCAAGGTAAGAAAGGCTGAAAGACGACCATCACTGAACAAGACACACAAGCTGAAACGTCAAGACTGGGCCAAGAAATATCTCAAGACTGATTTTTCTAAGGTTTTATGGACTGATGAAATGAGAGTGAGTCTTGATGGGCCAGATGGATGGGCCCGTGGCTGGATTGGTAAAGGGCAGAGAGCTCCAGTCCGACTCAGACGCCAGCAAGGTGGAGGTGGAGTACTGGTTTGGGCTGGTATCATCAAAGATGAGCTTGTGGGGCCTTTTCGGGTTGAGGATGGAGTCAAGCTCAACTCCCAGTCCTACTGCCAGTTCCTGGAAGACACCTTCTTCAAGCAGTGGTACAGGAAGAAGTCTGCATCCTTCAAGAAAAACATGATTTTCATGCAGGGCAATGCTCCATCACACGCGTCCAAGTACTCCACAGCGTGGCTGGCAAGAAAGGGTATAAAAGAAGGAAATCTAATGACATGGCCTTCCTGTTCACCTGATCTGAACCCCATTGAGAACCTGTGGTCCATCATCAAATGTGAGATTTACAAGGAGGGAAAACAGTACACCTCTCTGAACAGTGTCTGGGAGGCTGTGGTTGCTGCTGCACGCAATGTTGATGGTGAACAGATCAAAACACTGACAGAATCCATGGATGGCAGGCTTTTGAGTGTCCTTGCAAAGAAAGGTGGCTATATTGGTCACTGATTTGTTTTTGTTTTGTTTTTGAATGTCAGAAATGTATATTTGTGAATGTTGAGATGTTATATTGGTTTCACTGGTAATAATAAATAATTGAAATGGGTATATATTTTTTTTTGTTAAGTTGCCTAATAATTATGCACAGTAATAGTCACCTGCACACACAGATATCCCCCTAACATAGCTAAAACTAAAAACAAACTAAAAACTACTTCCAAAAATATTCAGCTTTGATATTAATGAGTTTTTTGGGTTCATTGAGAACATGGTTGTTGTTCAATAATAAAATTAATCCTCAAAAATACAACTTGCCTAATAATTCTGCACTCCCTGTATACATAGATCAATTAAAGCTAGAGTTGTCAACAAGTGCATAGGGGATTTCTGTAAAACAAAATTCAACTTGGCTACGCGGGGGAAAAAACAGGTTCTACGGAAATCCATATATGTGCTGCAGTAAACTCAAAACCTTTTGGGGATTTTGCGGAAAACATGGTTGACGACGAATAAAAATCGAGTATGACGGTTCCGACGTGTACACACCAGCACTCATCCATCCAATACTTGTGTCTTTAGTTGCCACCTGGGGTGATTCAGAGGTCTTGGTAGTTTAAAAATATGAAACAAAAATGGCAGAATTATCCAATTCACTCTGGTTCCTTTTTCTCTCCTATTCATCCACTGGCTGCCTCACCTGCACTCAGTTCTCAAAACAGGCTGCAGGTGAGCTGGGCATGATGAGTGGGCATTATCAATGGAGGAAAGATCTTGAATCTAACCAAGTGGAGATACTGCACAGAGGACTAACTATTCCAAAGTGTAATATAATTAGATTTCTTCTGCTTCAAACTATCGGCAGATTACTTTCTAGAGACTGCTTGCCCGTGCCACCACCCCAGCATCACCAACCCCTGCCCAACTTCCTCATCCCAAGCTATGGTTGCACGGATTTAGACCCAAGCTATGGTTGCATGGATTTAAACCCAAGCTATGGTTGCACGGGTTTAAACACAAGGTATGGTCGCACAGGTTTAAACCCAAGGTATGGTCGCACAGGTTTAAACCCAAGGTATGGTCGCACAGGTTTAAACCCAAGGTATGGTCGCACAGGTTTAAACCCAAGGTATGGTCGCACAGGTTTAAACACAAGGTATGGTTGCACGGATTTAAACCCAAGCTATGGTTGCACTGATTTAAACCCAAGCTTTGGTTGCACGGATTTAAACCCAAGCTATGGTCGCACGGGTTTAAACACAAGGTATGGTCGCACGGGTTTAAACCCAAGGTATGGTCGCACGGGTTTAAACCCAAGGTATGGTCGCACAGGTTTAAACCCAAGGTATGGTCGCACAGGTTTAAACCCAAGGTATGGTCGCACAGGTTTAAACACAAGCTATGGTCGCACGGATTTAAACCCAAGCTATGGTCGCACGGATTTAAACCCAAGCTATGGTCGCACGGATTTAAACCCAAGCTATGGTTGCACTGATTTAAACCCAAGCTATGGTTGCACTGATTTAAACCCAAGCTATGGTTGCACTGATTTAAACCCAAGCTATGGTTGCACTGATTTAAACCCAAGCTAAGGTTGCACGGATTTAAACCCAAGCTATGGTTGCACGGATTTAAACCCAAGCTATGGTTGCACGGATTTAAACCCAAGGTATGGTTGCACGGATTTAAACCCAAGGTATGGTTGCACGGATTTAAAGAGTGGCTCTTGAACAAGAGCAACTTGAAGAAATGGGCTTTTCCAGGAAAAATGGATTTTAGCTCCAGTAAATACATATGCACTTTCGTGTCCTTCCTATCCCTAAGAGATAGGATCTCTGAGGAACCCGCTGAAGCCCAAAAATAAGGAGGTATGAGGATCTGGATGCTGCAAAGGAATGACCCAGTACAGTTAGACTTCCTTCACGCCTCATCTCACCAACAGTGAGGTAGTAGAAGAGATGGCCAATCGCTGGTTCTTTGCAACACACAGAGTATTTTTTACCCGCTTCTTTGCATCCTCAAGTGCAGTTCGCATTGTGGAGATGTGATGCCCAACTTCCGTTTTTAGGTTTACCAGTTTATTTCAAGCACATTACATTTTCACTCAAGTTAATGCTGCATTACTCTAAGAGGAAATGAATCGGTACTGTTTTCAACCTCATGAACAGCGCAGTCAACAAGCTCCTCACGGCTTAAAAATTTGCCCCCTGAATGAGGTCTCAATATGGCAATTAAGAGCAAGCTCCATCTAGTGATGCTATACATGTTATGGAATACTTTTGGGAAGTCTGGGTATTACAAAGCAGTGACGGAGCCTTTTACTCTTCCATAATGTATATGTAGGTCTATAGTAGTTTTTGTTTGCTTCAGAAATAGGAAACCTTGAAAAGAATACTTAATTAGTATCAATATTTCTTTATTTTATTTTTTATCAGAGAAAGTCTGCTTAGCAGTATGTATTTTCTAATAAGACTACTGGATTTGTTTTCAACGCAAGTCCACAGATGAGTGCACCCTAATTGGTTTATATGTGGCTTTATTTAATTACCGGCAGATGCTG